>NC_091345.1:25415855-25732105 GCF_038502225.1 Cherax quadricarinatus
AATATGGATTTGTCAGTTAAAAACAGAGTAGGGGAGTTAGTAGATGGGGAGATGGAGGTATTGGGTAGATGGCGAGAATATTTTGAGGAACTTTTAAATGTTAAGGAAGAAACAGAGGCAGTAATTTCATGCACTGGTCAGGGAGGTATACCATCTTTTAGGAGTGAAGAAGAGCAGAATGTAAGTGTGGGGGAGGTACGTGAGGCATTACGTAAAATGAAAGGGGGTAAAGCAGCTGGAACTGATGGGATCATGACAGAAATGTTAAAAGCAGGGGGGGATATAGTGTTGGAGTGGTTGGTACTTTTGTTTAATAAATGTATGAAAGAGGGGAAGGTACCTAGGGATTGGCAGAGAGCATGTATAGTCCCTTTATATAAAGGGAAAGGGGACAAAAGAGACTGTAAAAATTATAGAGGAATAAGCTTACTGAGTATACCAGGAAAAGTGTACGGTAGGGTTATAATTGAAAGAATTAGAGGTAAGACAGAATGTAGGATTGCGGATGAGCAAGGAGGTTTTAGAGTGGGTAGGGGATGTGTAGATCAGGTGTTTACATTGAAGCATATATGTGAACAGTATTTAGATAAAGATAGGGAAGTTTTTATTGCATTTATGGATTTAGAAAAGGCATATGATAGAGTGGATAGAGGAGCAATGTGGCAGATGTTGCAAGTATATGGAATAGGTGGTAAGTTATTAAATGCTGTAAAGAGTTTTTATGAGGATAGTGAGGCTCAGGTTAGGGTGTGTAGAAGAGAGGGAGACTACTTCCCGGTAAAAGTAGGTCTTAGACAGGGATGTGTAATGTCACCATGGTTGTTTAATATATTTATAGATGGGGTTGTAAAGGAAGTAAATGCTAGGGTGTTTGGGAGAGGGGTGGGATTAAATTATGGGGAATCAAATTCAAAATGGGAATTGACACAGTTACTTTTTGCTGATGATACTGTGCTTATGGGAGATTCTAAAGAAAAATTGCAAAGGTTAGTGGATGAGTTTGGGAATGTGTGTAAAGGTAGAAAGTTGAAAGTGAACATAGAAAAGAGTAAGGTGATGAGGGTGTCAAATGATTTAGATAAAGAAAAATTGGATATCAAATTGGGGAGGAGGAGTATGGAAGAAGTGAATGTTTTCAGATACTTGGGAGTTGACGTGTCGGCGGATGGATTTATGAAGGATGAGGTTAATCATAGAATTGATGAGGGAAAAAAAGTGAGTGGTGCGTTGAGGTATATGTGGAGTCAAAAAACGTTATCTATGGAGGCAAAGAAGGGAATGTATGAAAGTATAGTAGTACCAACACTCTTATATGGATGTGAAGCTTGGGTGGTAAATGCAGCAGCGAGGAGACGGTTGGAGGCAGTGGAGATGTCCTGTTTAAGGGCAATGTGTGGTGTAAATATTATGCAGAAAATTCGGAGTGTGGAAATTAGGAGAAGGTGTGGAGTTAATAAAAGTATTAGTCAGAGGGCAGAAGAAGGGTTGTTGAGGTGGTTTGGTCATTTAGAGAGAATGGATCAAAGTAGAATGACATGGAAAGCATATAAATGTATAGGGGAAGGAAGGCGGGGTAGGGGTCGTCCTCGAAAGGGTTGGAGAGAGGGGGTAAAGGAGGTTTTGTGGGTAAGGGGCTTGGACTTCCAGCAAGCGTGCGTGAGCGTGTTAGATAGGAGTGAATGGAGACGAATGGTACTTGGGACCTGACGATCTGTTGGAGTGTGAGCAGGGTAATATTTAGTGAAGGGATTCAGGGAAACCGGTTATTTTCATATAGTCGGACTTGAGTCCTGGAAATGGGAAGTACAATGCCTGCACTTTAAAGGAGGGGTTTGGGATATTGGCAGTTTGGAGGGATATGTTGTGTATCTTTATATGTGTATGCTTCTAGACTGTTGTATTCTGAGCACCTCTGCAAAAACAGTGATAATGTGCGAGTGTGGTGAAAGTGTTGAATGATGATGAAAGTATTTTCTTTTTGGGGATTTTCTTTCTTTTTTTGGGTCACCCTGCCTCGGTGGGAGACGGCCGACTTGTTGAAAATATATATATATATATATATATATATATATATATATATATATATATATATATATATATATATATATATATATATATATATATATTCATATATATATATATATGTATATATGTATATATAAATATATATATATATATATATATATATATATATATATATATATATATATATATATATATATATATATATATATATATATATATACGTATATATTCAAACGGCTTCAGGAAGAAATCCAAATATTTTTCCTTGAAGCCTTTTTATCCACTTCTCCGAGGCTATGGGTCCCACAATTTACACCAGAGGTGGACCCCATGCTATATGTATATATATATATATATATATATATATATATATATATATATATATATATATATATATATATATATATATATATTTATATATATATATATGTATGTATATATATATATATATATATATGTATATATATATATATATATATGTATATATACATATATATATATATATGTATATATATATATATATATATATATATGTCTATATATATATGTATATATATATATATATATGTATATATATATATATATATATACATATATATATATACATGTATATATATATACATATATATATATATACATGTATATATATATATACATATATATATATATACATATATATATATATATATCTATATATATATATATACATATATATATATATACATATATATATATATATATATCTATATATATATATATACATATATATATATATACATATATATATATATATATATATATGTATATATGTTCGGCAATGTCTGTCTTGCAGTTCCTGAAAGACGAGGCAAACTGCTAACCACGTCAGTTATCAAGGCAGTGCGCAACTACCCAAGAACGGATAATTGTGTCTCTCTGCCCCATCATCGCAGGAATCAAAGAGGTAGACCCAATAAAAGTCCCACTGAAAACGAGAAAATTTGCGCACAGGTTAGCAAAAAAACCGAAGAAGGTAACATAGTGGGAGCAATCAGAATAATTGCAAGTGACGACACTGTAGCCCCCAACTGAGACCACGGCCCAAGCACTAAGAGACAAGCATCCAACCAGGGACACCATAGCAATCAACGACAACCCTGAGGAAGACCCCATCACTGAACAATTAATTTTGCCACAATCGGAAGTCTATAAGGCGATTGTGTCATTTCCAGCAGGATCTGCAGGAGGTTACACTGAAATTCGACATCAGCACCTCAAAGAGATGGTAAATCCAGTACTCCGTGAATCTGCAACAATTCTTCTCACCGAGTTAACAACTTTCGTCAACAATTGCCTGGCTGGGCGAATCCCAGAAGAAATTAAACCTTTCTTTTTTGGAGCCTATGTGCTTAGAAGAAGAGGGATGGGGGAATCAGACCCATTGCAGTTGGAAACACTTCGCCCTCTCGTTGCCAAAGCAGCAGTGAGAAACATTCGCCTAGAAGCTGCCACTTTACTCCAGCCACACCAACTGGGCTTTGTGGTCTCTCAAGGCAGAGAAGCCGCAGCTCATGCCGCAAGGGCCTACATCAGGGACCTACCAGAAGACAAGGCCATAGTGAAACTTCATTTTAGAAATGCCTTTAATATGGTGAAGAGAGATGCTGTTTTGCCAGCTGTTCGGGATCGGTTCTCCAGTCTTTTTCCCTTCATTTCAGCCGGCTACAGCAAACCCTCAATTCTTTTGTTTGGAGAACATGAAATTCAATCATCAGAGGGTGTTCAGCAGGGTGACCCACTCGCTCCACTTCTCTTCTGCTTGGCAGTAAGAGAACTAACTTCCAGCCTATGCAGCGAGCTCAGTATCTGGTACCTGGATGACGGCACTCTGGCAGGTACTGAAGAGTCCCTCGTGGGGGACCTACAACTGGTGAAAACACAGGGAGAAGACTTGGGACTCATCCTCAATCCCTCCAAGTGTGAAATCATCACAGTGAACCAGGAAATAATCAATGCTGTGCGAAGAATCCTCCCGGAAGTCTCTACCACTCCGTCCAACAGTACCCTCTTGGGAGCACCGCTGGGTCACCAGGCCATCGACACTGTCCTCAGGGACAAATTGAATGACCTGATGAGAATGGATGAGAGAATAAGCGATCTTGATGCCCATGATGCTCTGTATCTCCTCACAAGGTGTCTTACTATGCCAAGACTCACTTACTTCCTGAGGTGTGCACCCTCTTTTGACAACCCAACACTTGATGAATATGATGCACACCTGAGATCAACTTTTAAGAAGGCACCGAACCTGTCACTAGAGGATCAGCAATGGGATCAGGCAACCCTCCCAGTGCGACTGGGAGGTATAGGGGTGCGCAAAGCAACGCATGTTGCTTTACCTGCTTTTCTGTCTTCGTGTTTGGCTTCCAGTGCATTAGTCAAGCAGATAGTCCCCGAACGCTTGAGAGACGTGGTAGGAGCTCAGGACCCCAGGTTTACTGAAGCAGCAATTCGGTGGGTCACCCTTACAGACTCCTCCAGTAGACCAGCTCCTCCCAAAGAGCACAAACAGTCCCACTGGGACAAACCGATCATGTAAAAAATCGCCAACACAATGCTCTCCAATGCTTCAGGAAAGGGCAAAGCTCGTCTCCTGGCAGTGAAGGCACCACACTCAGGAGATTTCTTGTTAGCTGTTCCCAATTCCTCCCTGGGCACCCGTCTCGACCCACAGGTCATTCGGATTGGTGTTGCTCTTCGCCTAGCCGCCCCCATCCTCACCGAACATAGGTGTATTTGCGGCAGGGCGACAGCTGACCAATTCGGACTTCATGGTCTCGTGTGTCACACAGCAGAAGGGAAGTATGCCAGACATGAGAAGGTCAATGACATCATGAAGAGAAGCCTCGCCACAGCCCGTTGCCCAGCTCAACGGGAACCCCAAGTACAGAGGTCTGATGGAAGTCAAAAGCGTCCTGATGGAGCCACTATGCTACCCTGGAAGGATGGAAAGCAGATTGCCTGGGACTAAACCTGTGCCACCACATTGGCAGACACCTACTTGCAATACTCGGTAGTGGAAGGGGGTGGAGCTTCCAGCCACAGGGAGACCCAGAAGATCCGAAAATATGAAGACCTTCCCCCTTGCTATAACTTCATTCCAAAATGGTCAGAGACCCTTGGAGCATGGGGCAAGTGTGCCCTAAAGTTCCTCAAAGAGCTGGGTGAAAAGCTCATCATAGAAACAAAGGACCACAGGGCGACCAGCTTCCTCTTTCAGAGACTCAGTGTTGCGATCCAGAGAGGAAATGCCTGCAACATTCTGGGTACACGGCTCACCGCAGGGGAGCTGGACGAAGTATTCGAGATGTAGCTCTGAGTTACCTATGTTGTTTTACTTTCTGTTGTATTTTTGTGAATGTTTGGTCAATGTATTTTGTCTTTAAATAAAACGTACTTGAAATATAGGAGGTGGTAGGAGAAAATTCTCAAACAGCTTCAGGGAGAACCTTGAGATTTCCCTGAAGCAAGTTTATTCTTTTCTATGAGGATGAGGGTCCCTAGGACAGTTCTAGAGGTGGTACCTCCCTATATATATATATATATATATATATATATATATATATATATATATATATATATATATATATATATATATATATATATATATATATATATATCACATTTAAATATACAAGTATCTCTATAAAATATATTTTATAACATTAAAACAATATAGGCAACATATATTTTAGAATGCAGCAGCAAATGTTTTAAAATGGGATTAGAGTGTTTTTCCCAACAAATATTATTCCGGGGGAGACCAGGTGAAAATGTTTCATAAATACCTGGGACATGCAATGCTGCGGATTTTTTTGTGATATTTATAGAGAAATTTGTTTATGCTCTGGAGAATATTGTGTTCGGTAGTGACAGTGAATATTTTTCCTGACTTGTTAATGGGGGGATGAATATTACACCCAAACACTCACACACACACACACACACACACACACACACACACACACACACACACACACACACACACACACACACACACACACACACACACACACACACACACGCACACACGCACACACACACACACACACACACACACATACACACGTTTGACACAGTTCCACACAAGAGATTGGTGCAAAAACTGGAGGACCAAGCAGGGATAACAGGGAAGGCACTACAATGGATCAGGGAATACTTGTCAGGAAGACAGCAGCGAGTCATGGTACGTGGCGAGGTGTCAGAGTGGGCACCTGTGACCAGCGGGGTCCCGCAGGGGTCAGTCCTAGGACCAGTGCTGTTTCTGGTATTTGTGAACGACATGACGGAAGGAATAGACTCTGAGGTGTCCCTGTTTGCAGATGACGTGAAGTTGATGAGAAGAATTCACTCGATCGAAGACCAGGCAGAACTACAAAGGGATCTGGACAGGCTGCAGACCTGGTCCAGCAATTGGCTCCTGGAGTTCAATCCCACCAAGTGCAAAGTCATGAAGATTGGGGAAGGGCAAAGAAGGCCGCAGACGGAGTACAGTATAGGGGGTCAGAGACTACAAACCTCACTCAAGGAAAAAGATCTTGGGGTGAGTATAACACCAGGCACATCTCCTGAAGCGCACATCAACCAAATAACTGCTGCAGCATATGGGCGCCTAGCAAACCTCAGAACAGCATTCCGACATCTTAATAAGGAATCATTCAGGACCCTGTACACCGTGTACGTTAGGCCCATATTGGAGTATGCGGCACCAGTTTGGAACCCACACCTAGCCAAGCACGTGAAGAAACTAGAGAAAGTGCAAAGGTTTGCAACAAGACTAGTCCCAGAGCTAAGAGGTATGTCCTACGAGGAGAGGTTAAGGGAAATCAACCTGACGACACTGGAGGACAGGAGAGATAGGGGGGACATGATAACGACATACAAAATACTGAGAGGAATTGACAAGGTGGACAAAGACAGGATGTTCCAGAGATTGGACACAGTAACAAGGGGGCACAGTTGGAAGCTGAAGACACAGATGAATCACAGGGATGTTAGGAAGTATTTCTTCAGCCACAGAGTAGTCAGTAAGTAGAATAGTTTGGGAAGCGATGTAGTGGAGGCAGGATCCATACATAGCTTTAAGCAGAGGTATGATAAAACTCACGGCTCAGGGAGAGTGACCTAGTAGCGATCAGTGAAGAGGCGGGGCCAGGAGCTCGGACTCGACCCCCGCAACCTCAACTAGGTGAGTACACACATTAACAGAAGAAGAGTGATGGAACACCTAGAAAGGAATGAGCTTATAAACAACAGCCAACACGGTTTCATGGACTGGAAATACTGCTTAACAAACCTACTGGAGTTCTATGACACGGTGACAGCAGTAAGACAAGAGAGAGGGAAGGGTGGGTAGATTGGACTGTATGAAGGCGATTGACACAGTTCCATACAAGAGATTAGTGCAAAAACTGGAGGACCAGGCATTGATGACAGGAAGGCACTACAATGAATCAGAGAATACCTGTCAGGAAGACAGCAGCGAGTCATGGTATGTGGCGACGTGTCAGAGTGGGCGCCTGTGACGAGTGGGGTTTCACAGGAGTCAGTCTTAGGACCGGTGCTGTTTCTGGTATTTCTGAACGACATGACGGAATTGTCCCTGTTTGCAGACGATGTGAACTTGAGGAGAAGAATTCAGTCGGACGAGGACCAGGCAGAACTACAAAGGGACCTGGACAGCCTGCATGCCTGGTCCAGCAATTGGCTCCTGGAGTTCAACCACACCAAGTGCCCAAGTGCAAAGTCATGAACATTGGGGAAGGACAAAGAAGACCGCAGACGGAGTACAGTCTAGGGGACCAGAGACTACAAACCTCACTCAAGGAAAAAGTTCTTGGGGGGAGTATAACATCAGGCACATCTCCTGAGGAGCACACCAACCAAATAACTGCTGCAGTATTCGGGGCACCTAGCAAACCTAGGAACAGCATTCCGCTATCTTAATAAGTAATCATTCAGGACCCATTCAGGATCATTCATAGGATCATTCAGGATCTATTCATAGCTTTAACCAGAGGTATGATAAAGCTCATAGTGTGGGGAGAGTGACCCAGTAGCGGCCAGTGAAGAGGCGGGACCAGGAGCCGTGACCCGACCCCTGCAACCACAACTAGGTGAGTACAACTAGGTGAGTACACACACACACTACACACACACAAACACAGTGCTTTTAGGGCGTGCTTTAGCAGCTAGAAGCAACCAGTGTTAGTGACAACGTCAGTGAACAACCCAACAAGTGATAACCAAAGTATTAGCAAAAAAAAATAAAGTAAAGGCGAGAGAAAGCCTGAAATTATACAACAAAATTTCAAAGTGCCAGTTCGTTGAGGCCTAGTTGGCACTTGTTGCCACACTGTTACAAATATACAAAGTACAAAGCGAGTGACTAAAGAGAAAAGATCAAATAGAATTAAGAGAGGTTGGCTAACGAGAAACTGTGATGTAGCACACAGCCAGCGTGAACAAGCTAGCCAGAAAGGGGATATATGTATATATACATACATATACATAAATATATATAAGCAGAGAAGGTGGTAGCAGTAGGCCTGAGGGAGTAGCGCCGCCATAACAGGTTGGGTGTCATCACAAATAAGTAGTGTACTTACCAAAAGTGAAGTGTAAATTATAAAAGTAGCAGTATACAAGTGATAAGTGTGGTAAATGAGGACTCAAAAGGGCAACGAGAAAAGAATAGCTGAAGAAGTCAGAGGCGGAAGGGCGAGGTGCACGAGTCATCGTACAGCGAGCATCGTACAGTGAGCGTCATACATCAGGCATCTGGATGGACGTCCCCTCCGAGTTGTAACATACAAATCACCTGTTTGTGGTTGGCGGGAAGTTTTGAGTGGTAGAGCCGGCCCTACGATCACTGGTAGCTGGCTATCACAAACCCTGCTCCAGAGCGATTATCATACACACAACACCTAGCAGTAGTAGGAAGATAAAATTTGTAGGAGCAAGGAATAGACAGGAGGATTATGTCGGGGCTAATGGGACTACAGCCCTGACAACAGTTTCGAGAGATAATGTTTTAGGACACAAAGACAGTACAATCTGAGAAGCAAGTATTGGGTACACATGTAGTAAAAGGTAGTACATAACTGGGTGAAAGAAAGACTCGTTAACACACGCTAGTATTATAATTATTAGAATTACTCTCAGTGTTAATGGTATCTTATTAGTATTACGGATACACAGAGGTGAAATGTATTTCTGGGACATATAAACAACTGACGTGCTCACACACACACACGCGCACACACATACATACTCGGGGCCAGGAGCTGAGTCTCGACCCCTGAAACCACAACTAGGTGAGTACACACACCCACTCATTCACACAGCTAATCCTTGGTATTTGACCTCGTCCCCTCACCCCCCCACACACCTTTCCCTCCCCCAAAGACCTTTCCCCTCCCCTGCTCTTGCCTTCACTCCCTCCTCCCTCCTGTCTTTCTCTCTCCTCCTCCCTTGCGTTTCTCTCTCTCATAGCCTTTTTCCCTTCCCTTCCCCCTACTCTCTCTTTCTCTCTCTCTCTCTCTCTCTCTCTCTCTCTCTCTCTCTCTCTCTCTCTCTCTCTCTCTCTCTCTCTCTCTCTCTCTCTCTCTCTCTCTCTCTCTCTCTCCCCCTCACTCCTATCACACTATCCCTCACCCTCCTCTCTATAGGCTTCTCTCTCCATCTCCCTTTTTCTATATTTCTACCGCTCCCTCGCATTTCTCTCTCTCATAGCCTTTTCCCTCACCCTCCTTTCTCCCTCTCTCTCTCTCTCTCCCTCTCTTTCTCCCTCTTTCTACCCTTTCTCTCTCCTCTCTCTCCCTCTTTCTACCCTTTCTCTCTCCCCCTCTCACCCTCTCCCTCCTCTAGCCTTCTGTCTGTGGTAATAAAAAAAAAATGGTGGCCCTAGAGGACAGAAAACCAGAGATCTGGTAGACGAACCAGGGAGGAAAGACTGGGAGTTAGAGCTCCAAAAAAGGGAGGAAGAGTGGGGAAGGAAGATAGTAGAGCTTGGTAAGAAAATGGAGGAGCAGATAGCTGAAGAGTGCAGGAAGTGGGAAGTACAGGTCTTAGCAGCAGAAACTAGGATACAGTGCTTAGAAGAAAACTGCAAAGCCTGAAACAGATTAGAGAGACAAATGACAATTCAGATGTGACATCAGGAAATTCAATGTCAGGCGCAGACAAGGGGACAGTAAGCAACAATGGAGACATGCCGTATGCGAAGGCGCTATCAGACCCACGTGGGGCCAGGGAAAAGACGAGGAGCACACTAAGATCAAATGACAGGTCCAAAGACAATGAAGGTATGCTATATGCAGAGATTCTAACAGCCAACTGCAGTAGCAAGGGACAGCTGGTCATGAAAGACAGTTCACTGAGAATAGAAGTTCCAGATATGACAGGGACTG
Source organism: Cherax quadricarinatus (assembly GCF_038502225.1). Lineage (NCBI taxonomy): Eukaryota > Metazoa > Arthropoda > Malacostraca > Decapoda > Parastacidae > Cherax > Cherax quadricarinatus. The sequence goes on from NC_091345.1 coordinate 25,426,331, forward strand.
AAGGCAAGAACATGTCAATGGAAGGAAATAAAATGCCTCAGAGGAAGCAGATGGAGACTCAGTGGGAGGAGGAAAGGGCGAGGTCAGTTTTGGTGTACGGGCTCCAAGAAGCCAAGGGGGACAACTTTGAAGAAATAAAACAGGAGGAGAAAAAAATGATTGAAGGCATCATGAAAACAATAGGTGAGGGCGATATGACCCAGGTGACAAATTTTCAGAGAATTGGGTGGTTTGCGAGTGGAAGGATACGGCCTGTCAGAGTAACTTTCAAGGAAGAATCAGTTCGAACCAGGATTCTGCAAGAGAAAGCAAGACTGAGGGACAAAGAGGGGTACCAGAGAGTATACCTCGACCGCGACAGAACACAAGAAGAAAGGACTACACTGAAAGAGAGGGTACAGAGACACAAGGAGGAAGGAGAGGCAATGACGAAGATGAGCAGGACCCAGACACAGGAGGAAGGGCAAACACACCCCACAGAATCTCACACCAAAAGACTCCAACCGCGACATTTCCAACGCAACTGAGCAATCTATACTATAACCCACTCACTGTTCCCTCTGCCACCAACCCCCATATCACAAACCTCACCCCAACAGCTGTCCCTTATGGGCATTCTGACCCCACCCCCATCATCACAAACGCCACCTACACCACAGCCCCATATAGGCTCCCACCAAGGCTCTCGCTCCCCCAACCCCAATATTCTTGCATGACCACAATGATAGAAAAGAAACTGAAAGTTTGGTACACAAATGCGGATGGAATAACAAATAAACATGAGGAGTGGAATGAAAGAATCAGTGAAAAATCCCCAGACATCATAGCAGTCACAGAAACAAAACTCGCTGAGACAATAACAGACACAATCTTCCCAACGGGATATCAGATCCTGAGGAAAGATAGAAGCAGTAGAGGGGGAGGAGGGGTTGCACTGCTCATAAAACACCAATGGGGATTTGAGGAAATGGAAGGCATGGACATGATTGGAGAAAGAGACTACATTGTAGGTACAATTCAGTCCGGAGAACATAAAGTAGTCATTGGAGTGATGTATAACCCACCACAGAACTGCAGGAGGCCAAGAGAGGAGTACGAAGAAAACAACAGGGTGATGGTGGACACACTGGCTGAGGTGGCAAGAAGAGCTCACTCGAGCAGAGCAAAGTTACTGGTAATGGGCGATTTCAACCACAGGGAGATCGACTGGGAAAACCTGGAGCCACATGGGGGTCCCGAAACATGGAGAGCCAAGATGATGGATGTGATACTTGAAAACCTCATGCATCAACATGTCAGGGACACAACCAGAGAGAGAGGGGAGGATGAGCCAGCAAGACTGGATCTTGTGTTCACCCTGAGCAGTTCAGACATTGAGGACATCACTTACGAGAGGCCCCTTGGAGCTAGCGATCACGTGGTTCTGAGTTTTCATTATATAGTAGAGTTACAAGTGGAGAAGGTAACAGGAACTGAAGGGGACAGGCCAAACTATAAAAGGGGGGACTACACAGGTATGAGAAACTTCCTGCAGGAGGTTCAGTGGGACAGAGAAATGGTAGGAAAATCAGTAAACGAGATGATGGAATATGTGGCAACAAAGTGCAAGGAGGCAGAGGAAAGGTTTGTTCCCAAGGGAAACAGAAATAATAGGAAGACCAAAACGAGTCCTTGGTTTACCCGAAGGTGTAGGGAGGCAAAAACTAAGGGCAACAGAGAATGGAAAAGGTACAGGAGGCATAGGACCCAGGAAAACAAGGAGATTAGTAGAAGAGCCAGAAACGAGTATGCACAGATAAGGAGGGAGGCCCGGCGACAGTATGAAAACGACATAGCATCGAAAGTCAAATCTGACCCGAAACTGCTGTATAGCCACATTAGGAGGAAAAGAACAGCCACATTAGGAGGAAAAGAACAGTCAAGGACCAGGTGATAAGGTTGAGGAAAGAAGGTGGAGAACTCACAAGAAACGATCAAGAGGTATGTGAGGAGCTCAACACGAGATTTAAGGAAGTATTTACAGTAGAGACAGGAAGGACTCTGGGGGGACAGATCAGATGGGGACACCAGCAAGGAATACACCAACAAGTGTTGGACGACATACATACAGATGAGGAGAAGGTGAAGAAACTGCTAAGGGACATCGATACCTCAAAGGCAATGGGACCGGACAACATCTCCCCGTGGGTCCTTAGAGAGGGAGTAGATATGTTGTGCGTGCCACTTACCACAATCTTCAACACGTCCCTGGAAACTGGGCAACTACCTGAGGTATGGAAGACGGCAAATGTAGTTCCCATTTTTAAAAAAGGAGACAGAAAAGAGGCACTAAACTATAGACCTGTGTCATTGACGTGTATAGTATGCAAAGTTATGGAGAAGATTATCAGGAGGAGAGTGGTGGAGCACCTGGAACGGAACAAGAGTATAAATGCCAACCAGCACGGATTCATGGAAGGCAAATCCTGTGTCACAAACCTTCTGGAGTTTTATGATAAAATAACAGAAGTAAGACACGAGAGAGAGGGGTGGGTTGATTGCTTGGACTACAAGAAGGCCTTTGACACAGTTCTTCACAAGAGATTAGTGCAGAAGCTAGAGCATCAGGCGCATATAACAGGAAGGGCACTGCAATGGATCAGAGAATACCTGACAGGGAGGCAACAACGAGTCATGGTACGTAATGATGTATCACAGTGGGCACCTGTGACGAGTGGGGTCCCACAGGGGTCGGTCCTAGGACCAGTGCTATTTTTGGTATATGTGAACGACATGATGGAAGGGTTAGACTCAGAAGTGTCCCTGTTTGCAGACAATGTGAAGTTAATGAGGAGAATTAAATCTGATGAGGACCAGGCAGGACTTCAAAAAGACCTGGACAGACTGGACACCTGGTCCAGCAAATGGCTTCTCGAATTTAATTCTGCCAAATGCAAAGTCATGAAGATAGGGGAAGGGCACAGAAGACCACAGACAGAGTATAGGCTAGGTGGCCAAAGACTGCAAACCTCACTCAAGGAGAAAGATCTTGGGGTGAGTATAACACCGAGCATGTCTCCGGAAGCACACATCAATCAGATAACTGCTGCAGCATATGGGCGCCTGGTAAACCTGAGAACAGCATTCCGATACCTTAGTAAGGAATCGTTCAAGACACTGTACACCGTGTATGTCAGGCCCATACTGGAGTATGCAGCACCTGTTTGGAACCCGCACTTGATAAAGCACGTCAAGAAACTAGAGAAAGTACAAAGGTTTGCGACAAGGTTAGTTCCAGAGCTAAGGGGAATGTCCTATGAAGAAAGATTAATGGAAATCGGCCTGACGACACTGGAGGACAGGAGGGTCAGGGGAGACATGATAACGACATATAAAATACTGCGTGGAATAGACAAGGTGGACAAAGACAGCATGTTCCAGGGAAGGGACACAGAAACAAGAGGCCACAATTGGAAGTTGAAGACACAAATGAGTCAGAGAGATATTAGGAAGTATTTCTTCAGTCATAGAGTTGTAAGGCAGTGGAATAGCCATAGAAAATGACGTAGTGGAGGCAGGAACCATACACAGTTTTAAGACGAGGTTTGATAAAGCTCATGGAGCGGGGAGAGAGAGGGCCCAGTAGCAACCGGTGAAGAGGCGGGGCCAGGAGCTAAGACTCGACCCCTGCAACCACAAATAGGTGAGTACACACACACACACACGCATACACACACGCACACACACACACACACACACATGCAAAGACATGCACACACGCACATGCACGCACGCACACACCACTATGCTGTAGAATCCCACAGCACATTTTCAGGTCCCCCTCCCACACAGGCCCCCCAAAACACAGTGTTGGAGAGGAAGCTGAAGATACAGTACACCAAAGCTGATAGAATAACGAATAAGTGGGAGAAGTGGCACGAAAGAGTCAGAGAGGCATCACCGGACATCATAGCTCTCACAGAAACCAAGCTCACAGGGATGATAGCAGATGTCATCTTTCCAACGAGATATCAGATCCTGCAGAAAGACAGAGGGAGCAGAGGGGGTGGAGGATTGGCACTGCTCATCAAAAAACCAATAAGATTTTGATGAGCTGGAGAGAGGAGACAGAGGAGAAGTAAAATATTACATAATAGGAATGCTTCAGGCTGGAGGTCCCAAGGTGGTAATTGCAGTGATGTATAATCCACCAGAGAACAGCAGGAGGCCAAGGCAAGTGTATGATGAGAGTAATAGGATAATGGTTGATACGCTGGCTGAACTGTCTAGAAGGGCTCATGCGAGCAGGGCAAAGTTGCTGATTATGGGTGACTTCATCCACAAGGAAATTGACTGAGAGAACCTGGAGCCACATGGGGGCCCAGAAACGTGGGGCACTGAGATGATGGGGGTGGTACTGGAAAACCTCCTGTACCAATTCATAAGGGACACTACCAGATAAAGAGGAGAGGTTGAATGAACCAGTGAGACTGTACGAATGAAGCCAAACTCCAGAAAGGGGAGTACGCAGGCATAAAGAATTTCCTGCATGGGTTCAGTGGGACAAAGAACTGGCAGGTAAGTCAGTAAAGGAGATGATGGAATGTGTGACAACAGTATGCAAGGAAGCTGAGGAGAGGTTTGTACTCAAGAGTAAAAGAATTAATGGAAAAGCTAGGATGAGCCCTCGGGCTACCCAAAGGTGTAGGGAGGCTAAAACCAAGTGTGCTAGAGAATAGAAGAAGTATAGAAGGCAAAGGACCCAGGGGAATAAGGAGAGCAGTCAGAGCCAGAAATGAATATGCACAGGTACAAAGGGAGGCCCAAACACAATATGAGAATAACATAGCAGCAAAAGCCAAATCTGATCCAAAGCTGCTGTACAGCCACATCAGTAGGAAAACAACAGTCAAAGACAAGGTAATCAGGCTGAGGAATGAAGGATGAGAGGTTACAAGAAACGACTGTGAAGTATGTGAAGAGCTCAATATGATATTCAAAGAAGTTTTCACAGAGGAGACAGAAGGAACTCCAGGAAGACTGAGAAGTGGGGTACACCATCAAGTGTTGGACACAATACATACAACCGAGGAAGAAGTGAGGAGGCTGCTAAGCGAAATAGATACCTCAAAGGCAATGGGGTCGGATAACATCTCTTCATGGGTCCTGAGAGAGGGAGCAGATGACCTATGTGTACCCCTAACAGCAATCTTTAACACATCTAACGAAACAGGACGATTGCCTAAGGTATGGAAGGCAGCATATGTAATCCCAACTTTTAAAAAAAAGGAGACAGACACGAAGCATTAAACTACAGACCAGTGTCACTGACATGTTTTGTATGCAGTGTCATAGAAAAGAGTATTAGGAGAAGAGTGGTGGATAACCTACAAAGCTTAACAACGACAGCCAGCACGGTTTCAAGGAACGGAAATCCTGTGTCATAAACCTACTGAAGTTCTATGACAGAGTGATAGCAGTAAGACAAGGAAGAGAAGGATAGGTAGATTGCATTTTCTTGGACTGTAAGAAGGCGTTTCATGCAGTTCCACACAAGAGATTAGTACGAAAACTGGAGGACCAGGCAGGGATAACAGTCAAGGCACTACAATGGATCAAGGAATACTTGTCATGAAGACAACAGTGAGTCATGGTACGTGGCGAGGTGTCAGAGTGCGCACCTGTAATGAGCGGGGTGCCACAGGGGACAATCCTAGGACCAGTGCTGTTTCTGGTATTTGTGAACGACATGACGGAAGGAATAGACTCTGAAGTGTCCCTGTTTGCTTATGATGTGAAGTTGATGAGAAGAATTCAGTCGGACGAGGACCAGGCAGAACTACAAAGGGATCTGGACAGGCTGCAGGCCTGGTCCAGCAATTGGCTCCTGGAGTTCAACCCCACCAAGTGCAAAGTCATGAAGATTGGGGAAGGGCAGGAATAGTGATCTAGGAGCGACCAGTGAAGAGGAGGAATCAGAAGCTGTGACTCGACCCCTGCAACCACAACTAGGTGAGCACACACACACACACACATACAGATGTGGGTGGTACTCTTGGGAGAAGATCCGCTCATTCAAATTTACATTCCTTACAGATATGGTACAAAACAAGATCCTGCAGTGGAAACCACTCTTAAAGGATTCTTCAAAATACAAGCTATTGTACGTCGACATAAAAAAAAAACTAAACATCTGAGAGAAAGAGGAAGAAGGCGCCAAAGACAGGAAAGGGAGACATGGCAGGTACCGACAGACAGTTAAGCACAGCCTCGGGGGGAACAACAGACATCCGCCCACAGAACCACAAATATCATCTCAACCCCTACCACCATAGGTTAGGTTAGGTAAGGTTCGTCTGGAAACAGGACAAGTGTTTCCTGATGCGGGTCTTAGTCAGATGATGACCCGCCGTTGGAGCTTCTAGTCATCTGACCAAGGCCTTCTTTTGGCTTACAGGTCCACTCCTTTAAAATTTATGGTCATTGCTATAACCATTTGTAGTTCCTTACCACCATACACCAACGAAATATAATAACCAGAACCGAGCCACACTCCACACCCATATTCCCATCCCAGAGCACTAATACCACCACAAAAGCAGCCTACCATAATATTCAGACCTGCCTACCACACCTTAGGCCTTCACCAACCTCTTCCATCCCCCAGAATACAGTTCTAGAAAGGAAGCTGAAGGTAGGATACACCAGAGCAGATGGAATAACAAATAAGAGTCAGGAGTGGAAAGAATGAATAGGGGAGGCATCCCCGAATATCATAGCAATCACGGGGATGATAGCAGATGCGATAATTCCGTCTGGATATCAGATCTTGAGTAAAGACGGGGGAACAGAGAGGGAGGAGGCATTGCACTCCTCATCAAATACCAATACAGTTTTGAGGAGATGGAAGGACTAGTCAGTGGTGTAGCAGAAAACTACATAGTGGGAGCACTTTAAACTGGAGGTCCAAAAGCGATGATAGCACTGATGTACAAACTGCCATCGAACAGCAAGCAACCAAGACAAGAATATGGTGAGAGCAACAGAGCGATGGTGGATACACTAGCCAAGGCGGCCAGAAGGTCCCACATGAGAAGTGCAAAGTTTTTCTTTATGGGGGATTTCAACCTCATGAGGGAAGGCAGGTGGGAGTGATATGGAGGGATGAGATGCTTGAAGTGGTGCAGTTAAACTTCATGTACCAACATGTTTTGGACACAACTAGAGAGAGAGGAGACAATGAACCAGCAAGGCTGAACCTCATATTCATCGGACATAAGGATATCAAACACGGAAGGCCCCTTGGTGCTAGTGATCAAGTGGGCCTGAGTTTCGAATACATAGCAGAGTTAACAATGGAGAGTGAAACAGTACATGAAGTATGGGAGAAGCCAAACTTCAAAACAGGTCGACTACACAGGTATGGGGTAATTCTTGCACGAGGTGCATTGGTTAAGAGAGCTGGATGGGGAAGACGGTAAACGAAGTAATGGAACACGTGACTGCAAAGTGCAGGGAGGCAGAGCAAAAGTTTGTGCCAAGGAGCAAGAGGAACAACAGGAAGACCAGAGTGAGCCCATGGAGGTATAGAGAGGCCAAAGCCATACGTGCTAGAGTATGTAAAAGTATAGAAGACAAAGTAATAAAAAAAACAAGGAGTTTAGTCAAAGAGCCAGAAATGAATATGCATGGATAACGAGACCTAAAGTTGTTATACAGTCACATCAGGAGGAAAACAACAGTCAAGGACCAGGTAATCAAGCTGAAGAATGAAAGAGAGGACCTCACAGGGAAAGATCTGGAAGTACGTGAAGAGCGCAGATCATGATTCAGGGAGGTATTCACAGTGGAGACAGAGAGGCTTCCAGCAAACCGAGGTGATATGGTGTGCCAGCAAGTGTTGGTCATACTGCACACAACCAAGGAGGAAAGGAAGAAACTACTAGGTTAACTAGATACCTCGAAGGCTGTGGACTCGGTTAACATCTGTTGCGTACAGGGCAACCACTTAAGCCTGTTTAGCCCTTTCTTGCAATAAATGAACGGGATTGAATATCCTGTTCTAAATTAAATCATTCAAGGGTTCAGTAGTAAACAATCACAATGTTTTCCGGTTTTTATTAAGTTTCTTAATAAACCATAGAAGGGTTTTATATTAACTTTAAAAAGGTTGCACCATAAAACAGAGTACTCATGAAATTTACACTTGAGTTCACTTAAAAGATAATACACAATATTCTGTCTTGATTATAGTACTGAATGGCTCTAGTATCGTAACACATTCACTTCACATAATAACACTTTACTTGACTCAATCCCAATGAGTTAGAAAACGAAACACTTCAATAATAATTCACTCTTATACAACTTTCAAAACATACTAAGTGAAATTAGGAATATTCTACACTTAAAGGAGTTTTCAGGCGAGTCTGTCTCCCAGGACTTTTTCGCCATCCTCTTTGAACCAATACTGCTTAAACCCGCTCCTAGCAGAGCTAATGACAATCACCAGCGTCTCCAATACAGCAACACACACTTCGTCCGAGAAGCTTCTGTCTGATACCGTTCGAGGTGCTGGAGGGTCACTAGGGACCCTCATGTGGGACCAGAAGGTTAAATCCAGGAATCAAGGAGCTTCTCTCACGAAAGGTGAGAGTGGACTGGACTGTAATAGAACTCTCAGACTGACGTCACCTGGGATTAAGAGGAGTCAGTGGCTAAACGACAGCCGGGTAGTAAACAGCTGTACCCGTAGTTTACATCATCCAAACATCCTATCTATTTACACAGCTAAATAAATTAAGACCAGATAATATTATAAAGTACTCTCTCCTCATTTTAGCTACTAATGAGGCTAGAAATAATATAATATTAAGTGAAAAAGCCAGTTACACATACATTATACCTGGCCTAGAAGGTTCACAAACGAGGGGCGTAACAATATCTATCTTAGGATCCTGAGAGAGGGAGCAGGCGCACTGTTTGTGCCACTAACACCAATCTTTAATAAATCTATTGAATCAGTGCAGCTGCTTGAGGTGTGGATGTCAGCAAATGCAGTTAGTGTTTCTGATGTGAATGGTATAAAGTTAAGACGAAGATAATCAAATGAGTGGTGAAGCACCTAGAAACAAACGAGACAACCATCACGACTTCAAGGAGGTAAATCGTGCATCACAACCCTATTGGAGATCTACGACATGGTAACAGAAGAAAGACAGAAGAGAGGAATGAGTAGACTACATTTTCTTGAACTGTAAGGCTTTCGACACAGCACCACACGAGAGACTGGTTGAAAAGCTAGAGGAGCAGGAAAGAATAGCAAGGAAACTAATTTACTGAATATGGAAATGCCTGGCAGGAAGGAAACAGCGAGTGTGGGTAATTCACGAGGTGCGAGAATGGTGCATGTGTTGACTGGGGGTCCACAAGGGTCAGTCCTAGGGCTGGTGTTGCTTCATGTATAATTGAATGACATGATGGAAGTAATAGATTCAGAAGTGTCCCTGTTTCCAGATGATATGAAGCATATATAGGCGTATCAAAAGAGGGAATGGGCAGTTAAGAAATCAATATATTCAATTAATGAGAGAAATAAAGAAAGGAATAAGAAAAGCAAAAAAGGATTATGAGGCTAAGGTCGCAAGGGATTCAAAGACTAACCCACAAGTGTTCTTTCAGGTATACAGAAGTAAGATTAGGGACAAGATTGGCCCACTTAAGAGTAACTCTGGTCAGATCACTGACAGTGATAAGGATATGTGTGAAATTCTAAATACCTACTTCCTCTCAGTTTTCACCCAGGAAAATACTAGCGATATTCCTGAAATAATAGATTATGTAGAACAGGATGCTAATGAACTATATACGATTGCGGTAACTAATGACATGGTCCTCAGACAAATAGAGAAACTAAAACCTAACAAATCCCCAGGTCCAGATGAACTGTTTGCAAGGGTGTTAAAGGAATGTAAAGAGGAACTTAGCATACCTTTGGCTAATCTTTTTAACATATCACTACAAACTGGCATAGTGCCTGATAAGTGGAAAATGGCAAATGTAATACCTATTTACAAGGCAGGTGACAGGTCCTTGGCTTCGAACTATAGACCAATAAGCCTTACCTCCATAGTGGGAAAATTTATGGAATCAATAATTGCCGAAGCAATTCGTAGCCATCTTGACAGGCACAGATTGATTAATGAATCCCAACACGGTTTTATAAAGGGGCGTTCCTGTCTTACGAATTTACTAACTTTTTTCACTAAGGTGTTTGAGGAGGTAGATCATGGTAATGAATATGATATTGTGTATATGGACTTCAGTAAGGCTTTCGATAGAGTTCCACACCAGAGGCTGTTGAGGAAACTTAAGGCACACGGAATAAGAGGAGAAATTTTTTCCTGGGTAGAGGCATGGCTGACACATAGACAGCAGAGAGTTTGCATAAATGGGGAGAAATCAGAATGGGGGCACGTCACAAGCGGTGTTCCTCAGGGGTCAGTGTTGGGACCGACATAGATGAGGGAATAAATAGCGACATAAGCAAATTTGACACCAAAATAGGCCGTCCAATTCATTCTAATGAGGACACTAGAGCACTCTTGAATGATTTGAATAGACTGATACAATGGTCGGAGAAGTGGCAGATGCAGTTTAATATTGACAAATGCAAAGTTCTAAATGTTGGACAGGTAAATAACCATGCCACATATAAACTAAATAATGTAGATCTTAATACTACTGATTGCGAAAAGGATTTAGGAGTTCTGGTTAGCAGTAATCTAAAATCAAGACAACAGTGCATTAGTGTTCGCAATAAAGCTAACAGAATTCTTGGCTTCATATCTAGAATTATAAATAACAGAAGTCCTCAGGTTGTTCTTCAACTCTATATATCCTTGGTTAGGCCTCATTTAGACTATGCTGCTCAGTTCTGGTCACCGTATTACAGAATGGATATAAATGCTCTGGAAAACGTACAGAGGAGGATGACAAAGAAGATCCCATGTATCAGAAATCTTCCCTATGAGGATAGACTGAGGGCCCTGAATCTGCACTCTCTCGAAAGGCGTAGAATTAGGGGGGATATGATCGATGTGTATAAATGGAAAATGGATGAAAATAGCGTGCTGAAAATTTCCAGCCAACACAGGACTCGCAGCAATGATTTCAAGTTGGAAAAATTCAGATTCGGAAAGGATATAGGAAAGCACTGGTTTGGTAATAGAGTTGTGGATGAGTGGAACAAACCCCCGAGTACGGTCATTCAGGCTAAAACGTTGTGTAGTTTTAAAAATAGGTTAGATAAATACATGAGTGGGTGTGGGTGGGTGTGAGTTGGACCTGACTAGCTTGTGCTGCTGGGTCTGGTGCTGTCCTCAATCCTTGAGTGGAGATGATCAGACTGGGTGGGTAACTGGGCTAATCCGGGGGTGGGGTCATTGGTCTAATCCGGAGGGGGACATGGACCTGTTCGGCATGGGTCAGTAGGCCTGTTGCAGTGTTCCTTCTTTCTTATGTTCTTATGTAATGAGAATACAAGTGGACGAGACCCAGGTAAGTCTACGAAGGTATTTGGACAGGATGCAAGCCTCCGACAACACTACTTCCTGCAACAACACTACTTCCCGCAACAACACTACTTCCTGCAACAACACTACTTCCCGCAACAACACTACTTCCTGCAACAACACTACTTCCCGCAACAACACTACTTCCTGCAACAACACTACTTCCCGCAACAACACTATTTCCTGCAACAACACTCCTTCCTGCAACAACATTACTTCCTGCAACAACACTACTATCTGCAACAACACTGCTTCCTGCAACAACACTATTTCCTGCAACAACACTACTTCCTGCAACAACACTACTTCCTGCAACAACACTGCTTCCTGCAACAACACTATTTCCTGCAACAACACTACTTCCTGCAACAACACAACTTCCTTTCACAATACTACTTCCTGCAACAACACTACTTCCTGCAACAACACTACTTCCTGCAACAACACTACTTCCTCCAACAACACAACTTCCTGCAAAAACACAACTTCCTGCAACAACACAACTTCCTGCAACAACACTACTTCCTGCAACAACACAACTTCCTGCAACAACACTACTTCCTGCAACAACACAACTTCCTGCAACAACACAACTTCCTGCAACAACACATCTTCCTGCAACAACACTACTTCCTGCACGAGCACAACTTCCTACAACAACGCTACTTCCTGCAACAACACTACTTCCTGCAACAACACTACTTCCTGCAACAACACTACTATCTGCAACAACATTGCTTCCTGCAACAACACTACTTCCTGCAACAACACTACTTCCTGCAACAACACTACTTCCTGCAACAACACAACTTCCTGAAACAACACAACTTCCTGCAGCAACACAACTTCCTGCAACAACACTTTTTCCTGCACCAACACTACTTCCTGCAACAACACTACTATCTGCAACAACGCTACTATCTGCAACAACACTACTATCTGCAACAACACTACTTCTGCAACAACACTACTATCTGCAACAACGCTACTTCCTGCAACAACACTACTTCCTGCAACAGCACTACTTCCTGCAACAACACTACTATCTGCAACAACACTGTTTCCTGCAACAACACTACTTCCTGCAACAACACTACTTCCGGCAACAACACAACTTCCTGCAACAACGCTACTTCCTGCAACAACACTACTTCCTGCAACAATACTACTATCTGCAACAACACTGCTTCTTGCAACAACACTACTTCCTGCAACAACACAACTTCCTGCAACAACGCTACTTCCTGCAACAACACTACTTCCTGCAACAACACTACTTCCTGCAACAACACAACTTCCTGCAACAACGCTACTTCCTGCAACAACACTACTTCCTGCAACAACACTACTTCCTGCAACAACACAACTTCCTGCAACAACGCTACTTCCTGCAACAACACTACTTCCTGCAACGGCACAACTTCCTGCAACGACGCTACTTCCTGCAACAACATTACTACCTGCAACAACACTACTTCCTTCAACAACACTACTTCCTGCAACAACACTACTTCCTGCAACAACACTACTTCCTGCAACAATATTACTTCCTGCAACAACACTACTTCCTGCAACAACACTACTTCCTGCAACAACACTACTTCCTGCAACAATATTACTTCCTGCAACAACACTACTTCCTTCAACAACACTACTTCCTGCAACGATATTACTTCCTGCAACAACACTACTTCCTGCAACGATATTACTTCCTGCAACACCACTACTTCCTGCAACACCACTACTTCCTGCAACACCACTACTTCCTGCAACAACACTACTTCCTGTCACAATAATACTTCCTGCAACAACACTACTTTCTGAAACAACACTACTTCCTGCAACAACACTACTTCCTGCAACAACACTACTTCCTGCAACAACACTACTTCCTGCAACAACACTACTTCTTGCAACAACACTATTCCTGCAACAACACTACTTCCTGCAACAACACTACTTCCTGCAACAACACTACTTCCTGCAACAACACTACTTCCTGCAACAACACTACTTCCTGCAACCACACAACTTCCAGCAAAAACACTACTTCCTGTCACAATAATACCTCATGCAACAACACTACTTCCTGCAACAACACTACTTCCTGCAACCACACAACTTCCTGCAACAGCACAACTTCCTGCAACAACGCTACTTCCTGCAACCACACAACTTCCTGAAACAACACTACTTACTGCAACCACACAACTTGATGCAACAACACTACTTCCTGCAAGAACACTATTTCCTGCAACAACACTACTTCCTGCAACAATATTACTTCCTGCAACAGCACTACTTATTGCAACAACACTACTTCCTGCAACAACGCTACTTCCATCAACAACACTACTTCCTGCAACAACACAGCTTCCTGCAACAACACAACTTCCTGCAACAACACAACTTCCTGCAAGAACACTACTTCCTGCAACAACGCTACTTCCTGCAACAACACTACTTCCTGCAAAAATACTACTATCTGCAACAACACTGCTTCTTGCAACAACACTACTTCCTGCAACAACACAACTTCCTGCAACAACGCTACTTCCTGCAACAACACTACTTCCTGCAACAACAGTACTTCCTGCAACAACACAACTTCCTGCAACAACGCTACTTCCTGCAACAACACTACTTCTTGCAAGAATACTACTATCTGCAACAACACTGCTTCTTGCAACAACACTACTTCCTGCAACAACACAACTTCCTGCAACAACGCTACTTCCTGCAACAACACTACTTCCTGCAACAACACTACTTCCTGCAACAACACTACTTCCTGCAACAACACTACTTCCTTCAACAACACTACTTCTTGCAACAACACTACTTCATTTCACAATACTACTTCCTGAAACAACACTACTTTCTGCAACAATATTACTTCCTGCAACAGCACTACTTCCTGCAACGATATTACTTCCTGCAACACCACTACTACCTGCAACAACACTACTTCCTGTCACAATAATACTTCCTGCAACAACACTACTTCCTGCAACAACACTACTTCATGCAACCACACAACTTCCTGCAACAACACTACTTACTGCAACCACACAACTTCCTGCAACAACACTACTTCCTGCAAGAACACTATTTCCTGCAACAACACTACTTCCTGCAACAATATTAATTATTGCAACAGCACTACTTATTGCAACAACACTACTTCCTGCAACAACGCTACTTCCTGCAACAACACTACTTTCTGCAACAGCACAGCTTCCTGCAACAACACAACTTCCTGCAACAACACAACTTCCTGCAACAACACTACTTCCTGCACTAACACAACTTCCTGCAACAACGCTACTTCCTGGAACAACACTACAATCTGCAACAACACTACTTCCTGCAACAACACTACTTCCTGCAACAACACAACTTCCTGAAACAACACAACTTCCTGCAACAACAGAACTTCCTGCAACAACACTTCTTCCTGCAACAACACTACTATCTGCAACAACGCTACTTCCTGAAACAAAACAACTTCCTGCAACAACACTACTTCCTGCAACAACACTACTATCTGCGACAACACTACTATCTGTAACAACACTACTATCTCCAACAACGCTACTTCCTGCAACAACACTACTTCCTGCAACAACACTACTATCTGCAACAACACTGCTTCCTGCAACAACACTACTTCGTGCAACAACGCTACTTCCTGCAACAACACTACTTCCTGCAACAACACTACTATCTGCAACAGCATTGCTTCCTGCAACAACACTACTTCCTGCAACAACACAACTTCCTGCAACAACGCTACTTCCTGATACAACACTACTTCCTGCAACAACACTACTTCCTGCAACAACACAACTTCCTGCAACAACGCTACTTCCTGCAACAACACTACTTCCTGCACCAACACTACTTCCTGCAACAACACAACTTCCTGCAAAAACACTACTTCCTGTCACAATACTACTTCCTGCAACAACAATACTTCCTGCAACAACACTACTTCCTGCAACAACACTGCTTCCTGCAACAGCACAACTTCCTGCAACAACGCTACTTCCTTCAACAACACTACTTCTTGCAACAACACTACTTCATTTCACAATACTACTTCCTGCAACAACACTACTTTCTGCATCAACACTTCTTCCCGCAACAACACTACTTCCCGCAAGCACTCAACTTCCTACAACAATATTACTTTCTGCAACAACACTACTTCCTGCAACAACACTACTTTCTGCAAGCACTCAACTTCCTGCAACAATATTACTTTCTGCAACAACACTACTTCCTGCAACAACACTACTTCCTGCAAGCACTCAACTTCCTGCAACAATAATAATTCCTACAACAACACTACTTCCTACAACAATATTACTTCCTGCAACAACACTACTTCCTGCAACGATATTACTTCCTGCAACACCACTACTTCCTGTCACAATAATACTTCCTGCAACAACACTACTTCCTGCAACATTATTACTTCCTGCAACAACACTACTTTCTGGAAAAACACTACTTCCTGCAACAACACTACTTTCTGGAAAAACACTACTTCCTGCAACAACACTACTTTCTGGAAAAACACTACTTCCTGCAACAACACTACTTCCTGCAACAACACTACTTCCTGTCACAACAATACTTCCTGCAACAACGCTACTTCCTGCAACAACACTACTTCCTGCAACCACACAATTTCCTGCAACAACACTACTTCCTGCAACCACACAACTTCCTGAAACAACACTACTTACTGCAACCACACAACTTCCTGCAACAACACTACTTCCTGCAAGAACACTATTTCCTGCAACAACACTACTTCCTGCAACAATATTATTTCATGCAACAGCACTACTTATTGCAACAACACTAGTTCCTGCAACAACACTACTTCCTGCAACAACACTACTTCCTGCAACAACACTACTTCCTGCAACAGCACTTCTTTCTGCAACAACTCTGTTTCCTGCAACAACACTACTTCTTGCAACAATATTACTTCCTGCAACAACACTACTTCCTGCAACAACACTACTTCCTGCAACAACACTACTTTCTGCAACAACACTACTTCCTGCAACAAAACTCAGCCACACTACTGCCTGCAGCAACTCCTTTTCCAGCAGCCACACTGAGCGACTTCGCTTCCAGCAGCCACACTCAGCAACTTCATTGCCAGTAGCCACACTCAGCGACTTCACTTCCAACAGCCACACTCAGCCGCATTACATTTTGCAGCGTTCCTAATGCGCGTCATCACACCTGAAGTGTTGAACACTTCCCTCAGCTTCCTAATGCGCGTCATCATACCTCTGAAGTGTTGAACACTCCCCTCAGCTTCCTAATGCGCGTCATCATACCTCTGAAGTGTTGAACACTCCCCTCAGCTTCCTAATGCGCGTCATCATACCTCTGAAGTGTTGAACACTCCCCTCAGCTTCCTAATGCGCGTCATCATACCTCTGAAGTGCTGAACACTTCCCTCAGCTTCCTAATGCGCGTCATCATACCTCTGAAGTGTTGAACATTCCCCTGAGCTTCCTCCCTCGTCAGGCTTTGCTTTTAACTTCGCTGTCACAAAAAATTTTTGTCTATCACACATATTTAAGTCGATTTCTTTCATCACTTCTACATGCTAACTTCTTGAACCACAATTTGTTTTGCCCTGTACAGCTACTTTGTAACTACAACCTACATAGCTGCATCGAAACTACAAGCTCTTGGTCTTTATTGAAGCTATAAGCTGCAACTCTACATTGACACTACAAGCATCTTAGCTACATTGATACTACAAGCTTCTTAGCTACATTGATACTACAAGCATCTTAGCTACATTGATACTACAAGCTTCTCAGCTACATTGATACTACAAGCTTCTCAGCTACATTGATACTACAAGCTTCTCAGCTACATTGATACTACAAGCTTCTTAGCTACATTGATACTACAAGCTTCTCAGCTACATTGATACTACAAGCTTCTCAGCTACATTGATACTACAAGCTTCTCAGCTACATTGATACTACAAGCTTCTCAGCTACATTGATACTACAAGCTTCTCAGCTACATTGATACTACAAGCTTCTTAGCTACATTGATACTACAAGCTTCTCAGCTACATTGATACTACAAGCTTCTCAGCTACATTGATACTACAAGCTTCTCAGCTACATTGATACTACAAGCTTCTCAGCTACATTGATACTACAAGCTTCTCAGCTACATTGATACTACAAGCTTCTTAGCTACATTGATACTACAAGCTTCTCAGCTACATTGATACTACAAGTTTCTCAGCTACATTGATACTACAAGCTTCTTAGCTACATTGATACTACAAGCTTCTCAGCTACATTGATACTACAAGCTTCTTAGCTACATTGATACTACAAGCATCTTAGCTACATTGATACTACAAGCTTCTCAGCTACATTGATACTACAAGCTTCTCAGCTACATTGATACTACAAGCATCTTAGCTACATTGATACTACAAGCTTCTCAGCTACATTGATACTACAAGCTTCTCAGCTACATTGATACTACAAGCTTCTTAGCTACATTGATACTACAAGCTTCTCAGCTACATTGATACTACAAGTTTCTCAGCTACATTGATACTACAAGCTTCTTAGCTACATTGATACTACAAGCTTCTCAGCTACATTGATACTACAAGCTTCTTAGCTACATTGATACTACAAGCATCTTAGCTACATTGATACTACAAGCTTCTCAGCTACATTGATACTACAAGCTTCTCAGCTACATTGATACTACAAGCTTCTTAGCTACATTGATACTACAAGCTTCTCAGCTACATTGATACTACAAGTTTCTCAGCTACATTGATACTACAAGCTTCTTAGCTACATTGATACTACAAGCTTCTCAGCTACATTGATACTACAAGCTTCTTAGCTACATTGATACTACAAGCATCTTAGCTACATTGATACTACAAGCTTCTCAGCTACATTGATACTACAAGCTTCTCAGCTACATTGATACTACAAGCATCTTAGCTACATTGATACTACAAGCTTCTCAGCTACATTGATACTACAAGCTTCTTAGCTACATTGATACTACAAGCTTCTCAGCTACATTGATACTACAAGCTTCTCAGCTACATTGATACTACAAGCTTCTTAGCTACATTGATACTACAAGCTTCTCAGCTACATTGATACTACAAGCTTCTCAGCTACATTGATACTACAAGCTTCTCAGCTACATTGATACTACAAGCTTCTCAGCTACATTGATACTACAAGCTTCTCAGCTACATTGATACTACAAGCTTCTTAGCTACATTGATACTACAAGCTTCTCAGCTACATTGATACTACAAGCTTCTCAGCTACATTGATACTACAAGCTTCTACGCTACATTGATACTACAAGCTTCTCAGCTACATTGATACTACAAGCTTCTCAGCTACATTGATACTACAAGCTTCTCAGCTACATTGATACTACAAGCTTCTCAGCTACATTGATACTACAAGCTTCTCAGCTACATTGATACTACAAGCTTCTCAGCTACATTGATACTACAAGCTTCTTAGCTACATTGATACTACAAGCTTCTCAGCTACATTGATACTACAAGCTTCTTAGCTACATTGATACTACAAGCTTCTCAGCTACATTGATACTACAAGCTTCTCAGCTACATTGATACTACAAGCTTCTTAGCTACATTGATACTACAAGCTTCTCAGCTACATTGATACTACAAGCTTCTCAGCTACATTGATACTACAAGCTTCTCAGCTACATTGATACTACAAGCTTCTCAGCTACATTGATACTACAAGCTTCTAAGCTACATTGATACTACAAAGCTACATTGATAATACAAGCTTCTCAGCTACATTGATACTACAAGCTTCTCAGCTACATTGATACTACAAGCTTCTCAGCTACATTGATACTACAAGCTTCTCAGCTACATTGATACTACAAGCTTCTCAGCTACATTGATACTACAAGCTTCTCAGCTACATTGATACTACAAGCTTCTCAGCTACATTGATACTACAAGCTTCTCAGCTACATTGATACTACAAGCTTCTCAGCTACATTGATACTACAAGTTTCTCAGCTACATTGATACTACAAGCTTCTTAGCTACATTGATACTACAAGCTTCTCAGCTACATTGATACTACAAGCTTCTTAGCTACATTGATACTACAAGCTTCTCAGCTACATTGATACTACAAGCTTCTCAGCTACATTGATACTACAAGCTTCTCAGCTACATTGATACTACAAGCTTCTTAGCTACATTGATACTACAAGCTTCTCAGCTACATTGATACTACAAGCTTCTCAGCTACATTGATACTACAAGTTTCTCAGCTACATTGATACTACAAGCTTCTCAGCTACATTGATACTACAAGCTTCTCAGCTACATTGATACTACAAGCTTCTCAGCTACATTGATACCACAAGCTTCTTAGCTACATTGATACTACAAGCTTCTCAGCTACATTGATACTACAAGCTTCTTAGCTACATTGATACTACAAGCTTCTCAGCTACATTGATACTACAAGCTTCTTAGCTACATTGATACTGTAAGCCACTTCGCTACACTGACACTTCAAGCTTTTTAATCACACTGAAACTGAAAACTACTTAACTACCTTGCTACCTTGCTACCTTGCTACCTTGCTACCTTGCTACCTTGCTACCTTGCTATTTTGTTGCTTTAAATCTACTTGCAACTTAGCTGCATTGAAACTTCAAGCTTCTTATCTACATTTAAACTTCACGCTTCTTAGCAACCTTGAAACTACAAACTACTTGGTCACATTTTAACTATAATCTTCTTACCTACATTGTAACTACAATCTGCTTATCTAGAATGAAACCATCAACAACATTCAACATTACGACTAATTAGTTACACTGAAACCACAAGGTATTTATCTTCATTAAAGCTTCAAGCTTGGAAATAAATGGTATGAAATACCTACACAATGGAAATATAAACAAAAGTTTTTTTACTGTATCAAGATTTTTGAATACAACTTTAATATTAAAAGTCTTAAGAAGAGAAGGCATATCAACCAAGTTTTCATGGTAAGGGAGAACCAACATATTTTTAGTTGAATAAGGCTGGTTGCCCCTTTTTGGACTGTGAAAAGTATTTCTAGCAACTTTAAAAGATTTACCAATTACGTTTCTTGGGTATTTCAAATCATTATCTGTTTCATAAATTTTGGATATATTTCCTCATCTATGAACTTTTAATATTAAAGTTGTATTCAAAAATCTTGATACAGTAAAAAAACTTTTGATAAAGAATTCCCCCCAAAATGCTCATGGATGTGTCTATAAGATTCCTTGTAAAATTTGCGATAAAGTTTATTACGGTCAAACTGGTAAAAATCTCGAACTAAGATTAAAACAACATAAATATAGCATTAGAACTGGACAAGTTTCCAATGCTCTATTTATTCATGTGAGAGATTTTAACCATCCAATTGATTTTCAAAAAGTTGAGAAAGTTGTATCAAGCAAGTCCATGGTCGACAGGAATATAATTGAATCTTGTTTCATAAAAAGCAGTTTTGACAATAATATGAATATTTCCTTTGGTTTATATAAATTAGATCCATTTATAATTAATAGAATTTGGGAAGAATTTAATAATACATTGGACAAATAATAATTTTTAAAATTCTTATTTCTTGGGTAGAATAGTTTGCTGGTGGGTTGTATGAAGGACCTGTCTAGTTGGGCCAGCTGGCCTGCTGCAGTGTTCCCTTTCTTATAAGTCGCGCGTCAGGTGTTCTTTTGTTGTGGGATCTGATAGTGGGGTGTAGGCTAGACCCTTTATATACCTTCCTTTGATGCTTTATTTTCATAGTCACGAAAGCGCTTGGAATTTCTCTATTCTTTCACAGTGGTTGTTTTGCATATATATATATATATATATATATATATATATATATATATATATATATATATATATATATATATATATATATATATATATATATATATATATATATATATATATATATATATATATATATATATATATATATATATATATAATCATAATTTCTCACTTTACCAAGGACCCTTAAAAATAATAGAACAGCAGAAGACTCACATACATTACACTCGTCCCATTGTGATGTTTATGGGATGATCGAAGACTTGTCAGAAATAGGCTAAATCCTTCCCAAATTGATTCACTCAAGTGAATCTAATTTATATAACCCTAAACCAATATTTATATTAAAATCAATTTTTTTTATGAAGCTTGATTCAATTATATTTCTCTCAACCACAGACTTGCTTGATACAACTTTCTCTGCCTTTTCAAAATCAATTGGATAGTTGAAATCTTTCACATGAATAAACAGAACATTAGAAACTTGTCAAGTTCTAATGGTATTTTTATATTTGTGAGAAATTATGTGGGGGATTTTTTCACAAGCTCCACCGTGAATTAACATTGCACCCACCTAACTGAGGAGGACTCTGACACATCTAAACAAACAATAACTTACTGATATTGATGCATCTTGGAGACATGTGGGAATTCAGAGGTAGTGGGTCGCAAGAGTGTCCCTCCATCAATGCCCACCGTCTCAGCTTCCCAATTCACTTCGGTACCTTAGATTATTAACTATTAACCTGTTCATGAGGATTCTTCTTCAACAGTACACCTGTAAACGTGTAAAGTTTTCTCATTCTTCAAATCCGTTGAAGCTTTAATCTCGTTCATCCCAGCTGCCTCACACAATTTCCTCACATTTACACTTACCAGAAGTTATATCTCTCTGTTCAATGAATGAAACCACTACAATTAACAAATGAAAATATTCCCACCATCTACCCACCACCTCCATCGTCCTATTTAACATCTTGATAAATTAGACACATGCGCAACTTTTATTTTGAACTGGTGAATTTATTAGTTCCATAGGCTTATTATTCTTCCGACAGATCTTTTTCTTATTCTTCGGAAAATATGTTAATAAATCCTCACACTCGACTATCCATATTTCACTTCATTATCGAAGCACCTCTTATACTCAAACTTTTTTCTCCCTTACCACCCTATATACCTACTAATTACACCAAGAACTCCTCTGACCACCAACCCTCTTATATCCACATTTTTTTACTGTGCACTATCATTGCGTTTGTGGACCGACTCCATACATCTTCAACTCTCTCATTACCCGCGCTGTAGTGAATCTTTATCCCGAAGATTGCCATCTTTGTACCCTAATAATCTTCTTTAATATACTTAATTTCACTTTCTTTTTCTCACTGAAAACTTACTCCTTGAACTCCACCTGACTCTTACTCTCAGCGTTGCTGTCACTAAATAATGATCTGATATATCTGCTGCCAATTTAAAATATATATATATAAATCCAAAAGAATTCTCATCAATCTTTCATATGGTTATAATTAATCTAACAATAGCTGCTCTCATTATGCCCCATATATTATCTTTTTTAATACATGTTTATCCACTTTTCTTAATATGAAATTGCCTTTGACCAAACATTTTTCAATGCATAATTCATTTACAGGAGATAAAGGTCTGGGGTGGTTGGAGTATTTCTTCAATATATGCATGGAAGAAGGGATGGTTCCTAAAGATTGGAAGAGAGAATGCATATTTCCTTAGTATAAGGTAAAGGGTGACAAGAGTAAATGTAAGAATCTTAGGGGGGATAAGTTTTTTGAGCATACCGTGAAAAGAGTATGATAGAATTATTATTAAAAAAAGTAGGGGTAAGACCGGGTATAGGACTACAAAGATCCAAAGATGATTTAGGATGGGTAGGTGATGTGTGGATCAAGTATTAACATTGAGGTATTAAATGAATAATACTTAGATAAGCATAAGGAACTTTTATTTCATTTATGGATTTAGAAATGACATATGATAAGATGCACTTAAGTGCAAAACTGCAGATATTGTAAATAAATGGATTAGGTAGAAGAATTTCTATAGTGAGGAGCAGGTTTGGGTAAGAACACAAATGTGATTATTTTTCAGTAAATATGCGACTCAGACTGTGATGTGTGATCTCACCATAGTTATTTAATATAATTATTTATGGAGTTGTAAAAGAAGTGAATGCAAAGGCGCTGGAGAGAGGTGTGGATAGAAAAGAGAACAAGACGTATTTCGATCGCTGTACGATCCAAGAAAGATATCCCTTTGCAAAACCCAAGTCCTTTGTACATTTTGCACGTACAGAACACGAACAGAAGAGGCATACTTTAGTGATTACGTGGAAACAAGTAATTTAATAAAGTTGGTAAACTAAAATTTACACTGCTGAAAGTAAAGTCAAGCCCGTTAAAACAGCCAACCTATCAAAACTGTAAAATTTAAACCTATCATAAAAGGCATCGTCCAGCACTTGCTCTCAAACCACCGTTTCCACAGTTTTAAAAATTTCAATAAAATTTTCAGTTTGTGTCTAGAAAGTCTGAACTTACAGGGTGTCTTCCATCTTGTGTCTTCCATCTTGTGTCTTCCATCTTGTGTCTTCCATCTTGTGTCTTCCATCTTGTGGACTGCATTTACGTTAACATTATGAAGCCAATAGGAAGAGACACTCTTTATTTATTCAATATATATATAAGCATCAATATTTAATTAAATGAATATGAAAATTGGGATTTAACAACATGAATCTTGCTTTGTGGACAGCATATCGGGGCTGAAAATCTTAAGCCGATCAGAATAAGCATTCACCTGGCTTTTGATGGAAGTTTGGCAGAAAGGAAATTTGCTTGAATCAGCTTTTCCTTTGTGGCTAGGGGCAGCAGAGGCATAGGGCATATTGGCATCTCTGGATTGCTTTAAAACTTGCGAAGGGAAACATTAACTCCGGGATAACGAACAAAGAACACTGTTCCGCGCCTAAGCTCTCTGGGAGTTAGCGTGGGGTGGTACCAAGCACCATGTCTTGTTGTAGTTTAGAATCTCAAGGTCAAGTGTTGAAGGAGGTTCTACTTCTTCAGGAGGAAAATAGGAGGCTGAATCTTCACCTAGATGGGTTTGGGAGTGAGTGTGAGATGGATTTAGCCGGTAAGGAGGAAATGGTCACCAGCAGTGAGAGTGGCAGCCGCTCTAAGTGGCAATTGGTTCACAGTTCAGGAAGAAGGAAGATAAGGAGGGTTAATAGAGAAGATATGAAGGTAGGAAATCGATTCTCTGTTCTCCAGGACGAGTGTTCTTCAGTGGATAGTAGGGTTGAAGGTACCACTGATTCCCATGCTAATCAAGGTAAGAATATTCTAATTGTAGGAGATTCTCAGGTTAGATATATGGACCATGCTTTTTGTAACAGAGATAGAAAGGTCAGACAGAGGGTGTGCCTCCCAGGAACTGGTGTTGGTGACATAGTCAGCAGGTTGGATAATATTATGGCAGGTAATGGGAACAAGCCCATTATCTGTCTTAGTGCTGAGGATAATGACACTGGGAAGGGCAGGAGAGAGGAGCTGCTGGATAGGTACAGTTCAGCCATAGAAGTAGTCAGGTCTAAGGGAGGGATCCCAGTCATACGTAGCATCTTGCCTAGAAAGGGAGTGGGCAATGAATGGATGTCTAGGGAAATTGGTATAAATTGCTGGCTAGACAGGTACTGCAAAGAACTTGCAATCCCATTCATTGATAATTGGGACAAATTCTATGGCAAACGTGATATGTGTGCAAGGGATGAGGTTTATCTCTCTGGGGCTGGAGTGGTTGCATTAGCCAATTTGATTGAGGGGGTAATTGATGACTTGTCTAGGGCTTTAAACTGATAGATTATAGAGGTATGGGTGTTTGTGGGAAACAATCAGGCTGCAGTATTAGGGTTGAAAACAGAAGATATTACCGGGATACCTCAGGGATATGTTTAAAAGAAAATATTCAAAATAAAGTTGCTAGTAAAGACAAATCAATTGACGAACAAACAAAGAGAGATAATAGAGGGCAACGAGTGACTAGCTCCCTTGAGGTTTATTGTGCAAATAGTAGGAGTCTAAAAAATAAGATAGATGAGCTAAGATTACTTGCAAGTGCAGGTAATATAGATATTACTAGTATAACAGAGACCTGGTTCAACCTGAAACACAGAGAAATTTCTACTGAATGCAACTATTCCACACTGATAGGGTCAGCAGGAAGGGTGGTGGTGTGGCGATGTATGTCAGTGATAATTTAAATTGTTGTCTTAGACATGATATAAGATTAGAAACATCAGACACAGAATCTGTTTGGATACAGTTTCTCGAGGGTCTTGACAAATTAATTTTGGGTGTGATTTATAGGCCCCCAAACCTTGAGAGGGAGTGCAGTAAGCTGTTATGGGATGAAATTCATAAGGCATCTAGATATGAAAATGTTGCGTTAATGGGAGATTTTAACTTGAGACAAATTGATTGGAACAATACGACAGGAAATCTTGAGTCTAGTGACCTTCTTGATACGGTTCTGGATTGCTTTTTAGAACAGGTTGTGACAGAACCAACTAGAGGAAACAAACTGCTTGATTTGGTTCTTGCCAACAAAGATTCACTAATTAATAATCTTGAGGTTAATGATGAGCTTGGGGAAAGTGATCACAAATCACTTAGTTTCAATATATCATGGAATTACCCAGATAACTGCAATCAGATCTCAGGTCAGATCACTGATAGTGGCAAGGATATATGTGAAATTTTCAATACTTACTTCCTCTCAGTTTTTACCCAGGAAAATACTAGCTAAATTCCTGAAATAATAGATTATGTAGAACAGGACGATAATAAACTATGCACGATTGTGGTAACTAGTGATATGGTCCTCACACAAATAGAGAAATTGAAAGCTAACAAATCCCCAGGCCCTGATGAACTGTTTGTATTGAGAACTATATAGACTTACAGTGCACTGAGACACTCATTCTTCAATCAAGACAACGATATCCGGGTAAACATATGGGTTCGATACAGGTAGGTCTAGTCATTAATGATACTAGTTAGGTCAGCTGTGCGGCAGATAGCTAGTTCATTGTTCTCTAGATTTATCACCATACACTCTTTGACTAGTGGGCTTTTTAGCCCAACACAAGTGAGTATAAGGCTCTCGTCAGTATTCAGTTATTCAGTGAAATACTGACACAACACCCCTAGGGGTAATTATACTTAGAAGCACTTGTTCCCGACAGCCATGTGGTCGTAGAACAACTGTCTATCATCGGAGGCTGCTATCGTCAGAGGCTGCGATAGACAGAGACAGCAACAAAGTTAGGTATCCTCATAACTGATACAAAATTACTTTGTTCTACAAGTTTATTTAAGCATAATTTGGTGAGATAAATTTTACCATACACAAATACAAACGGGAAATTGTAGGTAAAAAAAAAGGAAAAAGAAAATAATTCTTGTAGCCACTTAAAGGGCCTCTTCAGGGATTGCTAGTCTGTGTTAATGAGTCATTAATATGCTCAGTAAGTGATGGTGAGCCACTGGTGTACCAGGTAGATGATACTGAGTTAATGTTATACTCAGCAAGTTATAATGAGCCACAGCTTTATTCATAAAGCTATGACTCACTGTTTTACAAAGAAAATTGTAATGAGAGTCATCGGTCTTCTCAGTAGGTAATAATATGCTGTACTCAGCAAGATATACTGCTAATTAACATGTTCAGTAGGTTGTGATGGGTCTTATGTATGTTTAGTGAGATATTGATGTACCCAGCAAGTTATATCGAGTCACTTTTGTGGTTAGCAAGTTAATAGCAGTCACTGCTGTACTCACGAAGGCATAAGGGGTTTCAGATGTATTAAGTTATAATGAGCTGCTATACTCAGCAAGTTGCAATGATGCACTCCATTGCTCACCTCATTGCTTAGCAAGCAACAGAATCAATGTTGACTCATTAAGTTATAACTAGTCTTTATTGTATTCAGTAAGCAATAATAGTCACTGTTGTGCTCAGTAATTATTAATGAGTTGTCGGGAATCTGTAGAATATTATATTATGCTGTGGAGAAATTTTTTCCAGAAGGGGGTATCAGCCCCCTTCAGCCCCTTTCAGCCCCTTTCAGCCCTGAGGGGCCCAGCCCTCTCAGAAGGGGCAAACATCTTGTTTACCTGCTACAGCAAGTAATTGATCCCAGATGCAGTACGAGTATGTGACGTGGTCAAGCGACCACTGCTCCTTTGCAAGAGTCCAGTGTAACAAAATGTAGTTTAATAAGAGACAGTCTATCTCTTACCTTAGCAGAACAATTAAGGAAAATCCTGCTCCCACTTTATTACTATGGTAAAGATAGTGTACATTGTTGTCTACGCTTAAGACAGCAAGAATCAAGCATTCTGCTTTGCTTCATGGAGGAAGTTTGGCAAGGAAGCAAAAAGTACTAGGTCAGCTTTTCCTTTATGTTCTAGGGGCATTGCAGCAGCATAGGATGCTGTGAGGTATGATTACTTTTCACCCTACTGGGAGTTACACTGACGCCAGGATAACCAACAAAGAACACTGATCCGTGCTTTAGTGTGAAAAAAGTGTCTCACAGAACACAATAAACTCTTACAGAGAAGTGTGATCAGCTTCTTTAGTGATAAGATTGTGAACAATAAAGACAAACCTTGTGGAACATAGTGTACCAGTGTGCATATTCATAGACTGTGGAAAATGTGAACATCCAAGGACACTTCAGCTTCTATCAAGTCACCGATACATGTCGAGGATGTAAAGAACACCACAGCTCACGCTACAAGAGCAAGGTGGGTTGCAGATTTCTTGTAGTATGGGAACTGCGCAGTTCTTGTATCACAAGGAGTTTGTAATCAACCTATAGTCGGCAGTGAGGTGCGGACTTTTGAGTCCACACACATAAGTTTGTCAGCAATCAGTGAATGAAATATGCTGACATAACACCCCCTAGGGGTAAATTATTATTAACATAATATACTCTGTTACAGCCCGTTGTGAAGTGAATAAGATAGCTTCTCAAGACCTCGGCTGTGTGGGCGATAACTGTCTTTTCAGCTAAGTACTCCCTATATTTAATCTTTAACCTTAGGTGGTAAACCATTTCTCAACAATTTGATTCTAAATGCCTGTAAGTCTGAAAAACAATGTTTAGGTGGCTTCAGGCTTGATATTAAGACTGCATGTTTAACTCTGGCCTTGTCAGCATCAAAGTAATTGTCTGCTAAGACACATAAGGCTATTTGATAATTGCCTTTAATCACTGGAAATGACTTAATCAGTTCATAGGGTTCTCCCTTCACAAGACATTTAAGATAATTGAATCTAGCAATCTCATCTATGTCAGTTCGTGAATTTACTATGGATTGAAAACCACTAATGAATTCTTCGTAATTATGACCTTGGAAATTAGGTAATGACAAGGCAGGTAAGCTTAGTAATGTTACACTTGTTGTTACAGGTGTAACAGGTGTTGGACCACTAGTTACAGTAGGTCTCTGTGACAGAGTTTTACGGCAAATTGCCTGTACTCCTGTCCACCTTAATTGTTGATTACTAAAAGTATCTAAAACATTTTTAATTTCATCCTCAGATGGAAATGATTCAAGAAACTTATTTTCATAATGTGTATAGTCCGAATTAATTATTTCCAGGCGTTGTGTAAGTAATTCAAATTTGACCTCAAGATCATCAAAATCTATGTTTGTATCTAGAGTTAATCCTATACAGACTGAAATTAGATTTACTAATTGTGTAATCTTAGTCTGTAAAGACTGAAACTGAGTTTTCAAACAAGCCATTTTAATGGTATACTGAAAATTCTAGCACCACACTTAGAGTGCTTAAAAAACACTGTGCTGCTATAAACAGCTGAGTTTTTGTTATGCTTAAGTCAGCAATAATCGAGTCAGACACTACTGACCCACTAAGCTTAACCTCAGGGTCAATGACCATGAAGGGTACACAGTACATATGGCTGGTGTTTATGGCTTGAGTTTGCTGTGTCAGCCTGACAACGTTGATTAAACGTTAATAATGATGTTATACACTTTATTCACTATACACTATAAATGTCACTGTATAACTGTAAATCACACGTGAATATTTCTTACACATATATAAATGTCACTGTTAATATATATATATATATATATATATATATATATATATATATATATATATATATATATATATATATATATGTATATATATATGAAAGCTTACATTTTATATATAATTTCCTTTAATATAACAGTTAAATCTATAAGAAACTAACTTAAACACAATCTTGTTTCTTAATCTCTGTTTATAAACATTATAAACACTGAGTGTATATACACTCATACAAACTGACAGTCATCTGGCTTGTTGATGTGGTCAGCATTTCTCGAGCTTGAGAGCAGTGGATGACGGGTGCCATCCCCCTTTTTTTTTGTTGGGTGAATCACCCAGCTCCTGTTTTCTTTGGGTGAACGTTGGGCGAGCGCCCGTTTTCTTTTGGCTGCCCATTCTCTGTGATTGAGCCTGGAGGTATTCATACATATAATGATTTATATTGTAAAACACTAGTTTTACAGCTTTTTTTGAAGGACCTTGACTCGTAGGTTATTTGCACACTGTAGTACAACATATTTGGACCACAGTGTGGCCTGTATCTGGTTCGAGCACGACCAAATTGTTGAGAAATAGTTTACCAGCTAAGGTTAAAGATTAAATATAGGGGGGGGGGTACTTAGCTGAAAAGACAGTTATCGCCCACACAGCCGCCCCTGCAGGCGAGGTCTTGAGAAGCTATCTTACCCACTTCACAACGGGCTGTAATAGAGTATATTATGTTAATAATAATTTACCCCTAGGGGGTGTTATGTCAGCATATTTCATTCACTGATTGCTGACAAACTTACGTGTGTGGACTCAACAGTCCGCACCTCACTGCCGACTATAGGTTGATTACAAACTCCTTGCGACACAAGAACTGCGCAGTTCCCATACTACAAGAAATCTGCAACCCACCTTGCTCTTGTAGCGTGAGCTATGGTGTTCTTTACACCCTCGACAGGTATCGGTGACTTGATAGAAGCTGAAGTGTCCTTGGATGTCCACGTCTTCCATAGTCTAGGAATACGCACACTGGTACACTATGTTCCACAAGGTTTGTCTTTATTGTTCACAATCTTATCTCTAAAGAAGCTGATCACACTTCTCTGTAAGTGTTTATTGTGTTTTGTGAGACATGGATCAGTGTTCTTTGTTGGTTATCCTGGCGTCAGTGTGACTCCCAGTAGGGTGAAAAGTAATCATACCTCACAGCGTCTTATGCCGCTGCAATGCCCCTAGAACATAAAGGAAAAGCTGACCTAGTACTTTTTGCTTCCTTGCCAAACTTCCTCCATGAAGCAAAGCAGAATGCTTGATTCTTGCTGTTTTAAGCATAGACAACAATGTACACTATCTTTACCATGGTAATAAAGTGGGAGCAGGATTTTCCTTGTTCTGCAAAGGTAAGAGACAGACTGTCTCTTATTAAACTACACTTTGCAACACTGGACTCTTGCAAGGAGCGGTGGTCGCTTGACCACGTCACATACTCATACTGCATCTGGGATCAATTACTTGCTGTCTCAGTAAACAAGATGTTTGCCCCTTCTGAGAGGGCTGGGCCCCTCAGGGCTGAAAGGGGCTGAAAGGGGCTGAAAGGGGGCCGAAAGGGCTGAAGGGGGCTGATACCCCCCTCCTGGAGAAAATTTCTCCACATTGCTATGTATCTGTATACAGGAGTGAAAGATACTTAGCATTGTTGCTGCTGTCTCAACCCTTCTGCAGCTGCACCCTGAAGGCTCCTCCGACGTGAAACAGCTGTTCTACACCCCATAGCTGATGAGGGATAAGTAGGGATGAGTGTATAATTGCCCCAAAGGAGTGTGTGTATCAGCATTTCATTCAACAATACTGAATAATGATACATTTACTTTTGTTAGAGTCAATGGCCCACCAATAATGGGTAATGTTGGTAAATCCAGAGAGGTAATGAACTAGCTATCTCCTGCAGCAGACCTAAGATCATTACTGACTAGACTTTCCTGGGATGTAACCCGGTATCGGCGTCTTGATTGAAGCAGAAGTGTCCCTTGAGGAATGTCACACGTCCTCCACTCAGTTGGGAAATTCGCAACACTCGCACTGTTACACTACTGTTCTTCAAGATTTGTCCTTTACTTTGTGGTAATTTCACAACAGGAAGATAGTTCACTGTATAGTAATTCTACCAAGAATTGTTGAGATCGTCACTGAGGAACAGAAACGCGCACATCGCTAGTGCTCCTTGTCTGTTATCCCGGTGTTCAGCATGTTTCCCCTGGCAGGTTTTAAAGGGATCTGACCCCTGCCGCAGGCTTCGCCTTGGGGTGCGGCCCCAAATCGCCGTCTTCAGCATAATTTCCCTTCTTGCTGGACATCGTCACAATTTCATTACATATGATAGATTTCTTGATATCTATCGATCGCCGAGAGTTCATAATTGTCCCACATTGTGAATAAAGTGATGCAGGGTTTTTTCTGTACTTTTCCTGCCAAGGTAAAGAGAGTATTTTTCCTCACTCTATTACTACTCATACTGCAAGACACAGTGATGCAAAAGGAGGCTACATGACCAAGCTCTGGTACATGCTAGTAGCTTCATGTGGAATCAATTACTGATCATGCGGAAGCAAGAGAGGCTGTCAGACCCTCTGGAGGGCTGAGTCCCTCGTGGGGCTGAAAGGGGCTAAAGGGGGTTGATACCCTTCTTTCTTGAGAATTTTTCTCCACATGAATCGCATTCATACTCAGCACATTATTATAAGAATCGCAACTCTGCTCAGCATATCATAATGTGTTACTTCAGTTATCATTATGAGACATTTAGTCCTAGCAAGTTATAATGGGCGCCACTACGGTACTCGGGTTAGACTGAGAGTCACGGCTACAACAGGAACTTACAATGTCTGCGCTGTTACCATCCAGACATACTGAGAACCACAGCTGAACAAAGGGTGCTATAATGTGAGCCACAGCTGTACTCACTATATTATGCACTCAGTTTGTTTCTCAGTAATTTTAAATTAATTCACTCTTGTACTCAGTACTGCAGGCCAAGTTGTGCAGTTTAACTAATATAACAGTACATAAAAAATGGTCTCATCAGCGACTGGATTTACTACAAAGACAACAGCCTCTGTGATGCTATAAAGACAAGAAACACATAGGAAGCCCTAATTTTAGGCAACCAATCAGCCCTGGAACTGAACCTCAATCAAGTCTTGATAAAGCTTACTACTTAAATGACGTCTGAAATGAAGCTTTGGTTGAGTGACTGATTGGTTAATATGGGTTAATTTCTTTTCAACTGCATGTAACCTGTTCATCATCAGTCAAGAATACTTTAAGCCCTACATAGATGTAAAAGTAAATTTTCAGTGTTTATACACTGAGATATACACCTCTCTGTGTATTTATCTTTGACGTACCTTCATACACGCTTGTTGGCATGTTGCCCCAGTCGGCATTCAGGGATGGCGTTAGCTTCACTTCCGTCAGCAATTTAAGCTCCGACGCCCACTCGCCGAGTCGTCAATTATCCCGCTAATGGCAATAGCAAACGTTTAATCAGAATTTATGTATCAGTAGCTCAGCTGGTGTTAGGAAAGGTCAGACCTAGCAGTACCTGAAGACAGAAAGGAGGCAAAACGATGAACTTGTGGAGGTACGAGCTTGGAAGGTAAGAAGTTAGGATGGTTTTAAGGTAGTGTGGTTATAAATTAACAATACTACAATATAACAAATATATAAGCTAGCAAAGCTACTAGCTACGAAGGCTACAAGCTATAAGGCTATAAGATAGCAAGGAGACAAGGCACAAGTCTACTTGCTTGCAAAAATACAAGCTAGCAATGCTGCAATTTAGCAAAGAAACACGAGAGCAAGGTTTCCAGGTTACTCGCTAGCAAGAGTATGAGGTAGCAAGCCTATAAACATCCAATGCTACAAGCTTGCAAGGCTAAAAGGTGATAAAGCTAAACGCCAACAAGGCTTCCAGAATTAGAATCTAATACGGTTTTAATATAGTAAGGTAACAAACCTGAAAAAAACTAAATCGAAAAGGTTTCAAGGCTTTCAGCTTACAAGGATACAACGTAGTTATCCTACAAAGCTATATTGAATTCAAGCTAAATATGTCACGCTTGCATTGCTGAAGCTTACAAGGCTGCAACATAGCGAGGGAAAAAAAATTGTAAAAGGCTATAGGTAAATAAGACTATAAACTTATGCCGTAGAAAGGGTATCTCAGAGGTTTCAAAGTCTTGATCCAATAAGATGACACGTGAAGGAATGCACCGCTCGGGCGATGACCCTCGGAACTACCTTCAGAAAAAAGTCAGAAGCATCCATGATGACAAGCTATTAATACTAGAGGCACGCATGTGTTACTGGATAACGAAGCTACAAGACAGCAACTATTCAAACTGCCGAGGCTACAAGTTATCAAGAATACAAATTTAAACAGCTAAAGACTGCAAATCAAAGACTCTAGCTAGCAATGCTACACGCTAGTCTGAGCCTACAGTCCAATTAAATATCAAGGTTACAATCTTGCAAGGTATGAACCATCTATGCTAAATGTTATGTAGGCTAAAACCTATATACACTACAAGCTAGCATGATTTCATGTTTCCAGTGCTTATGATCACAAGGAAACAAGTTAACAAGTCTTCAGGATAACAAAGCTAAAATATCGCAACACTATATGTTTACAAGGTTTTAAAGCTATACGATAGCACCAAAGCAAGTTAACACGGATGCAGTGACATAAGGTTTCAAAGCTAAACTCATACAGCTTGCAAGGCTACATGCTTGAAAGGCTAGGGGATAGCAAAACTACTCATAAGAAAGACTGCAACGTGGCATGGTTACAAGCATGCAAAGGTACATGCTAGCATATGTACAAGCACGCAGGAAGATTACAGTTATACAAGACTACAAACAAGCAAGGCTATATACATGCAAAGGTTCGTGATATAGAGGCAACGAGCTAGCAGTGCTATTAAGCTAACAACTCTATAATCAAGAATAGTATATACTGCAGCAAGATTGCATGATTGCAGTGTTGTAACAGAACAAGCTCTCGGTGTTATAAAAACGCAAAGCTACAAGTTTTAAAGGGTACAACCTTGAAAAGGTACAGCTATCATGTCTCCCCTATCCTTCCTGTCCTCCAGAGTCGTCAGGTTAATTTCCTTTAACCTTCCCTCGCAGGATATACGCCTTAGCTCCGGGTATAGTCTGAATGCAAATCTTTGCACTTTCTCTAATTTCTTGAGGTGTGGGTTCCATATTCGTGCTGCATACTCCAATGTGGGCCCTACATACACGGTGTACAGTGTCGTGAATAACTTCTTACTCAGGTATCGAAACGTTATTCTGTTTGCCAGGGGCCCATATGCTGCAGCAGTTATTTGGTTCATGTGCTCCTCATATGTACTCGGTATGATACACATCGCAAGATCTTTTTCCTTGAGTGAGGTTTGCAGTCTTTGGCCCCCTACCCTGTACTCTGTCTGCTGTCTTCTCTGACCTTCCTTCATGTTCATGATTTTGAACTTGGTGGGGTTAATCTCCAGGAGCCACTTGTTGGACCAGGCTTCCAGCCTGTCCAGATTCCTATGAAGTCCTACCCGATCCTCATACGTTTGAATCCTCCGTATTAGCTTTACATTGTCTGCAAACAAGGCCACCTCTGAATCTATCCCTTCGGTCATGTCATTCACAAACACCAGAAACAGTACAGACACTAGGATTAACCCTTATGGAACCCCGCTCGTCACATGCGCCCGTAGTGACACCTCGTCACGTACCATTACTCGTTGTTTTCCTCCTGTCAGGTATTCTGATCCATTACAGTGCCTTTCCTGTTATTCCTTCCTGATTCTCTAGCTTTTGCACTAATCTTTTGTGCGGAACTGTGTCAAAAGTCTTCTTACAGTCCAAGAAAATGCAGTCAATCCACCCCTCTCTGTCCTGTCTAACTTCTTTCACCTTGATGCAAAACTCAAGTGCTGAAATCGTGCTGGTTATCGTGTATAAGCTCATTCCTTTTTAGGAGCTCCTACTCTTCTCCTGATAAGATTTTTCACGACTTTACTTATTAATGTTGCTTATATATTACATTACTGACCTGTCATCATATATATAATATATTTGGTCACCTGTTAAAATTATTTCCATCGTTTTATGATTTTGAATGTAATATGCCTGCATTCATAATTATGATTTTACATATATTTTACAACATCTGAGGTGCCAGATATCATTTCTGTCGGTTTTCAAAACCATTCATCACATCTGTCAGACACTGCAACATCGTGGGATCTTGGTACAAAGAATTCTTCAACGCTTGTCCAACCTTTGGACGACGACCTACTTACACTAGTGGAAGGTCCCACTGTGATCCCGCCTCCTCCTGCTTCGACTCACCTGACTGCAGTGTATAAGCCACCTCTCTGGCCCTATGCTGTACTTCCTACAAGAGTGATGGACTGAACACATCGATTCTAAGATGAGGGACTGATTACCTCAATCTCCTCCTCTCCTTACCCATTTCTATTTTGTATTAGACTTATGAAGCCACTGTGTGGCGAAACGTTTCTTCAGTAAAGATTCCCATATGTTGCATAAGTGTCAGTTTTCAAAACCATTCATCACTTGAACTGAAATGTAAGTAGAAGTAGCAAGATGTACCTGTCATATCGCGTTCATAAGACAAAGACACCAGCAATTCTACCATTGTGTATAACAATTACAGGTTTTTATTTCCCATTCATTTAGCCCGATGGTAGTATCTTCCTGAGTAGTTGCTGTCTACCAACCTAACAACCTGCAGTCTGTAGATAAATGGTTCAGAGAACCATTTATCAACCTGCAGCCTACTTTTTTACCCTGGTCAGGGTATTCTTAAAAACTATGTAAAGTACTGCATATAATTCTTATTTGGTTCTTGAAATGACATTAAAGATCTATGAGTCTTTTTGAAAATCACTACCATCTAGAACAAT
The DNA here is from genome assembly GCF_038502225.1 of Cherax quadricarinatus. Lineage (NCBI taxonomy): Eukaryota > Metazoa > Arthropoda > Malacostraca > Decapoda > Parastacidae > Cherax > Cherax quadricarinatus. Next base: position 25,462,954 of record NC_091345.1, read on the forward strand.
GAGTCCAGAAGAGTACAGTAAAAGGCTTGAAACCAAGTTTTCACTCCTTTGGTCCTTACCTGTCGCTATAGAATTAAATCGAGAATTCCATGTAGATTTGAATAGCAAAGTTAGATATAGGGTTTGAACCTATGTTTTTTGGCTGAACTTTAACTGAGTTCTTAGTGAATTTAAGGAAGAATTTTTCTTAATTAAATAACCCCTTTAATGTGAGTAGCGTAAAAATGGCCAATTTTCAAGTGTTATTAAAATTATCTGGTGAGGTAACTTTTTGTTTTACTCATCGTAGTAAGGATCACTGAGGTAAATTTACTTTTATTTATGTTTAACTTTAAGTACATTTATAATGCGTTTGTCCAGCGATTTATTAAATAATCATTATTGTACATTAACTTAAAACATGCGAGGTCCTTTATTTTAATGTTCTTCACCTCTGCTGACACAAATAATAAGTTAGGAGTATATAGTATTTAATCACTAGGTTTCGTAACGTGTGATCGTGTCATCAAGTCACCATGGATTAGTCAGAATATTTAGCTCTCGCGAATGTGTATGTATCAGTTCTTCATCGCCAGTGTATGTAATGTGACCCAACCTACTGTAGCTCGGTATTGCGCAGTTTATTATAAAATGTGTAAAAAAAATGCTCCGTATATGTCAGTTTCCGGGATTAATTTTGAAACCAGATTCGTATTATTCCTGGTCAGTCAGAGTGACCAGGAGAGGAGAGTTGTGTTTATTAGTCATTTCGACAACGGCGGCGACTGGAACAAGACGTCATGGTTTGATATTTATGTAAGTAGGTGAGGGAAAGGGGGTGATTTTTAGTAATTTAGGTCATACGTTATTTGATTGGTTTTAGTGCTTTGATGAACACAGAAATGGAGGATTTTGTTTTGTGTTGATTGTGCAGAATTTGCTCTCGTTTTGCAGTGGTTGCAGAGAGTAGATGGCTTTCTGACCACTTAGTGGACTGAAGCTCGGTGAGCTGGTGGAGGGGGGTATCAGATTTCCCAAGAGTGTATGTGTGTCTTTATGGTGGTAGTCACGTCAGTACATGCCTAGGTAAGGTATACTAACACAAGGTGCGGGCAGTGATACCTCACCTGTGTGATGTTGGTGTATGGACTGTTGGACCAAAGGTAGTGGTACGGTGTTGGCGGTGAAGCCTCACCATTTTTGGGTCATGAATAGTGATCCTGTGTGTTTTGAATGTTGTGTTTCTTCAGGACCCATCTGCTTTTTTGGATCACCAAGTGGGGTGACTCCAGGGTTCCTTGGAATGGCAGGGTAGGTAAAGGCCTGGAAGGCCCACCTTATGAGGGGGCAATAGTGATGACTCCAGTGTGTTTTTCAAGGCCACATTTCCACCGACAAAATTTATATGTGACTAATTACCCAGTTTTCAAGTCTGGTAATTTTCCATCCCGTGTTCTACAATTTCTCCCAGCGGTGTGTTTTGCATAGACAGTTTTGCTTATTGCATATTACTGTGAGACGTAGAGTTGATAATGTAGTTTCTGTTTGTATTAATATGTACAATAATTTTTTGCACCGTTTCTGGAGACTTTGTAAATATATTTTTTATGAAGTGCCTATTTCATATTTGAAAGCAGAGATGTATGATAATGGACACAAATGCTGTTTACAAAAGGAGTTTCTCAATTTATAATAATCACGTAATTAATGTGAACATTTGTTTATATGAAGTTCTTGTTTTATTTTTGCAATCAAAGTTGTGTGATAATGAACACTTACGTTGTTTAAAGAGAGATTTTCTCAAATTATAATAAGTTTACTTGTATATAATTATTGCGTATAGTTTTTAGGTATAGTTTCTTCCTCTTTAATTTTGTCATGTATAGAAAATGCATCAACATAGGTGTTTGGTCAACAGTTGTAGAGGTGCATTTTCCTGTTTATTTTTCAGAGTACAGCTATAAAACATGACTGTGGCTTTCTTGGCGTAAAACCTGATCACTTTTATATCAAACGAGTTTCACACGTCTGTGGATTAGCAGTGCTTATTGTAGAGATAAACTTTAAGGTGATAAGTGTTTATTGTGTTTTTCTATTTAAAAGTAAATTGCATCAAGACAGTGCTCGATGCAATTTTCATATTTTTGGCGAATTTTGTGTTTCCCAAGACCTAAGGTTAATTTTCCATTTTTTTCCTTGACTTGCTGCAGCCGAGAGGATACATCTAGCTGAACGAGACCGATGGTCTAGTGGAGGGGGGTTTTACTCAGTTTATTATAAAACGTGTATAAAAAAATGTTTCATATATAATGTCAGTTTCTGGGATTAATTTTGAAACCGGAGGCGTATTATTCCTGGTCAATCAGAGTGGCCAGGAGAAGAGAGGTGTGTTTATTAGTACAAAAACAAAGGCGGCTGGAACAAGAAGTCATTATTTGATATTTGTGTAAGGGGAGGGTGATTTTTTGGTAATTTAGGCCATATTTTATTTTATTGGTTTTGGTGTTCTCATGTTTATCTGTAAGGTCCTAGTATGAGGAAAGGCCTGTTCTGGGAGAGTACTTGTGTAGTGTGTTGCCTGCAAGTAGAGGCCGGCAGAACGGGAGGGCCATGGAGCCTTTACTCACTAGTAGCAGTGTGCTAGTGAGATAATGTAAGAGAGTAAAGGTGTATGGTGATTTTGTATGTAGAGTAAATTGTATGTTGTACATGTAAGTTTACTGTTAATATATATTTTTATATATGTTAGTTTTTGTGCTCCTCCTGTTAATAACTATTGACTCCACACTTAATGTGAAGGTACAAGCTGGCCCTAAGTTGGTTTATGTGGAGTAATTTAAATACCCCTAGACTAGGCAGGTTGTGTACCCCGAGGAGCCAGGGCTTTTATTTACGATACTCAGTAAAAAGCGTAACATTCAGTCTGTTGTGTCCCAGTAGGCTGTGACACTGTCTGTTATGGCTTTATCTGCTGTGGCATTGTCTAGTGTAACCAGGTCTCTTGTGGTCCGGTCTCTTGTGGTCAGGTCTCTTGTGGTCAGGTCTCTTGTGGTCAGGTCTCTTGTGGTCAGGTCTCTTGTGGTCAGGTCTCTTGTGGTCAGGTCTCTTGTGGTCAGGTCTCTTGTGGTCAGGTCTCTTGTGGTCAGGTCTCTTGTGGTCAGGTCTCTTGTGGTCCGGTCTCTTGTGGTCCGATCTCTTGTGGTCCGGTCTCTTGCAGTCAGGTCTCTTGTGGTCCGGTATCTTGTGGTCTGGTCTCTTGTGGTCAGGTCTCTTGTGATCAGGTCTCTTGTGATCAGGTCTCTTGTGGTCAGGTCTCTTGTGGTCAGGTCTCTTGTGGTCAGGTCTCTTGTGGTCAGGTCTCTTGTGGTCAGGTCTCTTGTGGTCAGGTCTCTTGTGGTCAGGTCTCTTGTGGTCCGGTCTCTTGTGATCAGGTCTCTTGTGGTCAGGTCTCTTGTGGTCAGGTCTCTTGTGGTCAGGTCTCTTGTGGTCAGGTCTCTTGTGGTTCGGTCTCTTGTGGTCAGGTCTCTTGTGGTTAGGTCTCTTGTGGTCAGGTCTCTTGTGGTCCGGTCTCTTGTGGTCAGGTCTCTTGTGGTTAGGTCTCTTGTGGTCAGGTCTCTTGTGGTCCAGTCTCTTGTGATCAGGTCTCTTGTGATCAGGTCTCTTGTGGTCAGGTCTCTTGTGATCAGGTCTCTTGTGGTCAGGTCTCTTGTGGTCCGGTCTCTTGTGGTCAGGTCTCTTGTGGTCAGGTCTCTTGTGGTCCGGTATCTTGTGGTCCGGTCTCTTGTAGTCCGGTCTCGTGTGGTCCGGTCTCTTGTGGTCCGGTCTCTTGTGGTCCCGTCTCTTGTGGTCAGGTCTCTTGTGGTCCGGTCTCTTGTGGTCCCGTCTCTTGTGGTCCCGTCTCTTGTGGTCAGGTCTCTTGTGGTCCGGTCTCTTGTGGTCCCATCTCTTGTGGTCCTGTCTTTTGTGGTCCGTCTCTTATGGTCAGGTCTCTTGTGGTCCCGTCTCTTGTGGCTCCGTCTCTTGTGGTCCCGTCTCTTGTGGTCCCGTCTCTTGTGGTCCCATCTCTTGTGGTCCCGTCTCTTGTGGTCCCGTCTCTTGCGGTCAGGTCTCTTGTGGTCCGTCTCTTGTGGTCATGTCAGGTCTCTTGTGGTCCCGTCTCTTGTGGTCCCGTCTCTTGTGGTCCCGTCTCTTGTGGACCCGTTTCTTGTGGTCCCGTCTCTTTTGGTCCCATCTCTTGTGGTTCCATCTCTTGTGATCAGGTCTCTTGTGATCAGGTCTCTTGTGATCAGGTTTCTTGTGGTCAGGTCTCTTGTGGTCAGATCTCTTGTGGTCAGGTCTCTTGTGGTCTGGTCTCTTGTGGTCAGGTCTCTTGTGGTCAGGTCTCTTGTGGTCAGGTCTCTTGTGGTCCGGTCTCTTGTGGTCAGGTCTCTTGTGGTCAGGTCTCTTGTGGTCAGGTCTCTTGTGGTCAGGTCTCTTGTGGTCAGGTCTCTTGTGGTCCGGTCTCTTGTGGTCAGGTCTCTTGTGGTCATGTCTCTTGTGGTCAGGTCTCTTGTGGTCCGGTCTCTTGTGGTCAGGTCTCTTGTGGTCCAGTCTCTTGTGGTCAGGTCTCTTGTGGTCCGGTCTCTTGTGGTCAGGTCTCTTGTGGTCAGGTCTCTTGTGGTCAGGTCTCTTGTGGTCAGGTCTCTTGTGGTCAGGTCTCTTGTGGTTCGGTCTCTTGTGGTCAGGTCTCTTGTGGTTAGGTCTCTTGTGGTCAGGTCTCTTGTGGTCATGTCTCTTGTGGTCAGGTCTCTTGTGGTCCGGTCTCTTGTGGTCAGGTCTCTTGTGGTTAGGTCTCTTGTGGTCAGGTCTCTTGTGGTCCGGTCTCTTGTGATCAGGTCTCTTGTGATCAGGTCTCTTGTGGTCAGGTCTCTTGTGATCAGGTCTCTTGTGGTCAGGTCTCTTGTGGTCAGGTCTCTTGTGGTCCGGTCTCTTGTGGTCCCATCTCTTGTGGTCCCGTCTTTTGTGGTCCGTCTCTTATGGTCCGGTCTCTTGTGGTCCGGTCTCTTGTGGTCCCGTCTCTTGTGGTCAGGTCTCTTGTGGTCCGGTCTCTTGTAGTCCGGTCTCTTGTGGTCCCGTCTCTTGTGGTCCCGTCTCTTGTGGTCAGGTCTCTTGTGGTCCGGTCTCTTGTGGTCCCATCTCTTGTGGTCCCGTCTTTTGTGGTCCGTCTCTTATGGTCTGGTCTCTTGTGGTCCCGTCTCTTGCGGTCAGGTCTCTTGTGGTCCGTCTCTTGTGGTCATGTCAGGTCTCTTGTGGTCCCGTCTCTTGTGGTCCCGTCTCTTTTGGTCCCGTCTCTTGTGGTCCCATCTCTTGTGGTCCCGTCTCTTGTGGTCCAGTCTTGTGGCCACGTCTCTTTTGGTCCCCTCTCTTGTGGTCCCGTCTCTTGTGGTCCCGTCTCTTGTGGTCCCGTCTCTTTTGGTCCCGTCTCTTATGGTCCCGTCTCTTTTGGTCCCGTCTCTTGTGGTCCCGTCTCTTTTGCTCCCGTCTCTTGTGGTCCCGTCTTGTGGTCCCGTCTTGTGGTCCCGTCTCTTGTGGTCCCGTCTTGTGGTCCCGTCTTGTGGTCCCGTCTCTTTTGGTCCCGTCTCTTTTGGTCCCGTCTCTTGTGGTCCCGTCTCTTGTGGTCCCGTCTCTTGTGGTCCCGTCTCTTGTGGTCCCGTCTTGTGGTCCCGTCTTGTGGCCACGTCTCTTGATTCACTATTAAAAGTAATAAGCTGTTTATTAGTCGTATTTATGTAAAATTCATTTTTTTTGTAAATTTCGATTATTTCCTTTACCTTAAAACGTCATTTTCCTTCTACAGGAGTAATGTGATGTGGTCCAGTGGAACGGCTGGAGTTAGAGCCAGTGTTCACTAACTGATCTAACTGAAGGACAGAACAATGACATCCTTGCCTTCTGCTGAATTGTTCGGATCTTAAAAAATAATAGGGGGACGCTTTTCACCCTAAATGTGTTTAAACCTCCACCCTTTTTGTGAGTCAGGAACAGGAAATATAGCATTGAGAGGGTTGAAGGTATTGAACGGGAGGAAAACTGTAATGATGTCGAGGCTGCCAGTACAATATTAGGCAAAAATAATAATTTTATAAAATTGATTGTGGAATCTTGCAGGTTTATGCTCCATAATGCAATACGTCACTAAAAATACAGTAAAAAGTGAATAGTTCAAGATAAGACACCAGAACAACAAGGGATGTGAACGAAGGCCAAAGACCAGGTGGAAGAAACACAGATGACAGATAATGTGAAGAGGTAAAAGCCAGCTAGTGTGTGAGTCTGAGTTAGTCGTTGCTAGATCACAAACACATGTTCTGAAAGGATATGGTTACACTGATAATATACAGCAAGAAAATGGAATAGTGAAACAGTGATTATTAGAGAGAAACAAATACTCAGTACCACTGATACCAGGTACAGATGTGGTGTACGGTGGTACAACGGAGTTTGATTCCATTGGTGTGTGACATAACCAAGTAGTTACTGAACAGATTATTATAATAAGATAATAAACTCTTAAAAAAAGATGCAAGGGTATTTGCAGCAGGAAATACTGAAGAAAATGGATTAGTACCCTTAAAGATCCTTGCTGTCATTACCCTCGGTAATAAAACTGCATTTAGTTAAATTCCGTAATATACAACAAACTAGAGTTACTATAGTACAAGCACTCTGAAAACTTAAAAAAAAAATCTTACGTTGTGATACAGAAATTCACTGTTAGTCATTTATCTTAAAGAAAAATAGTTGTATGAACTAACATTATTGCAGCATTTCCTGATCAAATTTTCTAAGTGTTTTTAATTGTGTGTGTGTAAAAATTAAAAAAAAAAAAACTAGGAAATCAAAGATAAAGCTTTCAGCAATTATGATAATTACAAAAAATAATAAATAAATGAGAGGAAAATAGTTATTACGGAATCGAGTAATGAACACAGGATAATAATCAAAAGACTTAAAGAGAGAAAGAATAAGTTTAAAAAGGAATGTTGCCATACTGGTAAAGTGTGCCATCATACATCATGCACCTGGGAAAGTTACACCACTCCACACTTCCTCTGGCAACACTACTTACTCTCTTCAGTTGTGAAAAAACCATCGCTGGCCCAGACCCAGGTAAGTTTCAAATTATTTTGAACCTAATAAAAATAAGATTTGCAAATATTAGACAATTTACATGTTTTTACGTAACTTGAGCAGAAGCTATAGAATATCCCTTTATTTTCACACGCAAACAAAACAACGCAAAAGAAATACAAATACATTTACAGTACTTAAGTAGATTATATCAAAATAAGTTATCTTAAATTTTAATCCAGGTTAATTTGAATTGTTTTTGGGTAAAGTATTTGAATTTAAATAATTTAATAATAAACTCAGAGAATATACAACAAAAATCATGGAGCCGAATTTTCCTGCGATGAATGGAACAAGTTGTGACAGCATTATAATATTATCTAATAATATATGCATACATATGTTGTATTTAATACACACACACACACACACAAACTCAGACGAGTCATAGGGATGTTAGGAAGCATTTCTTTAGCCACAGAATTATCAGGAAGTGGAATAGTCTGGAGAGTGATGTAATGGCGGCAGGATCCATACACAGCTTTAAGAGAAAGTATGATAAACCTCACGGAGCAGGGAGAGAGTGGACCTAGTAGCGAAGAGTGAGACGACGGGGCAAGGAGCTATGACTAGACCTTGGCAACCACAATTAGCTGAGTACACACATACACACACATACATACACACACACACACACACACACACACACACACACACACACACACACACACACACACACAAACACACACACACACACACACACACACACACACACACACACACACACACACACACACACACACACACACACACACAGGGATCAGATGAGAATGGTTCTGGTAGGGAGGAGTGGATGGAGGGGCAGTGGAAAAGGATGGAACAAGAGTGGGAGAGAAAATTAGGAGAACTTTCTGAAAAAATGGAGACAGAGCTTTCTGTGAAATTAGAAAAGAGGTTGGAGTAGGAGAAGAAGAATTGGGAGGCACAAGTCGAAACTGCAGTAGTCAGTATAAGGGTCCTAGAAGATGAGGTAAACAGGCTGAAGCAAGTTACAGGGGCATTGACCAGAGAAGACACAGCATATGAAGCTGAGAGGCTGAACAGGAAGGAAGGAGATATGAATTATGCTAAGGTCATATCAGCCTGCCAAGAAGGGCCAGGGAGTGAAAATGGAGAGCAGCTGGGTGCAGATAGAGAGGGTGATAGGTCAAATGCGTAGGCACAACCATGCTACCAAGAGCCAATGGAAAAAACAAGGGAGAAAATGACCACGTACAGACAGGAACTAGAGTTACAGAGGGAGAGGCAATGGGAGGAGGAAAGGGCAAAATCAGTGTTTATCCATGGGCTTCAGGAGAGAGAGGAAAGGACACACACTGAAAGACGACAGGCAGAAAGAAAGGAGATTGCGAACATCATCACAGAAATAGGTGAAGAAGACATGGACAAGATTGTAAATTTTCAGAGAATAGGGGGATACTTGAAAGGGAGAAGACGTCTGATAAAGCTGATTCTCAGGACAGAATCAGTGTGGAACAGGATCCTCCAAGAGAAACCACGGTTGAAATACTCGGAAGAGTACAAGAGGGTGTTCCTAGACAGAGACAGAACACAAACAGAACGACAGAAGCTGAGGGAGAGAAAAAAGGCGAAAGGAGCTAGGAAAGGAGACAAGGATGGAACCAGCAGAGGTCAATCAGAGGAGGACAGAGCAGCAAGGGCAAGCACACACAGAACTATCCTCAGAACTCCACAACCTATCACACCATCCCAACACAAACTACAATCCATACTAACAGCTTCCACCCAATACCCAGCTATAGAATCCTACAGTATGTTACCAGGTCTCCCACCCTCACGAGCCCCCCAAACCACAGTGCTGGAAAGGAAACTGAAGGTATGGTACACAAACGCTGATGGAATAACAAATTAGTGGGAGGAGTGGCACAAAAGAGTCAAAGAGGCATCACCGAACATCATAGCTCTCACAGAAACCATGCTTACATGTATGATAACAGATGCCATCTTTCCAACGGGATACCAGATCCTGAGGAAAGACAGAGGGAACAGGGGGGTGGAGGTGTGGCACTGCTGATCAAAAACTGATGGAATTTTGATGAGCAGGAGAGAGGAGACAGTGAAAAAACAAGCAATTACATAGCAGGAACGCTTTACTCTGGAGGTCCCAAAGTGGTAATTGCAGTGATGCATAACCCACCACAGAACAGCAGGAGGCCAAGGCAAGAGTACGACGAGAGCAATAGAGCGATGGTTGACACACTGGTTGCAGTGGCCAGAAGAGCTCATGCATGCAGGGCAAAGCTCCTGATCATGGGTGACTTTAACCACAAGGAGATCGATTGGGGGAACTTGGAGCCACATGGGGGCCAAGATACATGGAGGGCTAAGATGATGGAGGTGGTACTGGAAAACTTCATGTACCAACACGTAAGGGACACTACAAGAAAGAGAGGAGAGGATGAACCAGCAAGACTGGACCTAGCATTCACCTTGAATAGTGCAGATATTGAGGACATCACATATGAAAGACCCCTTGGGGCCAGCGGTCATGTGGTTTCAGCTTCGAATACACAGTAGAGCTACAAGTGGAGGGGGAAGCAGGAAGGCCAGGACGAATGAAGCCAAACTACAAGAAAGGGGACTACACTGGAATGAGGAACTTCCTGAATGGGGTTCAATGGGACAGAGAACTGGCAGGGAAGCCAGTTAATGAGATGATGGAATATGTAGCAACAGTGTGCAAGGAGGCTGAGGAGAGGTTTGTACCCAAGGGTAACAGGATGAGCCCATGGTTCACCCAAAGGCGCAGAGAGGCAAAAACCAAGTGTGCTGGGGAATGAAAGAAATATAGAAGGCAAAGAACCCAGGAGAATAAGGAGAGCAGTCGTAGAGCCAGAAACGAATATGCACAGATAAGAAGGGAGGCCCAACGACAATATGAAAACAACATAGCAGCGAAAGCCAAATCTGGCCCGAAACTGTTATACAGCCACATCAGGAGGAAAACAACAGTCAAGGACCAGGTAATCAGGCTAAGGAAGGAAAGAGGAGAGACAACAAGAAATGACCGTGAAGTATGTGAGGAACTCAACAAGAGATTCAAAGAAGTGTTCACAGAGGAGACAGAAGGGGCTCCAGAAAGATGGAGACGTGGGGCACACCACCATGTGCTGGACACAGTACACACAACCGAGGAAAAAGTGAAGAGGCTTCTGAGTGAGCTAGATACCTCAAAGGCAATGAGGCCAGATAACATCTCTCCATGGGTCCTGAGAGAGGGGAGCAGAGGTGCTATGTGTACCCCTAACAACAATATTCAATATATATATATATATATATATATATATATATATATATATATATATATATATATATATATATATATCTATATATCGAAACAGGGAGATTGCCTGAGGCATGGAAGACAGCAAATGTAGTCCCAATAATTAAAAAAGGAGACAGACATGAAGCACTAAACTACAGACCAGTGTCACTGACATGTATAGTATGCAAAATCATGGAGAAGATTATCAGGAGAAGAGTGGTGGAACACCTAAAAAGGAATGATCTCATCAACAGCAGCCAACATGGTTTCAGGAATGGGAAATCCTGTGTCACAAACCTACTGGAGTTCTATGACATGGTGACAGCAGTAAGACAAGAGAGAGAGGGGTGGGTGGATTGCATTTTCTTGGACTGCAAGAAGGCGTTTGACACAGTTCCACACAAGAGATTAGTGCAAAAACTGGAGGACCAAGCAGGGATAACAGGGAAGGCACTACAATGGATCAGGGAATACTTGTCAGGAAGACAGCAGGGAGTCATGGTACGTGGCGAGGTGTCAGAGTGGGCACCTGTGACCAGCGGGGTCCCACAGGGGTCAGTCCTAGGACCAGTGCTATTTCTGGTGTTTGTGAACGACATGACGGAAGGAATAGACTCCGAGGTGTCCCTGTTTGCAGATGACGTGAAGTTGATGAGAAGAATTCATTCGATCGAAGACCAGGCAGAACTGCAAAGGGATCTGGACAAGCTGCAGACCTGGTCCAGCAATTGGCTCCTGAAGTTCAATCCCACCAAGTGCAAAGTCATGACGATTGGGGAAGGGCAAAGAAGACTGCAGACGGAGTACAGTCTAGGGGGCCAGAGACTACAAACCTCACTTAAGGAAAAAGATCTTGGGGTGAGTATAACACCAGGCACATCTGAAGCGCACATCAACCAAATAACTGCTGCAGCATATGGGCGCCTAGCAAACCTCAGAACAGCATTCCGACATCTTAATAAGGGATCGTTCAGGACCCTGTACACCGTGTACGTTAGGCCCATATTGGAGTATGCGGCACCAGTTTGGAACCCACACCTAGCCAAGCACGTAAAGAAACTAGAGAAAATGCAAAGGTTTGCAACAAGACTAGTCCCAGAGCTAAGAGGTGTGTCCTATGAGGAGAGGTTAAGGGAAATCAACCTGACGACACTGGAGGACAGGAGAGATAGGGGGGACATGATAACGACATAAAAATACTGAGAGGAATTGACAAGGTGGACAAAGACAGGATGTTCCAGAGATTGGACACAGAAACAAGGGGACACAGTTGGAAGTTGAAGACACAGATGTATCACAGGGATGTTAGGAAGTATTTCTTCAGCCACATAGTAGTCAGTAAGTGGAATAGTTTGGGAAGTAATGTAGTGGAGGCAGGATCCATACATAGTTTTAAGCAGAGGTATGATAAAGCTCACGGTTCAGGGAGAGTGACCTAGTAGCGACCAGTGAAGAGGCGGGGCCAGGAGCTCGGACTCGACCCCTGCAACCTCAACTAGGTGAGTACACACACACACACACACACACACACACACACACGCACACACACACACACACACACACACACACACACACACACACACACACACACACACGCGCGCGCGCGCGCGCGAATAGCGTTCCGATACCTCAGTAAGGATTCGTTCAAGACTCTGTATACCATTTACGTCAGGCCCATACTGGAGTATGCAGCACCAGTTTGGAATCCACACCTGGTCCTAAGCACATCAAGAAATTAGAGAAAGTGTAAAGGTTTGCAACAAGACTAGTCCCAGATCTACGGGGATTGCCCTACGAAGAAAGGTTGAGGGAAATCGGCCTGACGACACTGGAGGACAGGAGGGTCAGGGGAGACATGATAACGACATAAAATACTGGGCGGAATAGACAAGGTGGACAAAAACGGGATGTTCCAGAGATGGGACACAGACACAAGAGGTCACAACTGGAAGTTGAAGACTCAGATGAATCAAAGGAATGTTAGGAAGTATTTCTTCAGTCATAGAGTAGTCAGGCCGTGGAATAGCCTAGAAAGCGACGTAGTGGAGGCGGGAACCATACATAGTTATAAGGCGAGGTATGATAAAGCTCATGGGGCAGGGAGAGAGAGGACCTAGTAGCAATCAGCGAAGAGGCGGGGCCAGGAGCTATGACTCGATCCCTGCAACCACAAATAGGTGAGTACAAATAGGTGAATACAAATAGGTGAGTACACACACACACACACACACATATATATATATATATATATATATATATATATATATATATATATATATATATATATATATATATATATATATATATATATATATACAATAACAGCACTGCACTAGCCAAGGACTCGAACCCATGTTGTACTGGCCTGCCTCATGGTGAGCTAGAACTCCATGATGCCTTAACCCATAGGGCCACCCAATCGTACAAAGATGGCGCAGCCAGCAGAATTAGCTGTTTTACCGCCATCCGAGGACATTCGGTGTTCTGGGAGCTTCTAGGCTAATTTTCATTCTCATTCTTATTTGGGGATGAGAATGAGTGTACTCCATCTGCGGCCTTCTTTTCCCTTCCCCAATCTTCATGACTTCCCATTTGGTGAGGTTACCAAGCAAATATTGTTCCGTTCCAAAAGCTAGAAGCCTGTGCTCCTTCAGTCTAGAGCCTATAACTGCACTTTCTTTTGGAAGGTTAAGGTCTTTCACCAAGTCATTGAGCTCTACTTGGTTGAAGGGTCTGGGATCGTCATTTGTTTGTGGTTCATAGTCTACTTCCGTCTCCTTAGAGTCACTGGTATCAGACTCTGATGAAATTTGTCATGTCTCAGGTGGCACAGGTACAGGAATATCTTTAGAGTGTGGAACAGGCCTTGTTGCTGAAGGAATATTTGGGTATATTATGTGTGGTAAAATTTGTCTCACCAATTATGGTTAAGTAGATTTGTAGAATAAGCAAAGTAACTTTGTATCAATAATGAGGATACTTGGCTTTGATGCTGTCTCTGCCAATCGCAGCCTTTGCCGAGTGTCACCTTCGATGAGAGATTGTTGTTCTAATACCACGTGGCTGTCGGAAACAAGTGCTTATAAGCATAATTACCCCTGGGGGTGTTGTGTCAGTATTTCATTAAATAACTGAATACTGACGAGAGCCTTATACTCACTTGTGTTGGGCTAAAAAGCTCACCTGTTACCGATGTTAGTCGATGTTATTGAGGGTGGGGGTGGCGTGGGTGGGGTATACGAACAGGGTGAAGGTTTGGTCCCTGGTAAGTAGACTTAAGGTATGTGGGGTTGTTCACATGCACCAGCGTACTATTGTGGTGAATGTGAAACTGTATAGTAAGCTGTAGCAAGTGGCAGGTATATATCCCTTGGAAACATGTGATGAGAAGCGTCTGTTGAAGTGCGTGTATCAATATATTCGGGTTCGGGTTGTGAATGGTTGTCGAGAGATGTTGTGTGTCTTCCGGTACGCCAGGGAGGGCTGGGGTTAATGGCGCTGCATCAAAGGTTGTTGGGTATGTACGTTAAACACAGTTATTTGAGGGAGGGCAGAATCACAGGTACAGGTTTGGCATGGGTGAGAAGGGACTTGGTACGTTGGGTGAGGGGTAGGGATGTTCAGGTGTGTGAGGGAATGTTGAGGTTGTTGTGTTATGCAAGGGAACCCTGTGGGGTTAAGATAGGTACACTGGCTTGGGTGGGTGGTGGGGAGGTAGTTGCTAGGGTTGTGGGTTTGTATCCGATGTATGCATGGAGTGATATATGGGGGCGCCTGCAAGGGTTGCGATTGAAGGCTGTGGCGCAGGAGGTAATGTTTAAATTTCTCCATAATATATTGCCGTCGGGGGAGGTATTAGGTAATAAGGCGTGTGCAGGAGGGACGGGAATGTTGTGAGTGTGGGGGTATTGACACTATTGACACTGTTTTCCATGCAGTATATTTTTGTGAAAGGTTGGAACCAGTGAGAGAGTGGTTTAGCAGGGTTTTACGTATGGTGGGTGGGGGTGGTATTTGTGTTCTACGGGCATTAAGCTTGGATGTGGGGGGGAGGGGGTGCCGGTACAAAATGACATAGGTTATCTGGTAGCCGACTTCGTTTATACTTCGTGGGTTTTACGGAGAGCGCCGGTGGGGGAGCGAATTAGGGCCCTGGCAGCGATATTTTATGGGACACAAAGGAGGAATAAGGATATCACTGGGAACAGATGGTATTTCAAATTTTCAGATGGATATCGTAGCTTTCGAGTGGAGGAATTAGGGGCATTATAGATTCAGGAGACGTGACGAAGCTGGCTTCTTGACGAAGGCGCAGGCGTGATTGGTACATTTGGAGGACAAGAGGTGTAATGCGAGTTGTGTGGGTCAAGTGAGTGGCTTGGTGTCAGGGAACTTTAATGACATGTGTTATGCGAAGTGAGGGGTTGAGACCTGGTGGTGGGGAAGTTTATGATTCTTCTTATGTTAATTTGGGGATATGAGAAACGCAGGGGTTGTGAGGTAGTCAGATTCCCTTCAGGAAACTGGTATGAGTAAGATGGAGCTTTAATTTAGCAAGGTATGAAGTCTGGTACTTTATGTGACTGTGAGCCTCTTGTGTGCAAGATGACTGTGAAGGTTCTTATTATGTTAATGTATCATTTTTAACAAATGCACTTCTTGTGTCTTGCAGGGGTGTGGCTATGTATGATGTGTCTTGCAGGGGTGTGGCTATGTATGATGTGTCTTCCAGGGGTGTGGCTATGTATGATGTGTCTTGCAGGGGTGTGGCTATGTATGATGTGTCTTGCAGGGGTGTGGCTATATATGATGTGTCTTGCAGGGGTGTGGCTATGTATGATGTGTCTTCCAGGGGTGTGGCTATGTATGATGTGTCTTGCAGGGGTGTGGCTATGTATGATGTGTCTTGCAGGGGTGTGGCTATGTATGATGTGTCTTGCAGGGGTGTGGCTATGTATGATGTGTCTTGCAGGGGTGTGGCTATGTATGATGCGTCTTGCAGGGGTGTGGCTATGTATGATGTGTCTTGCAGGGGTGTGGCTATGTATGATGTGTCTTGCAGGGGTGTGGCTATGTATGATGTGTCTTGCAGGGGTGTGGCTATGTATGATGTGTCTTGCAGGGGTGTGGCTATGTATGATGTGTCTTGCAGGGGTGTGGCTATGTATGATGTGTCTTGCAGGGGTGTGGCTATGTATGATGTGTCTTGCAGGGGTGTGGCTATGTATGATGTGTCTTGCAGGGGTGTGGCTATGTATGATGTGTCTTGCAGGGGTGTGGCTATGTATGATGTGTCTTGCAGGGGTGTGGCTATGTATGATGTGTCTTGCAGGGGTGTGGCTATGTATGATGTGTCTTGCAGGGGTGTGGCTATTTACGATGTGTCTTGCAGGGGTGTGGCTATGTATGATGTGTCTTGCAGGGGTGTGGCTATGTATGATGTGTCTTACAGGGGTGTGGCTATGTATGATGTGTCTTGCAGGGGTGTGGCTATGTATGATGTGTCTTGCAAGGGTGTGGCTATGTATGATGTGTCTTGCAGGGGTGTGGCTATGTATGATGTGTCTTGCAGGGGTGTGGCTATGTATGATGTGTCTTGCAGGGGTGTGGCTATGTATGATGTGTCTTGCAGGGGTGTGGCTATGTATGATGTGTCTTGCAGGGGTGTGGCTATGTATGATGTGTCTTGCAGGGGTGTGGCTATGTATGATGTGTCTTGTAGGGGTGTGGCTATGTATGATGTGTCTCGCAGGGGTGTGGCTATGTATGATGTGTCTTGCAGGGGTGTGGCTATGTATGATGTGTCTTGCAGGGGTGTGGCTATGTATGATGTGTCTTGCAGGGGTGTGGCTATGTATGATGTGTCTTGCAGGGGTGTGGCTATGTATGATGTGTCTTGCAGGGGTGTGGCTATGTATGATGTGTCTTGCAGGGGTGTGGCTATGTATGATGTGTCTTGCAGGGGTGTGGCTATGTATGATGTGTCTTGCAGGGGTGTGGCTATGTATGATGTGTCTTGCAGGGGTGTGGCTATGTATGATGTGTCTTGCAGGGGTGTGGCTATGTATGATGTGTCTTGCAGGGGTGTGGCTATGTATGATGTGTCTTGCAGGGGTGTGGCTATGTATGATGTGTCTTGCAGGGGTGTGGCTATGTATGATGTGTCTTGCAGGGGTGTGGCTATGTATGATGTGTCTTGCAGGGGTGTGGCTATGTATGATGTGTCTTGCAGGGGTGTGGCTATGTATGATGTGTCTTGCAGGTGTGTGGCTATGTATGATGTGTCTTGCAGGGGTGTGGCTATGTATGATGTGTCTTGCAGGTTGTGGCTATGTATGATGTGTCTTGCAGGGGTGTGGCTATGTATGATGTGTCTTGCAGGGGTTTGGCTATGTATGATGTGTCTTGCAGGGGTATGGCTATGTATGATGTGTCTTGCAGGAGTGTGGCTATGTATGATGTGTCTTGCAGGGTGTGGCTATGTATGATGTGTCTTGCAGGGGTGTGGCTATGTATGATGTGTCTTGCAGGGGTGTGGCTATGTATGATGTGTCTTGCAGGGGTCTGGCTATGTATGATGTGTCTTGCAGGGGTGTGGCTATGTATGATGTGTCTTGCAGGGGTGTGGCTATGTATGATGTGTCTTGCAGGGGTGTGGCTATGTATGATGTGCCTTGCAGGGGTGTGGCTATGTATGATGTGTCTTGCAGGGGTGTGGCTATGTATGATGTGTCTTACAGGGGTGTGGCTATGTATGATGTGTCTTGCAGGGGTGTGGCTATGTATGATGTGTCTTGCAGGGGTGTGGCTATGTATGATGTGTCTTGCAGGGGTGTGGCTATGTATGATGTGTCTTGCAGGGGTGTGGCTATGTATGATGTGTCTTGCAGGGGTGTGGCTATGTATGATGTGTCTTGCAGGGGTGTGGCTATGTATGATGTGTCTTGCAGGGGTGTGGCTATGTATGATGTGTCTTGCAGGGGTGTGGCTATGTATGATGTGTCTTGCAGGGGTGTGGCTATGTATGATGTGTCTTGCAGGGGTGTGGCTATGTATGATGTGTCTTGCAGGAGTGTGGCTATGTATGATGTGTCTTGCAGGGGTGTGGCTATGTATGATGTGTCTTGCAGGGGTGTGGCTATGTATGATGTGTCTTGCAGGGGTGTGGCTATGTATGATGTGTCTTGCAGGGGTGTGGCTATGTATGATGTGTCTTGCAGGGGTGTGGCTATGTATGATGTGTCTTGCAGGGGTGTGGCTATGTATGATGTGTCTTGCAGGGGTGTGGCTATGTATGATGTGTCTTGCAGGGGTGTGGCTATGTATGATGTGTCTTGCAGGGGTGTGGCTATGTATGATGTGTCTTGCAGGGGTGTGGCTATGTATGATGTGTCTTGCAGGGGTGTGGCTATGTATGATGTGTCTTGCAGGGGTGTATATATGTATGATGTGTCTTGCAGGGGTGTGGCTATGTATGATGTGTCTTGCAGGGGTGTGGCTATGTATGATGTGTCTTGCAGGGATGTGGCTATGTATGATGTGTCTTGCAGGGGTGTGGCTATGTATGATGTGTCTTGCAGGGGTGTGGCTATGTATGATGTGTCTTGCAGGGGTGTGGCTATGTATGATGTGTCTTACAGGGGTGTGGCTATGTATGATGTGTCTTGCAGGGGTGTGGCTATGTATGATGTGTCTTGCAGGGGTGTGGCTATGTATGATGTGTCTTGCAGGGGTGTGGTGTGGCTATGTATGATGTGTCTTGCAGGGGTGTGGCTATGTATGATGTGTCTTGCAGGGGTGTGGCTATGTATGATGTGTCTTGCAGGGGTGTGGCTATGTATGATGTGTCTTGCAGGGGTGTGGCTATGTATGATGTGTCTTGCAGGGGTGTGGCTATGTATGATGTGTCTTGCAGGGGTGTGGGTATGTATGATGTGTCTTGCAGGGGTGTGGCTATGTATGATGTGTCTTGCAGGGGTGTGGCTATGTCAGCATAGTTGCTGATCCCTGTATTCCCAGTATTATATAGCATAGCATATTAGTATCATCCATGTGCTTTAGACACGAGACCCCTCGTAGGCCTGTGGCTTTGTGTGACGTCATAGGGATACACATGGGCAGTGATCCCTCTGTCCCGTCCTCACTCGGCGGCAGACCTACAGAACGTGAACAGGCTAGGCACCGGGCTCCATCTCTCATCTCAGTCTGACAATACACCTACCATCCTACAAGTGTGTCTACCTTATCCTAAGATATCTCCATTCAAGAAACCCTTACGATAAATGGTGACAGCGGTGGGATTGTAATTCTGACGATTACAGCGATTTCTGGAGATAAAGTTGTCGACCAGCAAGACGGCCATTTCGTGTTACCAGTAGGCCTACCGAGGTTCACCCCATCCAGCTACCTCAAGCCAGCTACTCTACCAGCTTCTACATTATTCACTGGTCAGTCTCTTTGTATTAGTGTTTCCTGCTTTTTTTTTTTTGCATTACTCCCGAGGGGTTGACCCGAGTTTGCAAAATAAGCCAGCTTCCAGTCTGTGGTGGGGGAGTCAGAACACCCGAGTCCAGTCCAGCCTAGCCTACTCCATCCAATTATTTTGCCTGCCAAGCCAGCTTCCACCCCTGCTGTGCTCATCGTGTGAAGTTATCAAGCCATTCTGTGTGAAGGGTTAAGATAAGACAGCTAGCAACTAACCCAGGTGTCTTACCCCAGTACTCAAGCAAGCCACATGACTAGTCTTCATCGCTTGTGATTCAAGTTCCAAGCATTCTGAGTGCTCCTTGTCATCCTTGTGGTGTTGTAGTATTTCGTGGGTTTCTTCTAAGCCAGCCGGCTTAGAATTATCTTCGCGGCAGTGTGGGTTTTCTCAGTGAGGCTTACGACGTTCAACCCATAAGCCCAGCCACTCACGATCACGTGTGTCGCACCATTGCCGGTCTCAGACGCCTCGCTCAGCCATTACCCACAAACCCAACTACAGTCGGCCATTACAACTCACCTACCTCATCAGTGTTTTGGTGCACTGCTAAGGGTTGTAGCACCATATTTTAAGGACCACATAGGGGGTCAAGAGCTAGAGAGTGGCGCGCCATCTTTAAAAGCCTCCTGTGT
Organism: Cherax quadricarinatus; assembly: GCF_038502225.1. Taxonomy (NCBI): domain Eukaryota; kingdom Metazoa; phylum Arthropoda; class Malacostraca; order Decapoda; family Parastacidae; genus Cherax; species Cherax quadricarinatus. The sequence continues at coordinate 25,482,506 of NC_091345.1, forward strand.
GTTGTCTCTCGCCGATTTAAGCGCAATTCTACGATCATCTGTGCAGAGGACAGCAGCAAGACGATAAAAACAATCCATCAATCTCATTTTTTTCAAGTGTTACAGCTATAATATTTTTTTTTTAGAGACATTTGCGAGTGTTGAGACATTTCTTTTGTGTTCCCAGTGAATTTTTCTCTTAGTGACATTCAGTGACTCTTGATCAGACTCAGTGTTTATCATGTACTGATTGCATAAATTTCTTTTAATCTCCTTAATTCAGTGTTAATTTTCGTGCATTATTTTATATCTGTTGTGTTGTGTATCTTTTTATACACTTGAAGTAAGTACTTAGTGTTTCCTTTGTTGTGTGTGCAACATATGAGCAATATAGAACTTGTGTTTAAACTTCAGAATTCCAGTGTATTAACTCAGTAAATTTTTCACCTCATATTCTGCATCACAACTCAGTGTTGTCTGTTATTTTTTTTTTCTTCCCAGCATTTGTGTAATTTTATTATTTTTGTTCCCTGTGTGTTGAACATTCTTGTGTTCATATTCCTTTATTCAGCCAGTGTTTAATTTGTCTTATTTCCACAGACAATAGTGCCATTTTTTAAGTCCCAGCAAGAGCTCGTATTTACAAAATTTTTCACACATCAAGTTTCATTGCAAGAAAATTCTAGTACTGTGTTCATGTTGATGTGTTGTGTCCTGCATCTCTGTAAGTGTTGTATTCCTTTTTGTTGTATTCCTTTTTGTTGTGTGTTTTAGCACCTATTATTTTTCATATTTTATTGAACAAATTCACTCTTAGTGCAATTTTTAAGTTCTCCTTTTAAAGTAAATTGTTCTTTTGCTTGTTGTTTAAGTGCAGTTAAGAGTTAAAGTGTTCATTCCTTGATATATTTCTTTTCTTGTGTGTTATAATTTTTATTATTGCACATTGACTCATTTTGCAATAATTCTTGTGCAAATATTGTGTTGCTATTAAAGTTTTTCTTGCAGAAAATTTTATGCAGTGTTGTGCAATACAGTTTATTACAGTGCAGTTTCTTATGCTCTGTTCTGTCCATAGTATTTTATTCTGTCTGTCATTTTATTTTTTTTTAATTTCAGTGAATTGTGTGTTTGTTTTAATTTTTGCACAAGTTTATTGAGTCCATTTTATTATTTTATTGTGTATTTTCCTTGTTGCATTGAAAGTAAAGACAACTCACTGTGCCATTTATTCAATTTAAAGTAAAAGTTGAGCATATTAGATTTGAGCAAAGTACAAGCTCTCTTGATTTTCAGTGTTTGCTAAGTTGCATATTCTTCTTGTGTGAGTTCTTTGCTTACTGTGTAACTTGTCAATTTTTAATTACTTATGCAGAATAGTTAAGCATTTTTTTCCATTTAAGCTTATTGTGTCATTCTCTCCATTTTTCTTGACTTGTGCCCTTCAGTATTTTCACTGAGAAGATGTCCCAGTCACTTTTGAACGTTCACTTAGTGTATCATTCCAGTCAAAGTCAATATGAATCAGTCCACAGTACCAACATTCCCTTACTGACTGAAAGACAATATCTAGCCCTTGAGCAATGTGTTTGTTCTCACAGCTTGTATCTGAGATTTGTTAAAGTGCTGCTAAATGTGAAGTTCAGATTAAGTTCCTATAGATCCACGAATTACTTATTAACGTAGCCGAGCGGTCAGGCACTAGTAATTCTGTCACTCCCATCTGTGTTCCACCTATACCTTCAGACTTGCAGGATAGTGTTCCGTTGCCTCAAGTGTCCGGGGACACTCAGACTGCCTTGAGTGCACAGCCTATCCCTGCAATGACTGCTAGTTCGAGTAATAGTTTCTCCACAGGGGATGCCTTGTCAGAAAACGATTACTTGCAACTAGTAATGCCATCTCTTGTTGATGTGACATGCTGTCTGCAGAAAGACGTCTCTGTTACAGCAAGTGTTCTCACTAGAGTGTCTGTTGTTGTTCCTTGTGTTTCAGATGGTGATCCCATCCTAGTTGACAGTAATCAGTGCATTGTAAGAAGTTATTTCTCGAGTAACTTTCACATGTTAACGTTTGTAAGTGTAGTTTCTTTATAGCTGATACCTCGTGTCACTGTGTGCGACTCAGATTGAATATCAGCATTGTTCACCGTGTTCATTTCTTTCTCCTGTGCTTGCAGTTGAGATAGTAGATTCGTTCTCCCTTGCTCATATTGCCTGTTATAGCGTTAATTTTTTCAACCGGGGGGAGTCATCCACTCCACCGAGTTTGTTCTTTCCTCCAGTAAGGAAGAACTGTTACCTTTATTCCAGAACAAACAGCCTACTGGAAGGTTAGCCAGATGGACCTTGACTATCCAAGAGTTCAATCCCACTTTTGAAAATTTACCTGGCAAGTCAAATGTAGTCGCAGATGCTTTATCGTGACACGTTAGTGTAGTTACTGCAGATCCTCCATTTACTGTCGAGGTTGTCAGAAATTCCCAAAGAACCGATCCCTTGTGTTCTGGTGTGATTCGATTCCTGCTCCAGGAAGATCTTATTCTTACTGTGAAGCCACCAGCACCCATTAGTGACTTTGTAATGAGTCAGGAATTACTGTATCGAACAGCCGAGTTGGGTACTCCAAGCAGAAGAGTTTACCAGTTAGTAATTCCACAGTCACTAGTGAACGTAGCTCTACAGCTAGTTCATGATGCACCAGGTGTTGCACACCCTGGTATGGATCGTTCTGTGAAACAAGCCAGAATGAAATACTTTTGGCCACGTATGGCAACTGACATTTCCGAGTATGTTAAGAAATGTAGTGTCTGTATGCAGCATAAAGGAAATGTCAATGGTCCTAACCCAATCCAAGTGTACCCAACCACTAGCGAACCGTGGGAAAGAGTTGCCCTTGATTTGTTAACTAATTTTAAATGTTCCCTCCAAGGCAACAAACATCTGTGTGTTATGGTAGACCATTTCACCAGATATTGTGAGCTAGTTCCTATTGCAGATAAGACTGCAGAGACAGTAGCTAGAGCGTTTAAAGAACGCATTATCTGCAGGCATACCACCCCAAAGTCCTTAGTAACAGATAATGGAGGTGAATTCTGTAATGAGATTCTTGAAAATTTGTGTACTTTATACAAGATCTCTAAATCCACCATTGTTCCTCATCATCCTGCCAGCAATGGGTTAGCCGAAAGAACAAATAAGAAAGTACTTGATGTTCTGAGAGCCACTATCAACCCCAATAGTGAAACTTGGGATGAAGTTATACCAGATGTCCAGTGTGCCATAAATTCTGCTTACAATGCTTCCATAGGTGATACTCCACATTATGCATTGTATGGTGTAGACAAGCGTTTACCCTATGAGTTGTTATATTCTACTCCGAAACCTAATTACAACCCTGATGATTTCGTAGCAACTCGTACCAGCTTAGCTCAAAGTGTTTTTAGAAGAATCCGTGAAACACTTCATAAATCAACAGCAGAATTTACAAGAGTCGCAAACACTCGAGCAAAGCCATCTAAAATCAAAGTAGGTTCGAGAGTTATGCTGATTAACTTTAACAAAACGTCTGCAATGCCAAAGCTTGATCAAAAGTTTGTCGGACCTTATCGAGTAGTTGAACATATCACTGGAAATAAGTATAAGGTTAGAGAAATTAGTACTGGCAAATACAAAGAATCGCATTTAGATCATATGAAATTAGTATGCGATGTTGAGGATATTGCTACCCAGACTAATGAGACAGACTCTGACAATCCTCCTGATCCTGTACTCTCTACCTCAGATACTCAGTCAGATACTCAACCTGAATGTCGTTACTCCTTGCGTACCCGACAAGTAATGAGAAACCCGCAAGTATCTTTTGTAGATATTCCTTCAGATCTCTCTCAGTCAAGGCATGTGTTAGCCATTGCAGAGGAATTCGACCCTCCCAGAGATGATAACCATTCTGCATATGTAAACCTAACCCTTGCAGAATTGGGTTTAAATGTACATAGTTTGTATAATTAGATGTCCGAGATGAATGAAATTGTCAACTGTGTGTTTATTATTAGCTGATCAGTTTGTCAGAAATTTTCGTGTTCACGTTCCCTCCGTATTCTGAGAATTAACAGTCTAGATTTGTGTGCACCGAATCTGCCTTTCTGTTAAACACTTCTTTGTATATAATTATTCTTCCTCAGAATCCGTAGAGTGCATGAATACAGATCGATCGATCAATTCCATCCATATTGTATAATGATTTGTTCTTATAGTTTGTAATGATTACGTTAACACCCATTACGTCAAAATCATGTTGTATCATCCATTAGTTCTAAGTTATATATGAATTTGTTATTGTATAGAATCAGCCCAGATCCGCCTGCCTGTTCAGCCTATAGTATAGTAGTGTATGTCGGGACGACATACGTAACATGACCGAGCTGTCAGCATAGTTGCTGATCCCTGTATTCCCAGTATTATATAGCATAGCATATTAGTATCATCCATGTGCTTTAGACACGAGACCCCTCGTAGGCCTGTGGCTTTGTGTGACGTCATAGGGATACACATGGGCAGTGATCCCTTTGCAGGGGTGTGGCTATGTATGATGTGTCTTGCAGGGGTGTGGCTATGTATGATGTGTCTTGCAGGGGTGTGGCTATGTATGATGTGTCTTGCAGGGTGTGGCTATGTATGATGTGTCTTGCAGGGGTGTGGCTATGTATGATGTGTCTTGCAGGGGTGTGGCTATGTATGATGTGTCTTGCAGGGGTGTGGCTATGTATGATGTGTCTTGCAGGGGTGTGGCTATGTATGATGTGTCTTGCAGGGGTGTGGCTATGTATGATGTGTATTGCAGGGTGTGGCTATGTATGATGTGTCTTGCAGGGGTGTGGCTATGTGTGATGTGTCTTGCAGGGGTGTGGCTATGTATGATGTGTCTTGCAGGGGTGTGGCTATGTATGATGTGTCTTGCAGGGGTGTGGCTATGTATGATGTGTCTTGCAGGGGTGTGGCTATGTATGATGTGTCTTGCAGGGGTGTGGCTATGTATGATGTGTCTTGCAGGGGTGTGGCTATGTATGATGTGTCTTGCAGGGATGTGGCTATGTATAATGTGTCTTGCAGGGTGTGGCTATGTATGATGTGTCTTGCAGGGATGTGGCTATGTATGATGTGTCTTGCAGGGTGTGGCTATGTATGATGTGTCTTGCAGGGTGTGGCTATGTATGTGTCTTGCAGGGGTGTGGCTATGTATGATGTGTCTTGCAGGGGTGTGGCTATGTATGATGTGTCTTGCAGGGGTGTGGCTATGTATGATGTGTCTTGCAGGGGTGTGGCTATGTATGATGTGTCTTGCAGGGGAGTGGCTATGTATGATGTGTCTTGCAGGGTGTGGCTATGTATGATGTGTCTTGCAGGGGTGTGGCTATGTATGATGTGTCTTGCAGGGTGTGGCTATGTATGATGTGTCTTGCAGGGTGTGGCTATGTATGATGTGTCTTGCAGGGGTGTGGCTATGTATGATGTGTCTTGCAGGGATGTGGCTATGTATGATGTGTCTTGCAGGGTGTGGCTATGTATGATGTGTCTTGCAGGGTGTGGCTATGTATGATGTGTCTTGCAGGGGTGTGGCTATGTATGATGTGTCTTGCAGGGGTGTGGCTATGTATGATGTGTCTTGCAGGGGTGTGGCTATGTATGATGTGTCTTGCAGGGTGTGGCTATGTATGATGTGTCTTGCAGGGGTGTGGCTATGTATGATGTGTCTTGCAGGGGTGTAGCTATGTATGATGTGTCTTGCAGGGGTGTGGCTATGTATGATGTGTCTTGCAGGGGTGTGGCTATGTATGATGTATCTTGCAGGTGTGTGACTATGTATGTGTCTTGCAGGGGTGTGGCTATGTATGATGTGTCTTGCAGGGTGTGGCTATGTATGATGTGTCTTGCAGGGGTGTGGCTATGTATGATGTGTCTTGCAGGGTGTGGCTATGTATGATGTGTCTTGCAGGGGTGTGGCTATGTATGATGTGTCTTGCAGGGTGTGGCTATGTATGATGTGTCTTGCAGGGTGTGGCTATGTATGATGTGTCTTGCAGGGGTGTGGCTATGTATGATGTGTCTTGCAGGGGTGTGGCTATGTATGATGTGTCTTGCAGGGGTGTGGCTATGTATGATGTGTCTTGCAGGGGTGTGGCTATGTATGATGTGTCTTGCAGGGGTGTGGCTATGTATGATGTGTCTTGCAGGGTGTGGCTATGTATGATGTGTCTTGCAGGGGTGTGGCTATGTATGATGTGTCTTGCAGGGGTGTGGCTATGTATGATGTGTCTTGCAGGGGTGTGGCTATGTATGATGTGTCTTGCAGGGTGTGGCTATGTATGAAACATGTTTAAGAAAGCCTCTGTATTAAGATACGTTCATTTATGTTTTTCTTTTTTTTGGATTTTATTGGATTTTAATTGATATATATTATTATTAATACTTAGTACTTCTATGAAGTGATGGTATGTTTACGTAGACTATTTTATTATGCTGTATTGTTATGTAGGGGTTAATTACGTGTTTGGAGAGGTATGTTGTGTCTGTGTATATCGCTGTATTCACTGTGGTTTTTGTACGTATGTTATACATGTGTTTATGCTTTTGTATTTCCTGGGTTATGCAGGAATGTGGTTATGTATGAAGCGTGTTTCAGAATGTTTATAGTTTCAACCATGTTCATTAATCTTATTTTATAGTTTTGGTTATGATGGTGACGGCAGATACAGCTGTTGGGAATAGGGGGGAGGAGGGGGGGGGTGTTGTAGTGTGTGTTATATTCTTATAGTAACTATTTACACAGGGATGTTACATACGGGTTGTTATAATGTTTCATTTCTAGTTTTCCATGAGCATGTGTTTTATGTCAGCATGTTAAACTATATGCTTCCTTGTGTTGCGATTTACGTTATATGTTTTGTTTTCATTTATATATTGTTATTATGGGCTCGAACCACTGTAATGTAACATCGTTATTAACTAAAATATATAAAAAAAATTATATTTGTGTATTGATGTTTTGTATTATTATTTTGTCATAATGTTTTAAGTATTATAAAATATGTTGGTAAACATATATGCTATAGGTCTAGCTATGTGATTATATAATATCTATTATGGTGGAGGAGATAGTGCTATATGATATATTATAGCATGTCTTTTAAGTGCATTTTTGTACTAGGATGACATATGTGGCCACAAAGCTCATATCTGATTTTTATTTATGCATGATGAACATCCTAGGTGACTCCAAGTGTATATAGCGACTGTCGGAATGTTGAGCAATTCATACGGTGTACTGGGCTTATGAATTCTATTTTGGATGCCTGTTTGTAAAGGGATGGTGGTTTTCTATATATTTATTTTTTATGTTGTAATAAAACGTTTTAACGTTTTAAATAAAATATAAAAAAAAAATCTGCCTAGATCGTACATTAGTTCTCAACTGCGCAGTCATTTGAACTACCATAAGTCAAAACAGGCTTACCTGGGTTTGTGTATCGGACCCTTGACCCGGGTATCCGTGTCTTCATTGAAGAATGGTGTCTTTGAGTGTACAAATCTTCCATTCAGTCTGGAAATTCGCAACACTCACTGGTTACACTGTTCAAGATTTGTTCACGGTAATGTCACTGAAGAAAATGCACACACTTCTTGGTAATAGGTTTATTGTTATTATGGAGATTGTCTTTGAGCACAAAAACGCACGCATCGGTGTTCTTCGTTCGCTATCCCGGCGTTAATGTTTTCCTTTGCAGGTTTTACAGCAATCTGGCCAACAGCGTCTCCGTCTACCCCCAGCTTCCCGACACATACAAGAAGTTCTGACAAAGCATATTTCCCCTGCTTGCCAAACTTCCATCATGAAGCAATGCAGAATGCTCGATTCCCGCTGTATGGACACAGACGTCTTTAACATGGCAACAAAGTGGGAGGAGGATTTTCTTTAATTGTCCTGCTAAGGTAAGAGATCGATTGTCTCTCATCAAACTATACATGATTGCAACACTGGTCAGCCACGGCATGACTTACTGGCTTGCCTGGGTACGGACACATGTTGTAAATTAGAGTGTTGACCAAGAAACTAGACGCTATCAACCCCTCTGGAGGGTTGAATCCAACTGACCACATTTGGAGCTTACTAATGCATCTCCTGCAAGCTTCGTGTGGTGCAAATGGTTTGTCCTGGTCTCCAAGTTTGTGGTCATAATAAGCAACGTAGCAGCGCTTCAATAAAGAATTGATACTGCTCCGGGAATCTTAAGAGGTGAATTGCCCGCAGACATAGCAAAATATGTCTGGTGAATTTATGCAGCCTCTAGACACATTATTAATCTGAAAATAAAGAAAAGTATATTGGATTTACCATTTAAGTCGATATAAGGTAAGAATTTTAATTGGTAATATACCACTTTCTCATTTACTTATGTTATACGAAAAGAGAAAAGTAACGTTTCCGTATAACTTGACAACCTGATGTGACAGAGATGAACAAAAAACACAGTGAGTCAACAAGAAAGAGGGAGGTGAAAGTGTATAAACTAAGGGAGGAGGAAGTTCGGGTGAGATATAAGCAAAACTATTGGCAGAAAGGTGGATTGGTGGAAGTATGAGAAGTGGGGGGTTGAAGAGGGTTGGAATAGTTTTAAAAATGCAGTACTAGAATGTGGAGCAGTGGTTTGTGGTTATATGAGGGTGGGTGCAGGAGGAAAGAGGAGTGATTGGTGGAATGATGAAGTAAAGGGTGTGATGAAAGAGAAAAAGGTAGCTGATGAGAGGTTTTTACAAAGCAGAAGTGTTATAAGAAGAGCAGAGTATATGGAGAGTAAAAGAAAGGTGAAGAGAGTGGTGAGAGAGTGCAAAAGGAGAGCAGATGATAGAGTGGGAGAGGCACTGTCAAGAAATTTTTAATGAAAATAAGAAAAAAATTTGGAGTGAGTTAAACAAGTTAAGAAAGCCTAGGGAATATATGGATTTGTCAGTTAAAAACAGAGTAGGGGAGTTAGTAGATGGGGAGATGGAGGTATTAGGTAGATGGTGAGAATATTTTGTGGAACTTTTAAATGTTGAGGAAGAAAGAGAGGTGGTAATTTCATGCACTGGTCAGGGAGGTATATCATCTTTTAGGAGTGAAGAAGAGCAGAATGTAAGTGTGGGGGAGGTACGTGAGGCATTACGTAGAATGAAAGTGGGTAAAGCAGCTGGAACTGATGGGATCATGACAGAAATGTTAAAAACAGGGGAGGATATAGTGTTGGAGTGGTTGGTACTTTTGTTTAATAAATGTATGAAAGAGGGTGTGGAAAATTTTTAATTTTCCGAAACTATAGTGCCTAATAGGTGTTTAATGTGTCGATATGAGTCAAAAATATATTTGACAATAGGATAGAACCAAGAGTTCCCTTTGCGCATGCGCGGATGTGTGGGGGGAGAGGTCGACTCCGGCCATGGGGGAGGCGGGAGTGTTTTGAATGTAGTGAGGAGGCTGGGAAAGCACGGAACCAGGAAATTGGCGTTCACGGCGGCCTAAGCATTAATATGGGCCTCACTTCATAATAGGAAGTGTCGTAACTGTTCCTGGTGAAGAGTGAGGGAACGTGATTTACGGGACCACCGTAAAAAGGTGGTAAAATTAGTGAATAATGGTTCGACCGGGTGTGACTGGTGCGCGGCCATAGTGTGTGTCCAGGGGAAATACCCGTGTGTTAATCCTCACTCATCGGTCTCAGATCTTAATGGAGTGACCTCTAATGTGTATAATAATTATGAGACGTTAAATCGTCTTGTGAATGGTAATGTAATCAGTGATAATAACATTAAGTTAAGAGAATGCGGGATGTGAAATAGATCGCCCTGCTCCGAGTGAACACGTGATTCTCATACCGAGGATAGTGAAGCTTTATGGAATCATGACTTCTAAACCGGGACAAACCGACGGATACCTCGTCCTGCTGGAATAAGAACCGTGTCAGTGTAGCAGGACATCGAAATGAGATGGTGAATGGAGGGAATAAGGAGTATCAATCACCCACAGTTAAGTAACCCTTCTAGTTATAGCAGACTGATACTGGCCAGTTAGGTATGTTGTAATTGGATAGGTTATGGGTGATCCAGCTACATCAAGTGACCACCAGAGAATATCTGGTAAGTGGTGAGATTATGTACAAGTGTTTTTCCTTGATGGATATATCCATGTGTAACCTACCCCACCCCCCTTCATTCAGTTAAACTAATATAATCTATACAGTCCACAATTAATTAGTAGCACCGTACTTGTGGGTGCTATCCAATCCATACTGGTCTCGGATAGATATGGATAAGATTGTGAGGTCGAAGGAACCACTTGCCGTGACCAGGGGTGGTTAAGTTTTCTCACATGTCAACACGGGGTGACTACGGTAAACAATATGGTTGTCTCCCAATGAGATTACTTGTATGTATATAATGTTGAGGTACATACAGGTAACCACCCTAGAAAATTTTCCATAGAGGGGAAGGTACCTAGGGATTGGCGGAGAGCATGTATAGTCCCTTTATATAAAGGGAAAGGGGACAAAAGAGATTGTAAAAATTATAGAGGAATAAGTTTACTGAGTATACCAGGAAAAGTGTACGGTAGGGTTATAATTGAAAGAATTAGAGGTAAGACAGAATGTAGGATTGCGGATGAGCAAGGAGGTTTCAGAGTGGGTAGGGGATGTGTAGATCAAGCGTTTCCATTGAAGCATATATGTGAACAGTATTTAGATAAAGGTAGGGAAGTTTTTATTGCATTTAGGGATTTAGAAAAGGCATATGATAGAGTGGATAGAGGAGCAATGTGGCAGATGTTGCAAGTATATGGAATAGGTGGTAAATAATTAAATGCTGTAAAGAGTTTTTATGAGGATAGTGAGGCTCAGGTTAGGGTGTGTAGAAGAGAGGGAGACTACTTCCCGGTAAAAGTAGGTCTTAGACAGGGATGTGTAATGTCACCATGGTTGTTTAATATATTTATAGATGGGGTTGTAAAAGAAGTAAATGCTAGGGTGTTCGGGAGAGGGGTGGGATTAAATTATGGGGAATTAAATACAAAATGGGAAGTGACACAGTTACTTTTTGCTGATGATACTGTGCTTATGGGGGATTCTAAAGAAAAATTGCAAAGGTTAGTGGATGAGTTTGGGAATGTGTGTAAAGGTAGAAAGTTGAAAGTGAACATAGAAAAGAGTAAGGTGATGAGGGTATCAAATGATTAAGATAAAGAAAAATTGGATATCAAATTGGGGAGGCGGAGTATGGAAGAAGTGAATGTTTTCAGATACTTGGGAGTTGACATGTCAGTGGATGGATTTATGAAGGATGAGGTTAATCATAATGAGGAAAAAATGTGAGTGGTGCATTGAGGTATATGTGGAGTCAAAAAACGTTATCTATGGAGACAAAGAAGGGAATGTATGAAAGTATAGTAGTACCAACACTCTTATATGGGTGTGAAGCTTGGGTGGTAAATGCAGCAGCGAGGAGACGGTTGGAGGCAGTGGAGATGTCCTGTTTAAGGGCAATGTGTGGTGTAAATATTATGCAGAAAATTCGGAGTGTGGAAATTAGGAAAAGGTGTGGAGTTAATAAAAGTATTAGTCAGAGGGCAGAAAAGGGGTTGTTGAGGTGGTTTGGTCATTTAGAGAGAATGGATCAAAGTAGAATGACATGGAAAGCATATAAATCTATAGGGGAAGGAAGGCGGGGTAGGGGTCGTCCTCGAAAGGGATGGAGAGAGGGGGTAAAGGAGGTGTTGTGGGCGAGGGGTTTGGACTTCCAGCAAGCGTGCGTGAGCGTGTTAGATAGTAGTGAATGGAGACGAATGGTACTTGGGACCTGACGATCTGTTGGAGTGTGAGCAGGGTAATATTTAGTGAAAGGATTCAGGGAAACCGGTTATTTTCATATAGTCGGACTTGAGTCCTGGAAATGGGAAGTATAATGCCTGCACTTTAAAGGAGGGGTTTGGGATATTGGCAGTTTGGAGGGATATGTTGTGTATCTTTATATGTATATGCTTCTAAACTGTTATATTCTGAGCACCTCTGCAAAAACAGCGATAATGTGTGAGTGTGGTGAAAGTGTTGAATGATGAAAGTATTTTCTTTTTGGGGATTTTCATTCTTTTTTGGGTCACCCTGCCTCGGTGGGAGACGGCCGACTTGTTGAAAAAAAAAAAAAAATATATATATATATATATATATATATATATATATATATATATATATATATATATATATATATATATATATATATATATATATATATATATATGTGGTGAATGGTTTGAAAAACCGACAAGTTGAAGATTGAGACACTTATGCAGCATATGGGAATCTTTATTCAGGAAACGTTTCGCCACACAGTGGCTTCATCAGTCCAATACAAAGAGGAAGGCGTAAGGAGAGGAGGAGTATGAGGTAATCAGTCCCTCAGCCTGGAGTCGATGTGTTCAGTCCATCAATCTTGTAGAATGTACAGCATAGGGCCGTAGTCGTGGCTTATATACTGTAGTGAGGTGACTTGAAGCAGACGGAGGCGGGATCATAGTGGTAACATCCACTAGTCGAAGTAGGTCTTTGTCCAAAGGTTGAACAGGCGTTGAAGAATTCTTTGTAAGAAGATCCCATGATGCTGCAGTGTCTGAATAAAGATTCCCATATGCTGCATAAGTGTCTCAATCTTCATATATATATATATATATATATATATATATATATATATATATATATATATATATATATATATATATATATATATATATATATACCTCCCTATATTATATTTAATATAAATATATATATATATATACCTCCCTATATTATATTTAATATAAATATATATATATATATATATATATATATATATATATATATATATATATATATATATATATATATATATATATATATATATATATATATATATATATATATTATATATATATATAGATAGATATATATATATATATAGTGGAAATTGGCCAATGTGTTAATTAAAAAATTATGTATATATACCGAAAAAATACCATAGAGTCAATGAAAATCATGCAAACCAGTGTAATAGCAGCACCTCATAAATAGCTGCGTCGCCTGGCAGATTAGTGGGGGATGGTTGGTTAGTTTTAATGTGCCCACAATTATTGGCTAACTGGTAGTAGTAGCAGTAATAATAAATGTAGTAGTAGATGTAGTAGTAACAGTAAAACTTCTGGTAGTAGTGGCTATGATAGTGAAAGTAATAATAATGGTAATAGTAGATGTAGTAATAGTAGAAGTAGAGGTAAGAAGTAATGGTAGTAGTAGTAGAAGTAGCAATATTAGTATTAGTAATATTAGTTGTAATAGTAATAGTAGTTGTAATAGTAACAAAATCAATAGTTGTAGTAATAGCAGTAGCAGTGGTATTAGTAGTACTAGTAGTAGTATTTGGTTTGCTAGTAATGGTAATCGCAGAAGTAGTAATTTTAATAAGAAAGTGCAAATTCCGTCAGAATCAGATAGCATTTGTTGAATCAGATGTAATCAGGTTTGATTCGAGGAGAAAGAGGGCAGTTGCATTTCCTTGGATCGTGAGCCTAAATACTTTACCGGCGACGAGAAGGACAAAGCTCTGGGTAAACTCGAATTGGCGCTCGTAAAGCTGTCGAATTAGAAGCCATAACGAGGATTTATTTTTGCGGATGAATCCAGTTTTCTGAACAGCCTCTGAGGCAGCAAGACACGCCAAGAGCCAGCCAGAGAGGAAGGTATCAAGCCTGCACATTAGTCATCCTGATATCCTACAAGCCTGTCTGCATGTCAATCAACCTGTCAGCCAACCATACAGCCAACTTGCTCATCAACTAGGCAGCCAACCAGCACAACTTTTATCCAGTCAGATAGCCAGCCATTCATTCAATTTGTCAACAAACCATACAAAGAATAAGCCAGAGAACCAGACAGACAGTATGCATATCCACCACTAATTATACCAGCCAGCATTCACATCAACTAACTATTCAGCCAGCCACCTAGTAATAGTGCAATATTTCACTCAGCTAGCCAGACAGCTAGCTAGTAAACTAGTAAACAGTTAGTTATCCGGCTACCAACCATCTAGCTTGCACATAACCCAGCCCACCCAAACATAACCCAGCAAACCTGCACATAAGCCAACTAGCCAACACATAGCCAGTCAGCCAGCATATAAAACAGAAAGCTTACACATACGTCAGTCAGCTTGCACATAAATCAACCAATTTTCACATAAGCCAGTCGGTTTACACATATGTCAGCCAATCTGCACAAAAGATGGCCAGAATGCATAACACTCGCTTATCCAGCTAATCAGAAAACCATCCATTTAACCATTTATCTACCCTCCGGATTGCACATCAACAAACCAGCTTGCACATCAATACGTTTGCCAGCACATCAACATGGTAGCCTGTACATTAAAAATCCAGTCAGCCTATAAACAAAGAAGCCTGCACATCAGCAATCCCGTATACACATGACCAAGCAAATCTGTACATCCAAAAACCTGTCTGTTCATAAAAGAGGCAGCCTGCACATCAAGCAATCCTCTCCATTGAGCCAGTCTATACCTCATGCTATCCTGCACATCAAATCAACCTGCACATCACCAAACCACCCTGCAGATCAAGTCAACTTACACATTATCAAGCTAGCCTGCACATAAACAGAACAACCTACACCTAAAGAAATAGATGCACATCAGAAGGACAACCTGCGTATCATTAAACCTGTTTGCTGATCAGTAAGCCAACCTGCACATCACGTCAGCCTGCTCCTATAAAAAGTCAAACTGTACATCAAAAAGCCAACCTGTAAATCAACAAACCAGACAATGCATCAACACCAACATACTCATCAAAATATCATCCAGCCCATCAACAATCAAGTTTGCACGCCAACAAGCTAGGTTGCTAATGAACATGCCATTGATCACATTATCAAGCCACTTTGCTAATCAACAAGCCAGTTTACACATCAACAAGCTTAGAAAACCTATTAGAAATCGTTCCAGCTAGCCAGTCTTCTCAACAGTTGTCCAGGTAACTAGGTATCTTGAACATACATCGGGAAGTTATCCAGCTAGACGGCTTCCCTGCCTTCTGAAAACCCATCTTGATAACCATGTAACTAAGCAGCCAGTCTATCTGTAAGCTAACCAGAATCCAGCTATCAAACGAGTCAGGTTCTCAGCAAGGCAGTTTCAATGCCAATCTTCTAGCAAAAAAGCTACCTAGTCAGTCATCAGCTATTATCCATCCAGTCAGCCTGCCTGCCTGCCTGCCTGCCTGCCTGCCTGCCTGCCTGCCTGCCTGCCTGCCTGCCTGCCTGCCTGCCTACCTGCCTGCCTGCCTGCCAATCAGCTATTCTATTATCCGATACCTAGTCAGTCAGCAAGCAACTATCCAACTAGTTAGTCACAGGAAGCCAGTCTACACATCAATTATTCAGCTAGCTTATTATCTAGGCATCTAACTCGATTTTACATTAACTAGAATGCTAATCAGAATGCGCACCAGCGAGCCTCCCTGCAAATCAACCAGATAGCAACCAGCTAACTGGCACATTAACCAGCCAGTTAGACAGCCAGCCACATATCAATAAGCTAAATGGCGAAACAGCCATTTTCAAATCAACCAGGTTCTCAGTTTACCAGTCGATTCTCCAACCAGCCTGTCAGCCAAAATAAAAGCTAGACAGCCAGCTATACAACAAGTGTGTGTGTATGTGTATGTGTATGTGTGTGTGTGTATACAACAAGTCATTCTACCAGCCAGACAACCAGATGACCAGCCAATCATCCAGCCAGCCAGCTTAACAATAAAGTAGTTAGGCATCTTTTTATTAAGATAGACAGCCAGGCAGCCAGCCAACCAATCAGTTAACTTTTGTCCTACTATTATTCCAGCTAACCAATCATATAATAAGGCAAATAGCCAGCCAAACAGCCAGTCAGTGAAACAGCCACTTTCCTCACCAGCCGTTCACATAGCTAGCCAATCAAAGATATCCAATCAAACAGTTAGCTAGGAAGTCGGACAATCATTCGATAGGTAAAAGGCCAGGCACCTCTCTTGGCAGTCAATTTGTTAACCAATAGCAAGTTCGCTAGCTAGCATGCCTGCAAGCCTTGCAAATTACCAAGCCGTAGAGCCAGCCAGATTTCAAAAATGCAAATTAGAAAGCTATCCAAATTGCCAGATAGTTAGCCAATTCGTCAGTCCTCCAACCAACCAGACAGCCAGCTAGCCAAGCCACCCAGTCATACAGATTCCCAGCGTGTCACCGTAAAAGCAAATAACCAAGACATTCCGTCAGCCAGTCATTAGGTCAGCCAGTTCTGCCAGCCTACCCATCAGCAATTAACTAAATAACAACCTGTAAACCTGTGGAGAAAATTTCTCCAGGAGGAGGGTATTAGCCCCCTTCAGCCCTTTCAGCCCCTTTCAGCCCAGAGAGGCCTAGCCCTCTCAGAAGGAGCAAGCATCTTGTTTACTACTACAGCAAGTAATTGATCCCAGATGCAGTACGAGTATGTGACGCGGTCATGCAGCTCCTTGTAAGAGTCCAGTGTTGCAAAGTGTAGTTTAATAAGAGACAGTCCATCTCTTACCTTAGCAGGACAATTAAGGAAAATCCTGCTCCCACTTTATTACCATGGTAAAGATAGTGGACAATGTTCTCTATGTTTAAGACAGCAAGAATCAAGCATTCTGCTTTGCTTCATAGTGGAAGTTTGGCAAAGAGGGGAAAAATGCTATGTCAGCTTTTCCTTTATGTGCTAGGGGTAGTGGCACGGTAGGAGGCTGTGGTGTCTTTAGATTGCTTTTGAACCTGCAGAGGCTGGGACTCACACTGACGCCGGAATAACCAACAAAAACACTGATCCATATGTTAGTGTGAATAAAGTGTCTCATAAACACAATAAACACTTACAGAGAAGTGTGATCAGCTTCCATGTAATAAGATTGTGAATAAATGAACGAATCTTGATAAACAGTGTAACAACGAGTGTTGCAGTCCTACAGAGTGTAGTGCAACATTCTTCAAAGCATCGGATATCTGGGTGTAACTACGGGTCAGATACATATACCCAGGTAAGTGTACTAATATGTAATGAGTACGATTGACTGCACAGTTGAGTACAAAGTTATGAATTAGTAACTTATCATAAACCCCAATGAGGAGCTGACTTTTGAGTCCACACAAGTAAGTTTTCCAGTCAGCAATCAGTTTTGGAAATACTCTGACATAATACCCCCTAGGAGTAATTTATTATTAATGTATTTACTTTCCAGCCCTTTGCAAAGTGGCTACAACAGCTTCTCAAGACCTCGCCTGAAGGGGCGGCTGTGTAGACGATAGCTGTCTTATCAAGCTAAGTTCCCCCTATATTTAATCTTTAACCTTAGCTGGTAAACCGTTTCTCAACAAAACCAGCCACAGCCATCCTTCCTACCTGCATGCGAGCTAGCTACCATAGAAGCCAAACAGCGAGCCTGCACACCAGTTATAAAGCTAGCCATTAAACTCGCATATTACGAATTCAGGTAGGAATTCGAGGCTTACTGCACCTATACCTGCTCGCAAGCAACCGAGCAACCGGAGGGCAAGGCAAACACAAGAGGGGTAGTTTTTCCTTTACCTGTGTATTCCTTTACCACTTTGTACAATATTTACAAAGTTAAGTTGGCAGCATAAGTGGATGGGACCAGTGTAAGTGAGAGACTGATACTCAGCCAGGCAGACATTAGTGAAGTCACCTTGGCTGAGGAGCCAGTTCTCACCTTATTGGTTTGTTGAACTCTAGAATTAATTGAAGTTGCTGGTTGTGATGGTGTGCCAATGAACGTTGAATAAATTGTAACATACATAGGGCACGCCCCATCCTCACCTGAAGAGGACTATAATGGCTGGGAAAAGCATCCCACACATGGGAAGAGTGACATCATGGCACCGAAAAGAAAAATAGCTAGTTAATGGGTCCAGCAGTCTTCTCATACCATATAACCCAGCTGGCAGTACTCGAGAAAAGTTAAAAATTAATTGAATGCCTTTAAAGCCAAGCATATTTCCCAGAGTGACACAGTAGATAGTAGGGCTAAGGTCCAAGACATATACAATTAGTAGCAATGTGTCGCCTCACAAAAAAAAAAGAAAGAAACTGATTACTTCTTTATATTCAAATTATTATATTATGTCCACAGAGACCTTACAATAAGGATAAAAAATGGTCTAAAATCAATCCATTTCCCTATACCAAATATTTTAAACACACAACACACACAAACTCTACCCTTGCAACCACAAATAAGTGAGTGTGTGTGTGTGTGTATCTATATATATATATATATATATATATATATATATATATATATATATATATATATATATGTATATTTATATCTATATACAAAACAACCACTGTGAAATAATAATGAAATTCCAAGCACATTCGTGACTACTCACATTATCAAGGAACATAAAAGTAATGCATCAAGGAAGGCATATAAAGGGTCAAGACCACACCTCACCATTACATCCCAAAACAAAGCAACACCTGATGCACAACTCATAAGAAAGAGAAGACTGCAGCAGGCCCACTGGCCCAACAAGACACGTCCTTCACGGCAACCCACAAACTATTCTACCCAAGAATTAAGATTTATTATTTGTCCAATGTATTATTGGTATAAACCTTGGTAATAAATACCGACAAGTTGGTTTAGAAAGACACGTAAGCAAACACTATAACATATTTATTAGAAAACGTTTCGGTCCTGGGACCTTGATCACTTCTAACATACAGAGGTAGAAAGACATTATATATATAGGCGGAGAGTGAGGTGTGACGCACGTGACCTGAGGAATGTCATAAGAACATAAGAATGGAGGAACACTGTAGAAGGCCTACTGGCCCATGCGAGGCAGGTCCTTATCAAAACAACCTCTGCCTATGATGAGGACGGGTAGACGATGAAATCATGTGACTCCTGTGTTGTTGGGTTGGTGCTGCTTAAGTATCATGTATGCCAATGTTTTTGAAATTTTGTAGTTTCCAGTGTTGCGTTCTATAGTGTCGGTGACGGCGATTAGTGAGGCTTCTAGGCACCGTCGGCGTCTGAGGTCTGGTTCGGTGAGAACGAGTTGTGCCTCATTCCAGTTCATCAAATGCCCCGTGGAGTCTCTGTGGAGGACACAGGCGTACCTTACATCGTCTCTGTTAGAGGCATTTCGATGCTCATTCAGGCGGACTGCAAGATCTCTGCCTGTCTCGCCTACATATTTCTTGGGACAGAACCCACAGGGGATAGTGTAGACGCCTGCTGTAGAAGTTAGAGGTGTGGGGCTGCGTTTCGTAGTGAGGTCTTTGATAGATGATGTGTTTATGGTGGAAACGTTGATGTTACTCATAGCAAGTGCCCGGCGAGTATTCGTGGCAACATCGCCACATGGGAGTACTATGAACTGTTTAGGGGGCTGTTCCATGGGCGGTTTGTTGAGGATAGCTTGTGCCTTGAGTCTGCAATCTCGGATGAAGAAAGATGGGAACTGAAGACGTGTAAAGGCTTGTGTTATGTAAGTGCATTCTTCTTCTAGAAAACAAGGGCTGGAGATGCGAAGAGCTCTCAAGAAGAAGCCAATGAGGACTCCTCTCTTAGTGCGGGTGTCTTGGTGTGAATAAAAGTGTATAAGATCGTCCTTGTTGGTAGGTTTTCTATACACTTTGAAGAGAAGTTTGTCACTGTCGGGAGATCTGCACAGTAGAACGTCGAGGAAAGGAAGTTTGCCATCATTTTCGAGTTCAAGTGTAAACTTTATTGATGGTTCAACTGCATTGATCTTGTTGAGAAGGGCCTGGATATTGAGACGTCTCGGATAGAAAACCAATATATCATCAACGTATCTTAGCCAGGTAACGGTGTTGGGAATGAGGGTGCTGAATTTCTCTGTCTCCAGGTTTTCCATGAAGAGGTTGGCAAGCACAGCACTGAGCGGGCTGCCCATTGCCATCCCAAAGCATTGTTTGTAACAGTTGTCCTGATACTTGAAGAAGTTGAAATTAACACAAAGTTCCACTAGATTGATGAAATCTAGAAGAGGTAAAGGGAGGTCGTGGTTTTCAGTGAGCCTCTGTCTCAGAATGTTGATTGCAGCGTCAGTAGGAACGTTGGTAAAGAGGGCTGTGACATCGAAGGAAGCCATGCTTTTGTTTTTGACATTCAGGTTGGAAATTCGGGAGAGAAGGTCACCTGAGTGTTTGAGGTGGGCTTGACTGATGGTGCCCAGAAGCGCTGAAAGGTATTTGGCAAGGTGGCCGGCTAGTCTGTGTGGTGCACTCCCTATGCCCGAAGTGATAGGCCGTAGTGGGATGCCAGGTTTGTGTGTCTTAGGAAGGCCATACAGGCGTGCTGGTTTCGGTTGACCTGGTAAAAGTTTAAGTAGTTTTTTGCCTTGTTCTGATTTTCGTAAGATGCTACGAGCCTTTTGAAGGAAAGTCTGGGTACTTTGAAGTAGCACTGATTCCGATACAGGCTGGTATGTGTTGGCATCGTTGAGAAGATTTAAGACTTTATTGTTGTAGTCGACAGTGTTGAGTAACACCACACCACCTCCTTTGTCAGCGGTTGTAATGACGATGTCATCGTTGTTGGCCAAGTCCCTGAGTGCTTGGATGTATCTTCTGGGAATGACCGGTCTTGAAGGCTCAGTAGCTGCAGCAGTGATAATTCCTTGAACAAAGCCTTTTTGAAACTCGGAGCCTCCAAAAGGTTGGTTCTTGGTTACCATATCCACCAGATTATGTTTCTTGTTGATGCCGGTAGTAAACTTGAGCCCTGAGTAGGAGAGAGCATACAGAGAATACCTTTCTCTCCTACTCAGAGCTAATAGTCTTCGGAACCGACACATCTTCCTAGAAGACTGTCTTGCTGAGATGGTGGTACCACGGTCCATTCCTCGACAACTGACCACATCTAGACACCCTTTCTCTCCTGCTGTTTACACCTACCTTAGAGAAAGCTCTGATGAACTGCGACATGCTCAGGAGGCCTCATTACGTGCCGCTCAGATTCGTGCTTCACTTCCTGCTCCTGACAGTAGGACTGCAGAATATATACTCAGCCAAGTTACCACTGCCAACATCCAACAGAAATTGAAGTTATCACGAAAACTACAAGACCTGTGCTCCCACAGCAAATGGAGCGAAATGGGACGACCAGAAATCATAAATAACTTATCTTCCTATACACTAACCGTCACCGAGACAGAAGCCCTCAGCCTAGGGCTCAAGTTTACTACCGGCATCAACAAGAAACATAATCTGGTGGATATGGTAACCAAGAACCAACCTTTTGGAGACTCCGAGTT
This sequence comes from Cherax quadricarinatus, assembly GCF_038502225.1. Classification (NCBI taxonomy): domain Eukaryota; kingdom Metazoa; phylum Arthropoda; class Malacostraca; order Decapoda; family Parastacidae; genus Cherax; species Cherax quadricarinatus. Next base: position 25,503,918 of record NC_091345.1, read on the forward strand.
TCAAAAGGGCTTTGTTCAAGGAATTATCACTGCTGCAGCTACTGAGCCTTCAAGACCGGTCATTCCCAGAAGATACATCCAAGCACTCAGGAACTTGGCCAACAACGATGATATCGTCATTACAACCGCTGACAAAGGAGGTGGTGTGGTGTTACTCAACACTGTCGACTACAACAATAAAGTCTTAAATCTTCTCAACGATGCCAACACATACCAGCCTGTATCGGAATCAGTGCTACTTCAAAGTACCCAGACTTTCCTTCAAAAGGCTCGTAGCATCTTACGAAAATCAGAACAAGGCAAAAAACTACTTAAACTTTTACCAGGTCAACCGAAACCAGCACGCCTGTATGGCCTTCCTAAGACACACAAACCTGGCATCCCACTACGGCCTATCACTTCGGGCATAGGGAGTGCACCACACAGACTAGCCGGCCACCTTGCCAAATACCTTTCAGCGCTTCTGGGCACCATCAGTCAAGCCCACCTCAAACACTCAGGTGACCTTCTCTCCCGAATTTCCAACCTGAATGTCAAAAACAAAAGCATGGCTTCCTTCGATGTCACAGCCCTCTTTACCAACGTTCCTACTGACGCTGCAATCAACATTCTGAGACAGAGGCTCACTGAAAACCACGACCTCCCTTTACCTCTTCTAGATTTCATCAATCTAGTGGAACTTTGTGTTAATTTCAACTTCTTCAAGTATCAGGACAACTGTTACAAACAATGCTTTGGGATGGCAATGGGCAGCCCGCTCAGTGCTGTGCTTGCCAACCTCTTCATGGAAAACCTGGAGACAGAGAAATTCAGCACCCTCATTCCCAACACCGTTACCTGGCTAAGATACGTTGATGATATATTGGTTTTCTATCCGAGACGTCTCAATATCCAGGCCCTTCTCAACAAGATCAATGCAGTTGAACCATCAATAAAGTTTACACTTGAACTCGAAAATGATGGCAAACTTCCTTTCCTCGACGTTCTACTGTGCAGATCTCCCGACAGTGACAAACTTCTCTTCAAAGTGTATAGAAAACCTACCAACAAGGACGATCTTATACACTTTTATTCACACCAAGACACCCGCACTAAGAGAGGAGTCCTCATTGGCTTCTTCTTGAGAGCTCTTCGCATCTCCAGCCCTTGTTTTCTAGAAGAAGAATGCACTTACATAACACAAGCCTTTACACGTCTTCAGTTCCCATCTTTCTTCATCCGAGATTGCAGACTCAAGGCACAAGCTATCCTCAACAAACCGCCCATGGAACAGCCCCCTAACAGTTCATAGTACTCCCATGTGGCGATGTTGCCACGAATACTCGCAGGGCACTTGCTATGAGTAACATCAACGTTTCCACCATAAACACATCATCTATCAAAGACCTCACTACGAAACGCAGCCCCACACCTCTAACTTCTACAGCAGGCGTCTACACTATCCCCTGTGGGTTCTGTCCCAAGAAATATGTAGGCGAGACAGGCAGAGATCTTGCAGTCCGCCTGAATGAGCATCGAAATGCCTCTAACAGAGACGATGTAAGGTACGCCTGTGTCCTCCACAGAGACTCCACGGGGCATTTGATGAACTGGAATGAGGCACAACTCGTTCTCACCGAACCAGACCTCAGACGCCGACGGTGCCTAGAAGCCTCACTAATCGCCGTCACCGACACTATAGAACGCAACACTGGAAACTACAAAATTTCAAAAACATTGGCATACATGATACTTAAGCAGCACCAACCCAACAACACAGGAGTCACATGATTTCATCGTCTACCCGTCCTCATCATAGGTAGAGGTTGTTTTGATAAGGACCTGCCTCGCATGGGCCAGTAGGCCTTCTACAGTGTTCCTCCATTCTTATGTTCTTATGACATTCCTCAGGTCACGTGCGTCACACCTCACTCTCCGCCTATATATATAATGTCTTTCTACCTCTGTATGTTAGAAGTGATCAAGGTCCCAGGACCGAAACGTTTTCTAATAAATATGTTATAGTGTTTGCTTACGTGTCTTTCTAAACCTCTCTGGAACATCCCGTATTTGTCCACCTTGTCTATTCCGTGCAGTATTTTATATGTCGTTATCATGTCTCCCCTGACCCTCCTGTCCTCCAGTGTCGTCAGGCCGATTTCCCTCAACCTTTCTTCGTAGGACAATCCCCTTAGCTCTGCGACTTGTCTTGTTGCAAACCTTTGCACTTTCTCTAATTTCTTGACGTGCTTGACCAGGTGTGGATTCCAAACTGGTGCTGCATACTCCAGTATGGGCCAAACGTAAATGGTATACAGAGTCTTGAACGATTCCTTACTGAGGTATCGGAATGCAATCCATAGGTTTGCCAGACGCCCATATGCTGCAGCAGTTATCTGATTGATGTGCGCCTCAGGAGATATGCTCAGTGTTATACTCACCCCCAGATCTTTTTCCTTGTGTGAGGTTTGCAGTCTTTGGCCATCTAGACTATATTGTGTCTGCGGTCTTCTTTGCCCTCCCCAATCTTCATGACTTTGCATTTGGTAGGGTTAAACTCAAGGAGCAAGTTGCTGAATCAGGCTTGTAGCCTGTCCAGGTCTCTTTGTAATCCTGCCTGATCCTAGTCCGATTTGATTCTTCTCATTAACTTCATATCATCTGCAAACATGGACACTTCTGAGTCTATCCCTTCCGTTATGTCATTCACATATACCAAAAACAGCACAGGTCCTAGGACTAACCGCTGTGGAACCCCACTTGTCACAGGCGCCCACTCTGACACCTCGTCACGTACTATGACTCGTTGTTGCCTCCCTGTCAAGTATTCTCTGATCCATTGCAGTGCCTTTCCTGTTATGTGTGCCTGATCCTTTAGCTTTTGCAGTAACCTCTTGTGAGGAACTGTGTCGAAGGCCTTCTTGCAGTCCAAAAAAATGCAGTCGATCCAGCCCTGTCTCTCTTGTCTTACTTCTGTCACCTTGTCATAAAACTCCAGTAGGTTTGTGACACAGGATTTTCCTTCCCTGAAACCGTGCTGGTTGTCAATCATAGGTGCTCCACCACTCTCCTCCTGATGATCTTCTCCATGACATTGCATACTATACACGTTAGTAATATAGGTCTGTAGTTTAGTGCCTCATGTCTGCCTCCCTTTTAAAAAATTGGGACTACATTTGCCATCTTCCATACCTCAGGGAGTTGCCCAGTTTCAGTGGATGTGTTGAAGATCTTTGTTTATGGCACACACAGCATCTCTGCTCCCTCTCTAAGGACCCATGGAGAGATGTTGTCTGGTCCCACTTCCTTTGAGGTGTCAAGTTCACATAGCAGCTTCTTTACCTCCTCCTTGGTTATGTGTACCTCATTCAGCACTTGTTGGTGCACCCCCCTGTTCTGATTTCCTGGAGTCCTATTGGTTTCCACTGTAAATACTTCTATAAATCTCGTGTTGAGCTCCTCACATACCTCTCGGTCATTTCTTGTGAACTCCCCATCACCCTTCCTCAGTCTGATTACCTGGTCCTTGACTGTTGTTTTCCTCCTGATGTGGCTATACAGCAGCTTCGGGTCTGACTTGATTTTCGATGCTATGTCATTTTCATATTGTCGCTGAGCCTCCCTTCTTATCTGTGCATATTCGTTTCTGGTTCTTCAGCTAATCTCTTTATTTTCCTGAGTTCTCTGTCTTCTGTACCTTTTCGATTCTCTAGTACACCTAGTTTTTGCCTCCCTTCACCTTCGGGTGAACCAAGGACTCGTTCTGTTCTTTCCATTATTTTTGTTTCCCTTGAGAACAAACCTCTACTCTGCCTTCTTGCATTTTTTTTGTTTCCACGTGGTCCATCATTTCTTGTACTGGTTTTCCTGTCAGTTCCCTCTCCCACTGAATGTCTTGTAGGAAGTTCCTCAAGCCTGAGTAGTTCCCCCTTTTGTAGTTTGGTTTTCCCATCCTATTCCTGCTACTCTCTCCACTTGAAGCTCAGCTATGTAGTCAAAGCACAGAACCACATGATCACTAGCTCCCAGGGGCCTTTCATACATGATATCCTCGATGTCCGAACTACTCAAGGTGAATACAAGGTCCAGTCTTGCTGGATCATCCTCACCTCTCTCTCTGGTAATGTCTCTAACATGTTGATGCATGAGATTTTCCAGTACCACATCCATCATCTTGGCTCTCCATGTTTCAGGACCCCCATGGGGCTCCAGGTTTCCCCAGTCAATCTCCTTGTGTTTGAAATTACCCATAACTAGTAACTTTGCTCCCCCCATGTGTGCTCTTCTGGCCACCTTGGCTAGTGTGTCGATCATTGCTCTGTTGCTCTCAACGTATTCTTCTCATGGCCTCCTACAGTTCTGTGGTGTGTTGTACATTACTGCAATTATCACCTTATGTCTCTCAGACTGAATTGTTCCTACTAAGTAGTCCCTTTTGCCCGTGCCATCATTCCTTTCATTTTCTCAAAACCCCACTGATTTTTAATGAGCAGTGCAACTCCTCCTCCCCCTCTCCTCCCTCTGTCTTTACTGAGGATTTGATATCTGGGTGGAAAGACTGAATCTGTTATTATTCTGGTGAGTTTTGTTTCTGTGAGTGCTATTATGTCTGAGGATGTCTCCTTGATTCTTTCATGCCACTCCTCACAATTATTTGTTATTCCACCTGCATTTGTATACCACACCTTTAACTTCTTTTCTAAGACTATGGTCTGGGGGGTATATTGGGGTTTTGGAAGTGGGAGACCTGATAAGGAACTATGGGTGGTTGCTGTGGGGGTGGAGTTTGTAATGCAGTGGGTGGGGGCATTGGATACGGCATGGGTGTTTTGGTTTAGAATGTTTGGTTGCACTGGGGTTGACCTGGTTGGGGGCTTCAATAGGAAGTTGTGAGGGAGGCTGAATTTGATCTTCTTCCTGTGTCTGGGATGTCCTGTCTGTCTCCTCCATCCCTTCTCTTTCCTCCTTTCGCCTTTGTACTGTCTCTCTCAGTTTCTGCCTTTCTTCTTGTGTTCTGTCGTGGTCGAGATACACCTTCCTGTATGCTGGCATGTCCCTTAATCTTGCTTTCTCCTGCAGGATCCTGTTCCGAGTCAATTCTGCCTTGAAAGTCAGTTTCACTGGCCGGGTTCTTCTTCTTGCAAACCCACCTATTCTCAGAAAATTTTCCAGCTGGGTCATGTCATCTTCTCCTATTGCTTTAATGATGCTTTCAATTGCTTTTTTTCCCCTTGTTTTCTTGCTTCATATGTTTTCCCTTCAACTTCCTGGAGCCCATACACAAAGACTGACCTCTCCATTTCATTCTCCCACTGCATATCCTTGTGTATCCACTCATTCAATTTAATTTCCTCCATTGCAGCTTTCCTTTCTTCAGTTTCACTATCTATTGTATTTGGGCTCAGTGACCTGTCATTTTCCCTTCTCGGCTTTCCCTGGGCTCTGCTGTAGTCTGTTAGGGCCTCCACATATAGCTTAGCTCTTTCATTTACTACAGTCCTCTCTGATAGATCTTCTACATGCAGTTTTGCTCCTTCTTTCCCTACAGTCCCCTTATTTGTGACTGAGGTAGCAGTCTCTGATGTCATTCCCGAAATGTTCTTTAGTTCTTTAGGCTGTTTCAGATTTTTCAGATCCTCTTTTAATCTCTGTATCTTAGCCTCTGCTGCTATGACTTGCATCTCCCACTTTCTGCTTTCCATATCTATACTCTCTTCCATTCTCATGCTGAGTTCTTCTAGTTTCTTTTCCGATTTATGTTCCCTTTTTGTGAGCTCTGCTGCCCTATCTTCCTTTGCAGATTCATCCTCCTGTCCCTTGGTTTTTCTTGTTGCTCTCTGGCAACCCATTTTTTTATTTTGATTGCCTCAGAATGGAAAACTTATGCAATTCTGTGTGTTAGGTTAGTAGTGTGTTTGTCCGAGTGTGGGGGGGGGGAAGGTAGAGGAGAACTGCGGACAGTGGCTAGATGAGAGAGAGGTGGGGAGGGGAATTTAGGGGGGAAAATGCAGAGTGAGAAGGAGGGAGAAGCAAGGGGGAGAATGGGAGAGGGAGAGGGGGGAAGGAGGGAGAGGTGGGGAGGTGGAGGGTGAATGAGAGAGGGGGGGATGAGGGGAGAGAGTTAGAGGTTGGTGGGGGAGGGGGGGAGTGTATGTGTGAGTCTGTATGTGTGTGTGTGTGTGTGTGTGTGTGTGTGTGTGTGTGTACTCACCTATTTGTACTCACCTATTTGTGGTTGCAGGGGTCGAGTCCTAGCTCCTGGCCCCGCCTCTTCACCGGTTGCTACTAGGCCCTCTCTCTCCCCGCTCCATGAGCTTTATCAAACCTCGTCTTAAAACTGTGTATGGTTCCTGCCTCCACTACGTCATTTTCTAAGCTATTCCACTGCCTTACAACTCTATGACTGAAGAAATACTTCCTACTATCTCTCTGACTCATTTGTGTCTTCAACTTCCAATTGTGGCCTCTTGTTTCTGTGTCCCCTCCCTGGAACATCCTGTCTTTGTCCACCTTGTCTATTCCACGCAGTATTTTATATGTCGTTATCATGTCTCCCCTGACCCTCCTGTCCTCCAGTGAGGTCAGGCCGATTTCCCTTACTCTTTCTTCATAGGACATTCCCCTTAGCTCTGGAACTAACCTTGTCGCAAACCTTTGTACTTTCTCTAGTTTCCTGACGTGCTTTATCAAGTGCGGGTTCCAAACAGGTGCTGCATACTCCAGTATGGGCCTGACATACACGGTGTGCAGTGTCTTGAATGATTCCTTACTAAGGTATCGGAATGCTGTTCTCAGGTTTGCCAGGCGCCCATATGCTGCAGCAGTTATCTGATTGATGTGTGCTTCCGGAGACATGCTCGGTGTTATACTCACCCCAAGATCTTTCTCCTTGAGTGAGGTTTGCAGTCTTTGGCCACCTAGCCTATACTCTGTCTGTGGTCTTCTGTGCCCCTCCCCCATCTTCATGACTTTGCATTTGGCAGGATTAAATTCGAGAAGCCATTTGCTGGACCAGGTGTCCAGTCTGTCCAGGTCTCTTTGAAGTCCTGCCTGGTCCTCATCAGATTTAATTCTCCTCATTAACTTCACATCATCTGCAAACAGGGACACTTCTGAGTCTAACCCTTCCGTCATGTCGTTCACATATACCAAAAATAGCACTGGTCCTAGGACCGACCCCTGTGGGACCCCGCTCGTCACAGGTGCCCACTGTGATACATCATTACGTACCATGACTCGTTGTTGCCTCCCTGTCAGGTATTCTCTGATCCATTGCAGTGCCCTTCCTGTTATATGCGCCTGATGCTCTAGCTTCTGCACTAATCTCTTGTGAGGAACTGTGTCAAAGGCCTTCTTGCAGTCCAAGAAGATGCAATCAACCCACCCCTCTCTCTCTTGTCTTACTTCTGTTATTTTATCATAAAACTCCAGAAGGTTTGTGACACAGGATTTGCCTTCCGTGAATCCGTGCTGGTTGGCATTTATACTCCTGTTCCGTTCCAGTTGCTCCACCACTCTCCTCCTGATAATCTTCTCCATAATTTTGCATACTATACACGTCAATGACACAGGTCTATAGTTTAGTGCCTCTTTTCTGTCTCCTTTTTTAAAAATGGGAACTACATTTGCCGTCTTCCATACCTCAGGTAGTTGCCCAGTTTCCAGGGATGTGTTGAAGATTGTGGTAAGTGGCACGCACAACATATCTGCTCCCTCTCTAAGGACCCACGGGGAGATGTTGTCTGGTCCCATTGCCTTTGAGGTATCGATGTCCCTTAGCAGTTTCTTCACCTCCTCCTCATCTGTATGTATGTCGTCCAACACTTGTTGGTGTGTGTGTGTGTGTGTGTGTGTGTGTGTGTGTGGAGTATAGACAAGCAAATAAATGGACTGTACAAAGCTACTTAGCTTGAAAGACAGCTGAACATCTTTGCAGCCACCCGTGAAGTCATTGTTTGGAGGAACTGTCAACTCCAATCCTTAGGGTTCTGAGAAATTAAGTAACTGTAAGTATATAATTGCCCCAAAGGACTGTTATATCAGCATATCATTCAGTAAGTGAATGTTGACTCAACTTACGTTTTTGGGCTCAATGGTCTGCGTGTGACGGGTTAATAATGGTAAGTCCAGGTAAGGTATAAATTAGCTATCAGCTGCTCAGCCGACCTAACTAGTATCATAAATTATTTGACGTATATATATATATATATATATATATATATATATATATATATATATATATATATATAAACACTGATCTCTGGCTGAAGGAGACTCGAACCTACGAACCTTGGAACAAGGTACGAAGTTCTATACCAATCTCACCACACTGGACAATATCTTGGCGTACCTTGTTTCAAGGTTCGTAGGTTCGAGTTTCCTTCAGCCAGAGATCAGTGTTTGTGTATATTTCGCCTGCTCTTGCGAATTCCTTGCATATATATATATATATATATATATATATATATATATATATATATATATATATATATATATATATATATATATATATATATATATATATATATATATATATGTCGTGCCGAATATGTAAAACTGGTCAATTAGCAAGAACTAATTTAAAATTAAATCCTTTTTAAAATTTTCTCTTATACGTTTAAAGATATATTTTTTTCATTAATGTTAATGTAAAAAATTTTAATTTTGCTCCAAAAGAATCTTAGAAAACTTACCTAACCTTATTATAACAAGAACAATTTATTTTAACCTAACCCAACTAAATATATTTTAGATTTGTTTACAATAATTTAATACTAAACAAACACAGTGAAATATATTTTTTTCGTTAGGTTCAGAATGATTTTGGAGAAATTATTGCATACACAAATTTTCACTTGTCCTATATGGCAAGATTAGCGTTGCTATTTAAGCCAAGATCGCAAGTTCTGCCTATTCGGCACGACATATATATATATATATATATATATATATATATATATATATATATATATATATATATATATATATATATATATATATATATATATATATATATATATATATATATATATATATATATATATATATATATATATATATATATATATATATATATATATATATGCAAAACAACCACTCTGAAAGAATAGAGAAATTCCAAGCGCTTTCGTGACTACTCACATTATCAAGGAACTATGAAAGTGAAGCATCCAAGGAAGCTATATAAGGGGTCGGCCAGCACCTCACTATCAGATCCCACAACGGTTAAACACGTGACGCGCGGCGAGCCAACTTGGACAGGTCCTTTGCAAAACTCACCCCCAAGCTATTTATTTGTCCAGTGTATTATTAAATTCTACCCAAATTCTATTAATTATAAATGGATCTAATTTATATAAACCAAAGGAAATATTCATATTATTGTCAAAACTGCTTTTTATGAAACAAGATTCAATTATATTCCTGTCGACCATGGACTTGCTTGATACTACTTTCTCAACTTTTTGAAAATCAATTGGATGGTTAAAATCTCTTACATGAATAAATAGAGCATTGGAATCTTGTCCAGTTCTAATGCTATATTTATGTTGTTTTAATCTTAGTTCGAGATTTTTACCAGTTTGACCGTAATAAACTTTATCGCAAATTTTACAAGGAATCTTATAGACACATCCATCAGCATTTTGGGGGGAATTCTTAATCAAAAGTTTTTTTACTGTATCAAGATTTTTGAATACAACTTTAATATTAAAAGTCTTAAGAAGAGAAGGCATATCAACCAAGTTTTCATGGTAAGGGAGAACCAACATATTTTTAGTTGAATAAGGCTGGTTGCCCTTTTTTGGATTATAAAAAGTGTTCCTAGCAACTTTAAAAGATTTATCAATTACATTTACACTTTTTATAATCATTACATTACACTTTTTATAATCCAAAAAAGGGCAACCAGCCTTATTCAACTAAAAATATGTTGGTTCTCCCTTACCATGAAAACTTGGTTGATATGCCTTCTCTTCTTAAGACTTTTAATATTAAAGTTGTATTCAAAAATCTTGATACAGTAAAAAAAACTTTTGATTAAGAATTCCCCCCAAAATGCTGATGGATGTGTCTATAAGATTCCTTGTAAAATTTGCGATAAAGTTTATTACGGTCAAACTGGTAAAAATCTCGAACTAAGATTAAAACAACATAAATATAGCATTAGAACTGGACAAGATTCCAATGCTCTATTTATTCATGTAAGAGATTTTAACCATCCAATTGATTTTCAAAAAGTTGAGAAAGTAGTATCAAGCAAGTCCATGGTCGACAGGAATATAATTGAATCTTGTTTCATAAAAAGCAGTTTTGACAATAATATGAATATTTCCTTTGGTTTATATAAATTAGATCCATTTATAATTAATAGAATTTGGGTAGAATTTAATAATACACTGGACAAATAAATAGCTTGGGGGTGAGTTTTGCAAAGGACCTGTCCAAGTTGGCTCGCCGCGCGTCACGTGTTTAACCGTTGTGGGATCTGATAGTGAGGTGCTGGCCGACCCCTTATATAGCTTCCTTGGATGCTTCACTTTCATAGTTCCTTGATAATGTGAGTAGTCACGAAAGCGCTTGGAATTTCTCTATTCTTTCAGAGTGGTTGTTTTGCATATTTTGAAATCACCTGTTTACTGTGATCTTATTGCATATATATATATATATATATATATATATATATATATATATATATATATATATATATATATATATATATATATATATATATATATATATACATATATACAAATATAGGTAGGTACCACCTCTGGAACTGTTCTGGGGACCCTCATCCTCAGAGAAAAGAATAAACTTGCTTCAGGGAAAACTCAAGGTTCTCCCTGAAGCTGTTTGAGAATTTTCTCCTACCACCCCCTATAATTAATATATATTTAACTTAGAGTAGCGCATCCAGCAGAACTGGATGTTGTACTCGCTACCCAAGGACATACGATGGTGTGGATGACTCTAGGCTAATTTCATTCTTGTCCCTGTTTGGTGTACTAGTACAACGAGTAGTATTTTATATTACTGTGCCCACGAACACTGCACTAGCCAAGGAGTCGAACCCATGCTGTTGTGACCCACCTCATGGTGATAGAAAACGCATTACACTTTAGACCACACAATTGTTAACAATGGTGCATCCGGCCAAACTAGATGTTGTACCCACCATCGAAGGACATACGGTGGTGTGGACGCCTCTGAGCTAATTTCATTCTCCTCCCTGTTTGTGTACTAGCTCAACAAGCAGTATATTATATTATTGTACCCACGGAACAAGTGGCATTGATCAATAACAACACTGCACTAGCCAAGGAGTCGAACCCATGTTGTACTGTCAGGCCTCATGGTGAGCTAGAACCACATGACACCTTAACCCACAGAACCATGCGGCATCATATGATTCTAGCTCACCATGATGCGAGCCAGTACAACTTGGGTTCGAGTCCTTGGCTAGTGCTGTGTTGTTTTATATATATATATTTTTTTATTATTATCACACTGGCCGATTCCCACCAAGGCAGGGTGACCCGAAAAAGAAAAACTTTCACCATCATTCACTCCATCACTGTCTTGCCAGAAGGGTGCTTTACACTACAGTTTTTAAACTGCAACATTAACACCCCTCCTTCAGAGTGCAGGCACTGTACTTCCCATCTCCAGGACTCAAGTCCGGCCTACCGGTTTCCCTGAATCCCTTCATAAATGTTACTTTGCTCACACTCCAACAGCACGTCAAGCATTAAAAACCATTTATCTCCATTCACTCCTATCAAACACGCTCACGCATGCCTGCTGGAAGTCCAAGCCCCTCGCACACAAAACCTCCTTTACCCCCTCCCTCCAACCTTTCCTAGGCCGACCCCTACCCCGCCTTCCTTCCACTACAGACTGATACACTCTTGAAGTCATTCTGTTTCGCTCCATTCTCTCTACATGTCCGAACCACCTCAACAACCCTTCCTCAGCCCTCTGGACAACAGTTTTGGTAATCCCGCACCTCCTCCTAACTTCCAAACTACGAATTCTCTGCATTATATTCACACCACACATTGCCCTCAGACATGACATCTCCACTGCCTCCAGCCTTCTCCTCGCTGCAACATTCATCACCCACGCTTCACACCCATACAAGAGCGTTGGTAAAACTATACTCTCATACATTCCCCTCTTTGCCTCCAAGGACAAAGTTCTTTGTCTCCACAGACTCCTAAGTGCACCACTCACTCTTTTTCCCTCATCAATTCTATGATTCACCTCATCTTTCATAGACCCATCCGCTGACACGTCCACTCCCAAATATCTGAATACGTTCACCTCCTCCATACTCTCTCCCTCGAATCTGATATCCAATCTTTCATCACCTAATCCTTTTGTTATCCTCATGACCTTACTCTTTCCTGTATTCACCTTTAATTTTCTTCTTTTGCACACCCTACCAAATTCATCCACCAATCTCTGCAACTTCTCTTCAGAATCTCTCAAGAGCACAGTGTCATCAGCAAAGAGCAACTGTGACAACTCCCACTTTGTGTGTGATTCTTTATCTTTTAACTCCACGCCTCTTGCCAAGACCCTCGCATTTACTTCTCTTACAACCCCATCTATAAATATATTAAACAACCACGGTGACATCACACATCCTTGTCTAAGGCCTACTTTTACTGGGAAAAAATTTCCCTCTTTCCTACATACTCTAACTTGAGCCTCACTATCCTCGTAAAAACTCTTCACTGCTTTCAGTAACCTACCTCCTACACCATACACTTGCAACATCTGCCACATTGCCCCCCTATCCACCCTGTCATACGCCTTTTCCAAATCCATAAATGCCACAAAGACCTCTTTAGCCTTATCTAAATACTGTTCACTTATATGTTTCACTGTAAACACCTGGTCCACACACCCCCTACCTTTCCTAAAGCCTCCTTGTTCATCTGCTATCCTATTCTCCGTCTTACTCTTAATTCTTTCAATTATAACTCTACCATACACTTTACCAGGTATACTCAACAGACTTATCCCCCTATAATTTTTGCACTCTCTTTTATCCCCTTTGCCTTTATACAAAGGAACTATGCATGCTCTCTGCTAATCCCTAGGTACCTTACCCTCTTCCATACATTTATTAAATAATTGCACCAACCACCCCAAAACTATATCCCCACCTGCTTTTAACATTTCTATCTTTATCCCATCAATCCCGGCTGCCTTACCCCCTTTCATTTTACCTACTGCCTCACGAACTTCCCCCACACTCACAACTGGCTCTTCCTCACTCCTACAAGATGTTATTCCTCCTTGCCCTATACACGAAATCACAGCTTCCCTATCTTCATCATCATTTAACAATTCCTCAAAATATTCCCTCCATATTCCCAATACCTCTAACTCTCCATTTAATAACTCTCCTCTCCTATTTTTAACTGACAATTCCATTTGTTCTCTAGGCTTCCTTAACTTGTTAATCTCACTCCAAAACTTTTTCTTATTTTCAACAAAATTTGTTGATAACATCTCACCCACTCTCTCATTTGCTCTCTTTTTACATTGCTTCACCACTCTCTTAACCTCTCTCTTTTTCTCCATATACTCTTCCCTCCTTGCATCACTTCTACTTTGTAAAAACTTCTCATATGCTAACTTTTTTTCCCCCCTACTACTCTCTTTACATCATATATATATATATATATATATATATATATATATATATATATATATATATATATATATATATATATATATATATATATATATATATATGTATATATATATATATATATATATATATATATATATATATATATATATATATATATATATATATATATATATATATATATATATATATATATATAACAACTCGGTCGTTCATGGCGTAGGATAGTAATTTGCAAAAAGTAGAAAATGTTTGAAAAATTTTATTTATTTTTTTGTTATTATAATTAACATTTAATCATTAAGAGGCTCAGTAATTAACGAGGCGCTACGAAAGAGACTCGTAAAATGGTTTCCCAATACTGATATTCCGTTTATACATTTATTTCTATCTTTTTAATTAGTTTGGCCTCCCCAAATATTCAAGTTTTTTCCGAAATTTAATTAATATTTATTGCATATTAAATTATATTAATAAATATAATATTTATTTGTCTATGGATGACGAAACGTCTACAGTAAAGGCACCCAGATGTTGCACATGTGTCTTACCTTCATCTTGTCGGTATTGTATACCATTCATCTACCACCTGTCAGACACTGCAACATTATGGAGTCTTGGCTCAGAACATCACCACAACCTTCTTAACTACTAACCCGTCCCTCGGGTATGAACTACTTCCACTGGGAATTCCTTCGTCTGTTAGCCATCCCTTTCCACCTGACGTCAGTATATAAGCACCAGCCTTCTTACCTGTGCTCCAGAGTCTTCAAGACTACTGTGCTCTTCACACCATCTCCAAGGCCGACGGACTGATTACCTCATCTTTTGTATATAGTTCTACTGTCTTCCCGTTATGTCCTTGAATTTGTATTAAATCCACTGGATGACGAAACGCCTACAATTTAGATACCCAGATGTTGCACATGTGTCTAATCTTCATAAGGCGATTGTCTGAGATCGATTACCAGAGAGGGCAGAAACAATGGACACTCAGACACTTCCCAATCAACACTCAGACACTTCCCAATCAACACTCAGACACTTCACAGTCAACACTCACACTTCACAGTCAACACTCAGACACTTCACAGTCAACACTCACACACTTCACAGTCAACACTCAGACACTTCACAGTCAACACTCAGACACTTCACAGTCAATACTCAAACACTTCACCGTCAACACTCAGACACCTCACAGTCAACACTCAGACACTTCACAGTCAACACTCACACACTTCACAGTCAACACTCAGACACTTCACAGTCAACACTCAGACACTTCACAGTCAATACTCAAACACCTCACAGTCATCACTCACACACTTCACAGTCAACACTCAGACACTTCACAGTCAACACTCAGACACCTCACCGTCAACACTCATACACCTCACCGTCAACACTCAGACACCTCACCGTCAACACTCATACACCTCACCGTCAACACTCATACACCTCACCGTCAACACTCATACACCTCACCGTCAACACTCAGACACCTCACCGTCAACACTCATACACCTCACCGTCAACACTCATACACCTCACCGTCAACACTCATACACCTCACCGTCAACACTCAGACACCTCACGGTCAACACTCAGACACCTCACCGTCAACACTCAGACACCTCACCGTCAACACTCAGACACCTCACCGTCAACACTCATACACCTCACCGTCAACACTCATACACCTCACCGTCAACACTCAGACACCTCACGGTCAACACTCAGACACCTCACCGTCAACACTCAGACACCTCACCGTCAACACTCAGACACCTCACGGTCAACACTCAGACACCTCACCGTCAACACTCAGACACCTCACCGTCAACACTCAGACACCTCACCGTCAACACTCAGACACCTCACCGTCAACACTCATACACCTCACCGTCAACACTCATACACCTCACCGTCAACACTCATACACCTCACCGTCAACACTCAGACACCTCACGGTCAACACTCAGACACCTCACCGTCAACACTCAGACACCTCACCGTCAACACTCAGACACCTCACCGTCAACACTCATACACCTCACCGTCAACACTCAGACACCTCACCGTCAACACTCAGACACCTCACAGTCAACACTCAGACACCTCACCGTCAACACTCAGACACCTCACAGTCAACACTCATACACCTCACCGTCAACACTCAGACACCTCACCGTCAACACTCAGACACCTCACCGTCAACACTCAGACACCTCACCGTCAACACTCATACACCTCACCGTCAACACTCATACACCTCACCGTCAATACTCAGACACCTCACAGTCAACACTCAGACACCTCACCGTCAACACTCATACACCTCACCGTCAACACTCAGACACCTCACCGTCAACACTCATACACCTCACCGTCAACACTCATACACCTCACCGTCAACACTCAGACACCTCACCGTCAACACTCATACACCTCACCGTCAACACTCAGACACCTCACAGTCAACACTCAGACACCTCACCGTCAACACTCATACACCTCACGGTCAACACTCAGACACCTCACCGTCAACACTCAGACACCTCACCGTCAACACTCATACACCTCACCGTCAACACTCAGACACCTCACAGTCAACACTCAGACACCTCACCGTCAACACTCATACACCTCACCGTCAACACTCATACACCTCACCGTCAACACTCAGACACCTCACCGTCAACACTCATACACCTCACAGTCAACACTCAGACACCTCACCGTCAACACTCAGACACCTCACGGTCAACACTCAGACACCTCACCGTCAACACTCAGACACCTCACCGTCAACACTCATACACCTCACCGTCAACACTCATACACCTCACCGTCAACACTCAGACACCTCACCGTCAACACTCAGACACCTCACCGTCAACACTCATACACCTCACAGTCAACACTCAGACACCTCACCGTCAACACTCAGACACCTCACCGTCAACACTCATACACCTCACAGTCAACACTCAGACACCTCACCGTCAACACTCATACACCTCACCGTCAACACTCATACACCTCACCGTCAACACTCAGACACCTCACCGTCAACACTCAGACACCTCACCGTCAACACTCATACACCTCACAGTCAACACTCAGACACCTCACGGTCAACACTCAGACACCTCACCGTCAACACTCAGACACCTCACCGTCAACACTCAGACACCTCACGGTCAACACTCAGACACCTCACCGTCAACACTCAGACACCTCACCGTCAACACTCATACACCTCACAGTCAACACTCAGACACCTCACGGTCAACACTCAGACACCTCACCGTCAACATTCAGACACCTCACCGTCAACACTCAGACACCTCACCGTCAACACTCAGACACCTCACCGTCAACACTCAGACACCTCACCGTCAACACTCAGACACCTCACCGTCAACACTCAGACACCTCACCGTCAACACTCAGACACCTCACCGTCAACACTCAGACACCTCACCGTCAACACTCAGACACCTCACGGTCAACACTCAGACACCTCACGGTCAACACTCAGACACCTCACGGTCAACACTCAGACACCTCACCGTCAACACTCATACACCTCACAGTCAACACTCAGACACCTCACCGTCAACACTCAGACACCTCACCGTCAACACTCAGACACCTCACCGTCAACACTCAGACACCTCACCGTCAACACTCAGACACCTCACCGTCAACACTCAGACACCTCACCGTCAACACTCAGACACCTCACCGTCAACACTCAGACACCTCACCGTCAACACTCAGACACTTCACCGTCAACACTCAGACACCTCACCGTCAACACTCAGACACCTCACCGTCAACACTCAGACACCTCACCGTCAACACTCAGACACCTCACCGTCAACACTCAGACACCTCACCGTCAACACTCAGACACCTCACCGTCAACACTCAGACACCTCACCGTCAACACTCAGACACCTCACCGTCAACACTCAGACACCTCACCGTCAACACTCAGACACCTCACCGTCAACACTCAGACACCTCACCGTCAACACTCAGACACCTCACCGTCAACACTCAGACACCTCACCGTCAACACTCAGACACCTCACCGTCAACACTCAGACACCTCACCGTCAACACTCAGACACTTCACCGTCAACACTCAGACACCTCACCGTCAACACTCAGACACCTCACCGTCAACACTCAGACACCTCACCGTCAACACTCAGACACCTCACCGTCAACACTCAGACACCTCACCGTCAACACTCAGACACCTCACCGTCAACACTCAGACACCTCACCGTCAACACTCAGACACCTCACCGTCAACACTCAGACACCTCACCGTCAACACTCAGACACCTCACCGTCAACACTCAGACACCTCACCGTCAACACTCAGACACCTCACCGTCAACACTCAGACACCTCACCGTCAACACTCAGACACCTCACCGTCAACACTCAGACACCTCACCGTCAACACTCAGACACCTCACCGTCAACACTCAGACACCTCACCGTCAACACTCAGACACCTCACCGTCAACACTCAGACACCTCACCGTCAACACACATTCATAATACAGTCAACACAGTGTAGCCAAAGTGTTCACCCAGCCACTACATAGCATTCACATAACATTCACACAGTCACTACACAGTGTCCATTCACTGTCTACATTGCCATCACACAGTCACAAGTGTCCACACAATCACCACACAGTTACCCCACAGTCACTACAAAGTGTCCATTCACTGTCTACATGGCCACCACCACAGTCCCCACACAGTCACCACACAGTCACTACACAATCACCATACAGTCACTACACAGTCACCACACAGTCACCACACAATCACCACACAGTCACCACACAATCACCACACAGTCACCACACAATCACCAAACAGTCACCAAACAGTCACCAGTCACCACACAATCACCACACAGCCACCACACAGTCACCAGTCACCACACAATCACCACACAGTCACCAAACAGTCATCAGTCACCACACAATCACCACACAGTCACCACACAGTCACCACACAGTTACCAAACAGTCACCAGTCACCACACAATCACCACACAGCCACCACAGTCACCAGTCACCACACAATCACCACACAGTCACTGAACAGTCACCAGTCACCACACAATCACCACATAATCACCACACAGTCACCACACAATCACCACACAGTCACCACACAGTCACCACACAGTCACCAAACAGTCACCACGATGACCATCGAGAACATCACAACGAATTCCACAAGTGAAGGTAAGAATATTGTTTTAGTTGGAGACAGTCATGTTAAGTTCATGGATAGGGCGTTTTGTCTTAGAGACAGAAAGAGGAGACAGAGGGTATGTTTTCCTGGGACTGGGATGAAGGATATTGTTAGCCGTCTGGACGACATCAAGAAAAGCAATGGGAGCAATCCTATTATCTGCCTCAGTATGGGAGGCAACGATGTTGGCAGACGTAGGAGTGAGGACCAGATTAGCAGGTATAGGTCAGGAATAGAAATAGTCATATGTGGTATTTTGCCAAGGAGAGGAGTTGGAAACGAATGGTTGTCCAGGGCAATTGGTGTCAATTGCTGGCTGGAGAAATACTGTAAGGAAAATGGGGTAACATTCATTGACAACTGGGACCTCTTCTATGGCAGATATGACATGTATACCAGGGATGGGGTACACTTATCTAGGTCTGGGGTGGGGGCACTGGCAACTGCAGTGGAGGGAGCTGTTAGGACTTTAATCAAGAAATAGTTAGTGGTATGGGTTTTGGTGGGAAAACAGTGAAGTCCGAGTGTAGTAATATTATGAGTTCTAGGGGAAATAATAATAAGCAGAACGAGGTAGATATTGGAAAGCCAGTGGCACTAGGTGACAAGGACAGTAATAGGTTTAGTAGAAAAACAGAAATGAGCAGGAAGGGTAAATAGAAAGGAGGGTCTTTCAATGTATATTATGCTAATAGCCGTAGTGCTAGGAATAAGATGGACGAGTTGAGATTAGTTGCTAGTGCAGGTAACATTGATGTATTTGCCATAACTGAGACGTGGTTTAATTAAAAAAGTCGGGACATGCCTGCAGAATGTCACATTCAGGATTTTAAATTGTTCCAAGTAGATAGAAGTGTCGGGAAGGGAGGTGGGGTGACATTGTATGTCCGAGATCGCTTGAAGTGTTGCATAAAAACGAGTATTAAGTCTGAAGTAACACATACAGAGTCTGTTTGGATAGAATTTTCAGAGGGGCATGAAAAATTGATTTTAGGAGTGATATACCGTCCCCCAAACTTAGATAGGGACAAAGGGAGACTACTATGGGAGGAAATCGTTAGGGCCACAAGGCACGATAACATAGTAATTCTAGGAGACTTTAACTTTAGTCATATTGATTGGAATTTCTTGACTGGGAATTTAGAATCTAACGACTTCTTAGAAGTAGTTCAGGATTGTTTTTTGAGGCAGTTTGTGACAGAGCCTACAAGGGGAAATAACCTGCTTGACTTGGTTTTGGCAAACAATGAATCCCTTGTTAATAATTTAGAAATTACATAGGAACTCGGCACAAACGATCACAAATCAATTACCTTTAGCATTGAATGGAAGTATGACAATAGGGATAATTCAGTAAAGGTCCCAGATTTTCGCTTAGAAGATTACAATGGGCTTAGAGAACACTTATCATCTGTGGACTGGTGTAACGAAGAGAGCTATCAGTATGACAGCTTTCTTAACACAATACATGCTACCCAAATTAGATCGAAATTAGATCGAATAGAAATGACCCAAAATGGATGAATAATAGGCTCAAATATCTTTCAGGACAGAAAACAGGAATTTATAGGCATATCAGAAGAGGTGAGGGTCATCTTGTGAATCTGTATATTGACATTAAGAGGGACGTTAAAAAGGGGATAAGAAAAGCTAAACGGGAGTACGAAATTAAAGTTGCTAGGGATTCGAAAACTAACCCAAAAGTTTTTTCCAGGTTTATAGAACAAAAGTTAGAGATAAGATAGGGCCCCTTAAAAATAACTGTGGGCATCTTACTGACAACGAGAAATAATCATTTTCTCTCGGTTTTCACTCAGGAAGACACTAACAATATCCCAGTAATTAATTTTTATAGTGGGCCTGAAGATGATAAAATATGTAATATCACAGTCACTAGCGAAATGGTTATCAAACAGATAGACCGATTAAAGCAAAATGAATCCCCGGGCCCTGATGAACTTTTCTCAAGGGTTCATAAAGAGTGTAAAATGGAACTTTGTGAACCATTGACTAATATTTTTCATGTTTCTCTTCAAACAGGTGTAGTGTCTGATATGTGGAAGATGGCTAATGTAATACCTATTTTTAAAGCAGGGGGCAAGTCGTTACCGTCAAATTACCGTCCAATAAGCCTAACCTCAATTGTAGGCAAATTACTAGTCAATTATAGCTGATAATATATCCCTTAAACTGTCCAAACGTAGATATACGTTTGCGCGTGTAGCACTACGACCTTGATTTTCTCTATGAGAAACAATGTAAAAAAAAGTAGATCTACGTTCGGAGTGCTACGCGAGCAAACGTAGATCTACGTTTGGACAGTTTAAGGGATATGAAGCCATCTCGATAAGCACAGCTTGATTAATGATACTCAGCATGGATTCACGAGGGGCCGCTCCTGCCTAACTAATTTATTAACCATCTTCAGAAAAACTTTTGAGGCCGTTGATCATGATAAAGAATTCGATATTGTTTATTTAGATTTTAGTAAGGCTTTTGATAGAGTACCACATCAGAGACTGTTAAAGAAAGTGGCAGCTCATGGCATTGGGGAAAAAGTGCTGTCATGGAACGAGTCATGGCTCACCAAGAGGAAGCAGAGAGTATGCTTCAATGGGGTTAAATCCGAGTGGGGATCTGTAACAAGTGGTGTTCCACAGGGATCAGTCTTGGGCCCGTTGTTGTTTATAATAAGAACATAAGAAAGGAGGAACACTGCAGCAGGCCTGTTGGCCCATACTAGGCAGGTCCCCTACAATCCATCCCACCAACAAAACATTTGCCCAACCCAATTTTCAATGCTACCCAAGAAATAAGGTCTTGTAACTCTATCCACTCATTTGCAAGTCCCACTCAAATCCAACCCCTCTCACTCATATATTTATCCAACCTAAATTTGAAACTACCTAAAATCCTAGCCTCAATAACCCAACTAGGTAGACCGTTCCACTCATCAACTACCCTATTTCCAAACCAATACTTTCATATGTCCTCTAAACCTAAACTTGTCTAATTTACATCCATTACTGCGGGTTCTCTCTTGGAGAGATATCCTCAAGACCTTATTAATATCCCCTTTATTAAAACCCATCTTCCACTTATACACTTCTATCATGTCTCCCCTCATTCTTCGTCTAACAAGTGAATGTAATTTAAAAGTCTTCAATCTTTCTTCATAAGGAAGATTTCTAATGCTGTGAATTAATTTAGTCATTCTACGCTGAAAGTTTTCTAACGAATTTATGTCCATTCTGTGATATGGAGACCAGAACTGAGCTGCATAATCTAGGTGAGGCTTACTAATGATCTATAAAGCTGCAGTATAACCTGTGGACTTCTGTTGCTTACACTTCTTGATATAAATCCCAATAATATACTTTCCTTATTAAGTATGCTTAGGCACTGCTGTCTTGGATTAAGGTTGCTGCTCACCATAATGTCCAAAGTCCTTTTCGCAATCTGTATGGCTAAGTTCTACATTATTTAACTTTAAGTGCTAGGGGTATGGACACTCCCGAGCTTCAGAACCTTGCATTTATCTACATCACCACACAGTCACCAAACAGTCACCATACAGTCACTACACAGCCACCACACAGTCACCACACAGTCACCACACAGTCACCACACAGTCACCAAACAGTCACCAAACAGTCACCATACAGTCACCACAGTCACCACACAGTCACCACACAGTCACCATACAGTCACCACACAGTCACCACACAGTCACCACACAGTCACCATACATGTGGAGAAATTTTCTCCAGGAGGGGGGTATCAGCCCCCTTCAGCCCCTTTCAGCCCTGAGGGGCCCAGCCCTCTCAGAAGGGGCAAGCGTCTTGTTTACTGCTACAGTGAGTAATTGATCGCAGATGCAGTACGAGTATGCGACGTGGTCAAGCGACCGCTGCTCCTTGCAGTCCAGTGTTGGAGAGTGTATTTTAATAAGAGACAGTACATCTCTTACTTTAGCAGGACAATTAAGGAAAATCCTGCTCCCACTTTATTACCATAGTAAAGATAGTGGACATTGTTGTCGATGCTTAAGACAGCAAGATTTAAACATTCTGCTTTGCTTCATCGAGGAAGTGGCAAGGAAGAAAAAGTACTAGGTCAGCTTTTCCTTTGTGCTGGGGGCAGTGACGGCATGGGGTGCTGTGGCATCTTCAGATTACTTTTGACTCTACTGAGAGTGACACTGACGCCAGGATAACCAACAAAGAACGATCTGTGCGTTAGTGTGAACAAAGTGTCTCACAAAACACAATAAACACTTACAGAGAAGTGTGATCAGCTTCTTCAGTGTTATTGTGTGAACAATTATTGACGAACAGTGTGACAACGAGTGTTGCGATCCAACAGAGTGTAGTGCGACATTCTTCAAGGAACACTATTCTTCAATCAACTCAACGGATATCCGGGCGTAATTACGGGTCAGATACATATACCCAGGTAAGTGTTCTAACTCATGATGTGCTACTATTGACTGCACAGTTGAGTATAAAATCGTGAGTTAGTCACTTATCATAAACCCCGGTGATATGCGGACCTTTGAGTCCACACACGTAAGTTTGTCAGCAATCAGTGAATGAAATATGCTGACATAACACTCCCTAGAGGTAATTTATAATCTTACAAATTATAACTCCTTACAGCCCGTTGAGAGATGACTTCGACAGCTTCTCAAGACCTCATCTGCAGGGGCGGCTGTGCAGGCGATGAGCTGTCTTTCTAAGTTTAGTTTCCCTATATTTAAACTTAGCTGGTAATGCCATTTCTCAACATTTTGGTCGTGCTCGAACCGGATAAATATGTTGTACTACAGTGTACAAATAACCTATGAGCCAAGGTCCTTCGAAAAAAGCTGTAAAACTAGTGTTTTGCAATACAAATCAGTATAAATGAGTCCCTCCAGACTCAATCACAGAGAATGGGCAGCCAAAAGAAAACGGGCGCTCACCCAGCGTTCACCCAAAGAAAACGGGAGCTGGGTGACTCACCCAACAAGAAAACGGGGGATGGAACCCGGCATCCAATGCTCCAAGCTCGAAGAAGTGCTAAGACAACAACAACCCAAGTGATGTTCGGTTTGTCTGAGTGTATATACACATAGTGTTTATAATGTTTATAGACAAAAATTAAGAGAAGATTATGTTAAAGTTGTTTCTTATAGATATACCTATTATATTAAAGGAACTATATATAAAAGTGTAAGCTTTCAAATATATATTAACAGTGACATTTATATATGTGTAAGTAATATCCACATGTGATTTACAGTTATACAGTGACATTTATAGTGTATAGTGAATGAAGTGTATAACGTTATTTACGATTAATCATCGTGGTAAGGCTGACACGGCAAACTCAAGCCATAAACACCAGCCATAAACACGGCGCGCATAACGGAGATAAAACACCTCAATTACTGGGAGCGCTTGAGGTTTCTAAACCTGTATTCCCTGGAACGCAGGAGGGAGAGATACATGATTATATACACCTGGAAGATCCTAGAGGGACTAGTACCGAACTTGCACACGAAAATCACTCACTACGAAAGCAAAAGACTTGGCAGACGATGCACCATCCCCCCAATGAAAAGCAGGGGTGTCACTAGCACGTTAAGGGGCCCGAGACTGTTCAACTGCCTCCCAGCACACATAAGGGGGATTACCAACAGACCCCTGGCAGTCTTCAAGCTGGCACTGGACAAGCACCTAAAGTCAGTTCCTGATCAGCCGGGCTGTGGCTCGTACGTTGGTTTGCGTGCAGCCAGCAGCAACAGCCTGGTTGATCAGGGGCTGATCCACCAGGAGGCCTGGTCACAGACCGGGCCGCGGGGGCGTTGACCCCCGAAACTCTCTCCAGGTAAACTCCAGGTAATATGTACTGTGTACCCTTCATGGTTATTGACCCTGAGGTTAAGCTTAGTAGGTCAGTAGTGTCTGACTCGATTATTGCTGACTTAAGCATAACAAAAACTCAGCTGTTTATAGCAGTACAGTGTTTTTTAAACACTCTAAGTGTGGTGCTAGAATTTTCAGTATACCATTAAAATGGCTTGTTTGAAAACTCAGTTTCAGTCTTTACAGACTAAGATGACACAATTAGAAAATCTAATTTCAGTCTGTATAGGATTAACTCAAGATACAAACATAGATTTTGATGATCTTGAGGTAAAATTTGAATTACTTACACAACGTCTGAAAATAATTAATTCAGACTATACACATTATGAAAAGGATTTTCTTGAATCAGACCCATCTGAGGATGAAATTAAAAATGTTTTGGATACTTTTAGTAATCAACAATTAAGGTGGACAGGAGTACAGGCTATCTGCCGCAAAACTCTGTCACAGAGACCTACTGTAACTAGTGGTCAAACACCTGTTACACCTGTAACAACAACAAGTGTCCCATTACCAAGCTTACCTGCATTGTCATTACCTGTTTTCCAAGGTCATAATTATGAAGAATTCATTAGTGGTTTTCAATCCATAGTAAATTCACGAACTGACATAGATGAGATTGCTAAGCTCAATTACCTTAAATGTCTTGTGAAGGGAGAACCCTATGAACTGATTAAGTCATTTCCGGTGGTTAAAGGTAATTATCAAATAGCCTTACGTGTCTTAGCAGACAATTACTTTGATGCTGACAAGGCCAGAGTTAGACATGCAGTCTTATTATCAAGCTTGAAGCCACCCAAACATTGTTTTTCAGACTTACAGGCATTTAGAATCACATTAGACAATAGTCTCAGATCTCTAGGTGCTAAATATGACCTAAGGCAATGTGATTGGTTTATCAGTGGTATTGTACAGGATAAGTTGTCACCACAAACTATTGAACGATTAAATATTATGTTCAATAAACGCTATTTCACTTGTGAAGAAATTAGCAATGGTTTACAAACAATAGTTTCATGCATGCAAGCAACGAGACAAGATGAAAAATCCACAAATCCAGTGGATAATAAACCTTCAACTCAGTATAAAAAGAGTATACCTACTCCCACTAAACCACATAATGGGAAATCCCATATAGGCATTTATCAAGCTGTGAATACAACAGACAGTAAACAGACTGTCATACTTAAACGTACTCCAAAATGTGTACTTTGTGATGGAACACATTGGGCACAGTATTGTAGTCAATACACATCAATGGAGGCACTTAAACAACGTGTTCATCAGCTGAAAAGGTGCATCAAGTGTTTAGGTGAACACAAGGGAGGAAAATGCTCACTGAAGAAGTGTTTTAAATGCAAGGGTATGCACCATACAGCATTATGCCCAAATACTTTTGCTGAACAACAGAAGACTTCCACAGAATCAGGAAGTCAACAAGCAACAGCATTAATTGTGAGAGATAAGTTTAAAGCAACTGCTCTCCCGATAGCTCGAGTTGAGTTATCTAATAAATTACACAAAACCAATGTGCTAACATTATTTGATCAAGGCTCACAAAGGTCCTTCATAAGAAGAACAGTGTTGCAGAAACTGAATAAACAACCCTATGCCAAAATACAGTTAGATATAGCTGGTTTTTTCCACAATTCTGGTAAACAGACATATGACCTAGCCAGAATCACTGTTGGTCTAGGAAACAGGAAAAAGACAGTAGAAGCTGTGGTAGTAGATGATTTGCCTAAGTCTGTGCAGATCCAGGGATTAAAAGAAACAGTTGCAGCACTGAAAGCAGCTAAGGTCAAGTTAGCCTGTCCTGACATACAGACGGACACAATTAGTCCAATTGATTTAATCATTGGAAGTGATTATTATCACTGTTTTGTGCAAAATATAGCAAGTAAACATGATGTTCACTTGCTGAAAACAGCAGGAGGCCACATGATATGTGGTCCCATTCCCTCTCAAAGTGGGAAAGAAGCTGATATTGATTCAGTGGAAAATGTGCTAGTTACGAGAATAACCGCTGATCATGTACCACAGCAAAAATTATCATTACTGGAAGAAATGAATGAACCAGTTGATAAGTTGTGGGATTTAGATGCGATAGGTATTGATGTAAATAAACCAAGCCCACAAGAGTCTCAAACTTATAACCAATATTTAGACACTGTCAAATATAAAGATGGACAGTATTGGGTTAGGTTACCATGGAAATTAAATCCACCACATATGCCTAGCAATTATCGCATGGCTTTCGGACAGATGAAAGCACAAATACATGAGCTCAGGAAGAATCCAGAGCTACTGACTGTCTATGATAATATCATACAAGAACAGTTGGACAATAAATTCATTGAGGAAATAGTCGAAGATAAGTTGAAGACAGAAACTCATTATCTCCCGCACCATGGAGTCAGAAAAGATTCTGAAACCACTCCACTACGTGTTGTATATAATTGCAGTGCACGTGCAAATAAAGATGTAGCAAGTCTTAATAACTGTCTGATGACCGGACCCTCACTAACTGAGAAGCTTGGAGACGTGCTTATGAAATTTCGCACAAACCCATATGCCTACACGGCTGATATTTCCAAGGCTTTCTTAAGAGTAGGACTACAAGAAATAGATAGAGATTATACTCGATTCTTGTGGCCTGAAAATCCACATGGTCCTCAAAGTCCTGTGAAAACTTATCGTTTCAAATCAGTATTATTTGATGCAACATCCTCTCCATTCTTACTAGAAGCTACTCTAAATACACATTTGAAGAAATCTGAAAGTCCCTTCAAAGAAATCTTAAAGAAAAGTTTCTATGTGGACAATCTTCAAGGTACTGTGAATAAAGAGGAGGACTTGAAATCCTTATACAGAGAAGCTAACAAGGAGATGAAAGAAGCAAATATGCCTCTAAGGATGTGGAATACAAATTCAGTGCAATTAAGGGAACTTATCAATAAAGATTTCCCTGAAACTGAAATTCCTGATTGAAACAATATGCTGGGACTTAATTGGAACACACAGGAAGATACTTTGAGTCTCAAAGAGATAAACAATAAATCATGCAGTACACACACTAAACGTAGTTTACTGTCAGAGGTATCAAAATGTTTTGATCCTCTAGGACTTGTCTCACCAATTACCATAAAAGGTAAAATGCTTATACAAGATGCATGGAAACTCAAAATTGGATGGGATGAGAACTTGCCTCTAGAAATGAGTCAAGCATGGGATGAAATATCCAGGGAGTTTAAACAACTTCATCAAATTAAATTTCCCAGACAAATAGGTCAAGAGGGAAACAAGTACACATTACATGTGTTCTGTGATGCGTCAACCAGAGGTTATGGCGCTGTAGCTTACATGAGTAATGCTGAAGGAAGTACACTAATTACTTCAAAGGCCAGGGTAGCACCCTTGAAGGTCAGAACAGTACCACAATTGGAACTGACAGCACTCTATGTAGGTACAAAATTAGCTGTCTATCTCAACAAAGTACTTGATCATCTCACTATTGAAAAAACCGTGATCTGGAGTGATAATGAAGCAGTTCTCCAGTGGTTAAGAAATAATAAGATTCTGCTATTGACTCTCGCCCAGGCAGGTCATAGCAGCTCTCCTTACTCTGTCTCCCTACGATCCCCGTTGGGGAGGGGAACCTTTACCAGCGTTGTCATCGCCTTGACTTACACGATGAGCTACGCAAATCGTGTAAAGATCAAACCAAGAAATGGTACCGTTGATGATTCAACGAAGATTGCTCTTGCAACTGTTGTTCAGGGAGCACTGGAAGTAAAATTCAACACCATATTGTCACTGAAAGAAGCATTCATTGTTGTGTGTCACGATGATGCTGAAGCAGAGAAGCTACTCACTACAGAAGCCATCACTACTCTTACTGCTCAAGGGTTTACTGTTACGTCATCTCCTGCCCTCAGGGCAAGGAAATCAGTATTCCTAAAAAAACTGGACAAGATTCTGACGTCTCAAACACCTGCTGAACTCAAGTCATCCATCGAGACGCAAAATACTTGGGCTACTGTTGACAGCATTACAAAAATCCCAAATGCAACGTCCATGATCAAGGTCACCTTCACCGACGTGAACATGGCTGCCACTGCTCTGAACGAAGGTCTTGCTGTCTACTACTACTACATCAGCCCTACCTACATTGAAGCAGAGAGATATCACTACATCCAACACTGCTGGAACTGTTATTCATACCATCACACCACCAAAGCATGTCCAGTAAAAGACAAGAAGTTCTGCACTACATGTGGTAGTGAGGGACACCTTCAGTTCCTGCACCGCTGCTGCTCCAACACAACCAGCGTGCTTAAACTGCAAGAGTAATGATCACCATACACTGGCAGCAAAATGTCCTACAAGAAAGGATATTATGAAGAAAACACAAGATGCAGCAAAGAAAAAACCTACTAGCAACACTCCAACGTATGCAGCAATTGCAAAAATACAAGCAGACACTACAAAATTACTTCAAGCATCTACTCAGCCCGCCTCCACCACCACCACTACCATCAATCCTCCAACATGTGACGTAACGAAGATTCACTACTGTCTACTATACGCTCATATGCAAAACATGGCTGTACCTGGATCATTTAACTCTACCATCAACGAGTTATTTGCATTAAACAACATGCCTTCATTTACATTTCCAGCATCTCCACCTTCTGAAGAAATTCTCAAATTCACCAAAAACTTAATCGCCAACTCTTGTGCAGAAGTTCCATCAACACCACCAACTAGTGACGTCAATCCAACAACGACCAATGAGAAGCCTCCACCGCCACCAGCTCTCACTGAATCCAACCAATCAGAAGCCTTACCACCAGAAACATCTTCTAATTCGTCTACTGAAGTTGAAAACGAAGCAACACCACCTTCCTCTACTCCACTACCGCCTTCTCTACTTAGCTCACGTCGATTACCTGGAACACCATGCTTTAAACACAAAGGACTCGAATTCTACACCACGAGGCTATACCCTGCAAGCATGACTCGCCTAGAACTCATCCAACATCTCCAAGACAACACTGTATCATACCAAAGCGAAGAAAGACCATTCCCTACCTACAACCAGATACTCCACCACCTCCAAACCAACGAATACTACTACAGCTCTCCCATAAGTGTGATACAACTCTCTCGAAAACAATATACCGCACTGATAAACGGTTTAAGACCATAACCAACTCATCCTGCTTGCTGCCTTCTGACACTCCCAGCTCCTACCGCTGCCTTCGCCATCCTCTCCTAGTGAGCCAAGCAATGACATCAGTCAAGCCTCTCTACCTACGTCTCCAGTACTTTTGTACCACATGTCCCAAAGTGGTTGGGCCACTTGCCTTGATTCCTCCTCTTCCCCTCCTCCCCATCCTTTTCCAGTTATTTCCATCCTTCCTTATCCTTCCCATCTTACGACAGCTCTCGTCGTCCTCGATCCGATCCGGTCTATGTACAGAACAGAGTAGCAGAAATAAAAGAGATGCAGAGAGATTATCTCTTTCTCCACGTCTCTACCCAAGAGAATCCAGCTGACATGTTGTCACGTGGTGTCCCACTCAAGAAATTTGTGGATAATAAATTATGGCTCCACGGACCGAACTGGCTCTCTAATGAAAATAACTGGCCTCAGCAAAAAGCTCACATTATGCCAGAAGAAACAGTCTGCTTGAACACAGCAGAAATAAGTTGTGTAAATACTGCAGACACAACAGAAATAATCATTGATGGATCTAAATACTCATCTTTGGGTAAACTCTTAAGAGTTACAGCTCTTGTCTTTAAATTCATTAAAGGAATAAAACCTGATTATGAATGTCTTGAACCCATTAAATACTGGGTGAAACTAATACAGAAAGACGTTTTCTCTACAGAATATAAATTTCTGGAAACACAAGATAAATCCCCAAAGAAACCTGTCATGATTAATTCTTTAGGACTTTATCTCGACTCAGAAAAGATTATAAGATGTCGAGGAAGAATTCACAATTCTTCACTACCTAAAGAAGCCATACATCCAATATTGATCCCCAAGAATCATTGGCTAACAAAACTGATTGTGCAAAACGCCCACAGTAACATGTTAAATGGTGGGGTAGCTGACACACTTTGTCATATACGACAATCCTACTGGATACCTCAAGGTCGACAAAGTGTGAAAAAACAAATAAAGGACTGTATTACTTGTCGTCACTATGATATGCGAGTATGTCAGTATCCAGGTCCACCTCCGTATCCCTCTGAAAGAGTTTGTCATATCACTCCATTTGAGGTGACAGGTGTAGATTACACTGGACCAATAATTTTAATCAAAACAGTTGACAAAGTTCCCATCAAGGTGTACATCTGTCTGTTCACTTGTGCTACAACTAGAGCAGTACATCTAGAAGTAGCCACTGACATGTCTGCTGAAACCTTTATCAAATTATTCAGAAGGTATGCAGCCAGAAGGGCATGTCCCAGACTGATGACTTCAGATAATGCAACGAACTTTGTTGCTGGTGCTACTTATATAAGCAAGATCTTTGATCAACCAGAAGTACAACAAATGCTGAATCAACGCAGTTGTCGTTCGAGATACATTCCTCCTAAATCTCCATGGCACGGCGGATTTTAAGAAAGAATGATCGGCATTGTAAAACGTTGTTTAAGGAAGGCTCTTCATCGTCAAAGAATCGACTTAGAAGAATTCCGTACAGTTGTGACTGAAATAGAAAATAGAGTCAACAACAGACCTCTAACTTATGTTACCGATGATCTGGACAATTTAGAAGTGTTAAGTCCATCTCATTTATTCCATGGCAGAAGGCTCGAACCTGTTCCTCCCATGAATGATAAAGAAATCATAGAGAATCCTTCTTATTTCGAACCTGAGCAACTCAGATGTAAATTCAAACACCTTAATAAAGTGATTGAACGTTGGGAGAAAATTTGGCGAGAAGACTATCTCACCTCATTTAGAGAACACTTCTATGGAGCTGGTGTTCCTGAAAATCATAAGTCCTTAAGACCTGGTGACATAGTGATTATCGACAATGATGGTCCGAGGTCCCAGTGGCCACTTGGAAAAATTGTGACCATATATCCTGATGCAAATGGAATCATCAGGACAGTTGATGTTTTAAGCAAAGGTGTAGTGAATAAGCGGACAATAAATAAACTAGTACCGTTAGAATTACACAGTGTTGAAAACAAAATTAGTGATTCTCCAGAAACCACACAGACTAAAGCTGTTCAGAAAAGACAAGCAGCAGTGGTGGCGAGTGAGAAAATTAAATTAATGTTAAGTGATGAATAGTTCACCTGCAGCAAACCTCCGCCGCACCCCAGTGTGGAGAAATTTTCTCCAGGAGGGGGGTATCAGCCCCCTTCAGCCCCTTTCAGCCCTTTCAGCCCTGAGGGGCCCAGCCCTCTCAGAAGGGGCAAGCATCTTGTTTACTGCTACAGTGAGTAATTGATCGCAGATGCAGTACGAGTATGCGACGTGGTCAAGCGACCGCTGCTCCTTGCAGTCCAGTGTTGCAGAGTGTATTTTAATAAGAGACAGTACATCTCTTACCTTAGCAGGACAATTAAGGAAAATCCTGCTCCCACTTTATTACCATAGTAAAGATAGTGGACATTGTTGTCGATGCTTAAGACAGCAAGATTTAAACATTCTGCTTTGCTTCATCGAGGAAGTGGCAAGGAAGCAAAAGTACTAGGTCAGCTTTTCCTTTGTGCTGGGGGCAGTGACGGTGTGGGGCGCTGTGGCGTCTTCAGATTAGTTTTGACTCTACTGAGAGTGACACTGACGCCAGGATAACCAACAAAGAACGATCTGTGCGTTAGTGTGAACAAAGTGTCTCACAAAACACAATAAACACTTACAGAGAAGTGTGATCAGCTTCTTCAGTGTTATTGTGTGAACAATTATTGACGAACAGTGTGACAACGAGTGTTGCGATCCAACAGAGTGTAGTGCGACATTCTTCAAGGAACACTATTCTTCAATCAACTCAACGGATATCCGGGCATAATTACGGGTCAGATACATATACCCAGGTAAGCGTTCTAACTCGTGATGTGCTACTATTGACTGCGCAGTTGAGTATAAAATCGTGAGTTAGTCACTTATCATAAACCCCGGTGATATGTGGACCTTTGAGTCCACACATGTAAGTTTGTCAGCAATCAGTGAATGAAATATGCTGACATAACACCCCCTAGGTGTAATTTATAATCTTACAAATTATAACTCCTTACAGCCCGTTGAGAGATGACCTCGACAGCTTCTCAAGACCTCATCTGCAGGGGCGGCTGTGCAGGCGATGAGCTGTCTTTCTAAGTTAAGTTTCCCTATATTTAAACTTAGCTGGTAATGCCATTTCTCAACAATACAGTCACCACACAGTCACCACACAGTCACCACACAGTCACCACACAGTCACCACACAGTCACCATACAGTCACCACACAGTCACCACACAGCCACCACACAGTCACCAGTCACCACACAGTCACCACACAGTCACCACACAGTCACCACAGTCACCACACAGTCACCACACAGTCACCACACAGCCACTACACAGTCACCACACAGTCACCACACAGTCACCACACAGTCACCACACAGTCACCAGTCACCACACAGTCACCACACAGTCACCAAACAGTCACCACACAGTCACCACACAGTCACCACACAGTCACCACACAGCCACCACACAGTCACCAAACAGTCACCACACAGTCACCAAACAGTCACCACACAGTCACCACACAGTCATCACACAGTCACCACACAGCCACCACACAGTCACCACACAGTCACCACACAGTCATCACACAGTCACCACACAGTCACCAAACAGTCACCACACAATCACCACACAGTCATCACACAGTCACCACACAGCCACCACACAGTCACCACACAGTCACCACACATTGTGTACACAAGCGCCACTAACCTCACACTCTATGGAAACAAAACTCGTATTACACTAGTCCATTCAAACAGAAAATACGTATTATGGCATCGATGAAATAAAACAAAAGAAATATATTAAAGTTTTTATTCTCTTCCTCCCGGGTTAAGGCAATTAGAAGCAATATTTCTCTCCTACGCTGAAATATCGATCGCCGTTAATTTGTTTAACTTTTTAATTCAATGTGTGTTTTGTAAATCCTTGAGCAGAATATCTAGAATTCGTAAATCTATTTTATGTTCTCTTTCTAAAATATATTTTTTGTCGACACCTGTAATTTGTTGTATCATCTCCAGTTCTGATGAAATTTTTTACTGATTCTAAAAGATTTTCGCAACAGATGTTTAAGTCTGTACTCGAATTTAATATTGGAACATATTGGTGCACTTCGGGTAGATGGAATTTAGCAATACACTTCTAGTACACTGTTATTTATAAGTTTGTGACAGAACCTACAAGGGGTAATAACCTGCTTGACTTAGTTCTGGCAAACAATGAATCCCTTGTTAATAATTTAGAAGTTTCAGAGGAACTGGGTGCTAGCGACCACAAATCAATTACATTTAGCATTGAATGGAAGTATGATAGTAGGGATAACTCAGTAACAGTCCCAGATTTTCGCTTAGTAGATTACGATGGGCTTAGAGAACACTTATCATCTGATGACTGGGGTAACGAAGAGAGCTATCTATTTTATTTAAAACATGACATTACAAAAATATAATATATATAACTCATTTAGGCTATAAATTAACACAATCCTACCTACAACTAACATTACACACCACACTTACAACTCCGTGTGGGTACATCCCCCCCACCTCCCTGCTCCCTCATCCTATCACTTAACCCAAACCTGTTGGAGCTACCCAACAGAATTACATGATATGAACAACACTTTTATATACACATCCCTCGAAATGGTACTTAATAATCGACTACAGACCATGCAATTCATTGCACTGAACATATTGTACAGACATATTACCCCTCCCCCGTGGTTATCCAACCACCCCACTATTTACAACCTAACATACTATAAACAATGAATGTTGCCTAATCTAATGTCACACAGCAATGATCAAAACATTAATTTATGTAATTGTCCTAATGGTTCAGTTACATAACAATATGTATTACACAACAATGGTGATATAGAAAAGTCACAAAGACATACAAAATGACTACAAAGCCATAGGTATAAACTTAGTCTCAAAAATCCAACACATGTAAGCTTCTACACATTTAAACATGCAATTCCAATGTTAAAAACAATAACACAGCTTCAACTATGACATTCAAGCTCTATACAGCTTATATGGACATAACATAGTGCTATTGACAACAGTACAATACAACATAAAATATAACCATGACATAAGTAACACAAAGACTGTGCCTAGCACGCACCTAACCACAAAAACCTATAACACCACTGTTGCCCAACTTTATTTACACTATCTGACGTACATTAAACTCTTTACTCTCAAAACAAAACTGAAAATTGCAGATCACCAGTGACGAACAATAATGCACAGACATTAATACAAACATATCACAGCATATCTCTGGACACCGTGCATGATCACAGCATCAACACTATGCAGTGCAAGGCACCTAGAAAACAAGTTGGAGCAAATACATGCAATTATTATAGCAAAACTCCAAATTACAATGTCATTACCGTAAATCAATATTACCACACACAATATGTATAATAAGTGTATAGTCCATGTCACACAAAAAACTGGCCAGCTCCACAGGTGCTAGCACCCGTGGTCCACATATTATTCACTCACGCATCACTCATCCAACACTCACGCAAACATTTGTTGTCATCCATTACCAGGGAGGCGACCCTGTTTTCACCCATGACTTCCCTACCCCAGCAACACTTTCCAATCATACCCTCCCCTCCCTCGTATATTACAAGTCTAATAAAACCTGTAACGTAAGTTGCCTATATCCCTCTGAAAAATCCTTCACCCACCTCCTCCCATAAATTTCCTTATTTCTACATACCGTTTTATAGAACGTTACCGCTAACACCCTCCTCTTCACCTCAGTAACCTGTTTCCCCCGCAATCCCCACACTATATAGATATAATCTGCCATAATGTATCCCACAGCTCTGATTACACTTTCCTCCCAACCCCCCACGTCGAGACTTAATGCTCTCAATACAGAAATTCCTTGACCTCCTATCCTATTTATCACCCTATTTAACCACCCCTTGACACTCCTCAGTCCATCACAAAAATATACTACATGAAAAGCCGACTCCTCCCCACCACATATCCCACACTCCCCCCCGTCAACGACTCGTCTATCCCGTAGAACCACACCCGACGGTAAAATGCCGTGCAGAAAACGATACATTACATCCCGAACACGAGGTTGCAACCTCATCCTACTCAACCTATTCCATATACTTCCCCATGCATACATGGGGAAAATTCCCTCTACAGGCGCTACAACCCTCCCGGCTAACAATCTACACAACCTACCTATTTTAACCTTTGCTGGCTCTCGATCCCACGCCATAGCCCTCAAAACAGTTTCACACTCATGCAACTCAACTCCTGTATACATCCGTTTCAATCTGTTATGGATCCTTGCCAACCCCCCTCCCCCCACCCACACTTTCCCTTATCACCTCCCTTTTAATGAAGACACATTTGACCCTCCGCTTTAAGTCCAGCAATCCCAGCCCCCCCTTACTTACAGGTAACATTACCACATCCCTTTTAATCCAATCACAGCTCGAACCCCACAAGAATTTAAAAACCTTCCTAAGTATGTTCGTTATTGCTGGCCCAGTTAATGGGAACACGGCTGCCACGTGCCATACTTTGCTATACAGTAAGATATTAATAACAATGGCACGCTGCACAAGGGTCAAATGATAAGGTCGCAATGCACCCAAGCGTCCCTGAATCCTTTCTACCATCCTAATCGAGTTTTCCATGCGTGCCACAGTTAGATCGTCTGCATAAATAAGACCGCAAATTTTTAACGAATTCACCTGCCTCCTCACAACTGCACTACCCCAATCAACCCTACCCGCCCAAGCTCCTAACCCCATGACCATGGATTTATCTGAATTTACCCTCATA
This sequence comes from Cherax quadricarinatus, assembly GCF_038502225.1. Lineage (NCBI taxonomy): Eukaryota > Metazoa > Arthropoda > Malacostraca > Decapoda > Parastacidae > Cherax > Cherax quadricarinatus. The sequence continues at coordinate 25,540,891 of NC_091345.1, forward strand.
CCAGTTGCCCCTGCGAACATTTGTACTACCCCGTCTAATGTGTCCATTGACATCCCCTCCCTGATCAGAACAGTTGTATCATCCACATACCCAATTAAAACTGGCCAAACCCTCGCAACCTCACACCCTGGTCCCTCTACGTGACACATACGCTGCTCCACCAATCTATAAAAGGGGTCCTGTACGCACGCAAACAATAATTGTGACATAGGACACCCCTGCCTAAGTCCCCTACCCATTACAATCTTCCCACCCAATCGACCATTAATCTGTACCCTCGCCATTGCACCTCCATACAACGCCTCAACCCAACCCACTATTTCTTCCCCAAACCCCTGACCCCTGAGGATGGCTTTCAATGCTTTCCGATCCACTCTATCGTATGCCCCTTGCCAATCGAGCGCCACCAAACCTCCCTCCCTCCCCCCCCCTTTTGCCTCCACGAAATCCCTAAGTAACCCATGCCCCTCCACCATAGACCTCCCTGGCAAACCAAACTGAGTTTTTGATACTACCCGCCCCACCACACACTTGACCCGATTTCCCAAAATCTTCGCAAACAATTTATAATCTGCGCATAACAACGAGATCGCCCGGTAATCCCGAAGCGTATGCTGCCCCTTACCCTTCGGTACCAATACAACGACAGCCGTTGCCTGCTTCTCACCCAGCTCACCTCTCTCCTTCATGCAATTTAATAACCTAACCAAAAAATGCCTCATTAATTCCCAATGCTGCTGATAAAACTCTGCCGGGAGTCCATCAATTCCCGGTGCTTTGCCCTTTTGCATTCCACTTAAAGCCCTCCATATTTCCCCCTCAGTTATTTCCCCACCCAGTGCTTCCCTATCACTGTTACGCAACTGACATACCACACTCCCACACACCTGTTCTAAAACCCCATCCTCTACCCCTTCTCGTTGCCAGTACTTCTCATACCACTTGTCAGCAAACGCCCCCATTCCTTCCGTAGCTTGTATGACCTGCCCCTCCCTGTACCCTCCTATCGACTCATGAACCTCCAACCATGGAATAGTCATTGCCTGCTGTCTTTGTTTCTGCCTACGCAATACGCACGATGAAGGTCTATCGCCCCATAACACCTCTTCCACCCCCGCCTGTACCCGCACCGCTTGGAACCTCTCATCCTGTACCTCACGCAGCCTCCCTTTAATTGCCATAATATCATCCATTGGATAAGTGCCCGCCACCGCCCCCCTCGCATAACAACCCCGTAATCTATCCTCCAAATAGTTAGCAAGCCCATATTTTAAAGAATTGATACGTTTCCCTTCCTTTACGTAATATTGCTTAATCCGTTCTTTAGCCACACCATCCCACCACATCACCACATCCTCTACCCCATTTATCTCTGCACGTAACCCCTCCCACAGCGTTGCAAATCCCTCTATCCCCTCCTCATCACCTAACACACTTGTATTTAATTTCCAATAACCCCTAGATATACCTGCTAGTGACTCCCACGCCACCTCTGCTACTACCGCCCGATGATCCGAATAAGCTACTTCTATTGTACGGAAAAATGTCAACCCAACCCCTTGAGATATATACAGCCTATCCAACCTAGCAGCGTAACCCCGTCTTACAAAAGTGTGCTCTACCTCCCACGCCCCTCCTCCAACCGCATCCCGCAACTGAATATCCCTCAAAAGATCTCGCAAGGCCGCCGACACGTGCCCCGCCCCTTTTGGTTCCACGTCAGCCCTCCTAATAACGCAGTTCCAGTCCCCACCAACGACGGCCACTGCAGGTAAACCACGTAAGAAGAAAACTAGTTCTTCACATACAAAATCCCTTTTTACCCTCACATCATTTTCTGCTGGTGCATACACACTTACAAAAGATACCCTCTGCCCCATCCACCACCCATCCACGCGCAATACTCTTCCCCCCCTCCCCCCTCACTTCTTAGCAACACAAACGGGCTCGCCTCCCTGATCAATATACCCACACCACCTTTCAGACGTGCAGATGGCAGAGTCATGACCTGAAACCCCTCCACCTCGAGCACTCTTCCCTCCTTGAAATTGTGTTCTTGCAGGAACACTACATCCACCCTATATTTATACAGAAACATTTGAAACCATTCCTTCTTCACACTATTACACAGTCCATTTACGTTCACAGTCATACACCTAAGGGCTCTTTATAGTTTCCAACCCTTCCTCCTCTCTTCATTCATCCCAGGGCCTCCTGCCCCAGAGCCAGCACAAAGCTTCACACTATCAGCCCCCCCCCTTTTTTTGCGATGCCTCTTATCGTGACTACTTTGACAGTGCTCTTCCTTCCTCCCAGACCTCTGCGCCGGCGTCAGGACATCATCTGAGTCTGACGCCGCCGCTCTCTTCCTCGTGATGCCCTCTACATCCATGTTATCTTCTGAGGTTCCCTCACGATGTACCTCAACCTCCACCACGCCTCGTTCCACAGCACACGGCGACAACTCACTCTTACTAGTTGGCCCGTCAACCCTGCTATGGTTTTTATCATTACATTCCTCTACAGGCAACGCCGTGCCTCTCACCAGCTCAGGAACAACATCCTCTGCAGGCGGCGTCAATGTCCTTAACACTTCCTGAAGCTCTTCCTCTAGAGCCTGCACCTCCTCCTGCACTTGCACTTCTGTACTTTTCCCTTGCCTAGTAACAGATCCTTTTACATCATAGCTTACCTCACACATGCCAGTCTCCTCTTTGGAATCCTCCACCTCTTCACTCCACAAGCGCCCAAGCCCTTGCTTTCGCATGGGGCTCTCAACAACTATCACGCTGGTAACTGGTGCTTCACCAGTTTGTGCAGGCGCCCTCCTCAGCTTCACACAAGCTGCCATCATATGGTCGTACGCCCCACATATTCTGCACGTACGTCTCTGTCCGGCATACGATACCATAACTTGCGTCCTGAAGTCCTCCAACACGACGTAAGACGGTATGGGATGTCTCAGAGTCATCTTCAGGGAAAAGGTACCCTCCGGACGGCCCATGTAAGCACCTGCCGTCCACTTGCCCTTTTGTGCCAGATGTACGGTTCCATATGCCTCAAAAACACTCCTGATGTCAGCCTCATCTGCCTCAAATGGGACATTACGTATCTTAACCCACGTAAAGTGGCGAGATACGTCGATCAAACGCACCTTCACAGCTGGAGTAGCGTCAAGACTCACGTCTTGGAATCTCGTCACCAAAGACTCGTACACGGACGTGGAATTCAGTTTGACGAAGATTCTGTAAGCCCCATTCAGGGCTACACCATACACCTCATCGTCCTGGATTCCATAGGTCTCCCTAATGATTGTTGGGAGTAATACCTGCGCTGAAGAGGGTGAAATCGCCCCACGAAGCAGCTCAATACCAATGGTATTTACGCGCCTCCTCACACTCAGCGCCATGTTGATACAAGGTAGCTCGCCTGAAAACAGCAGAGGGGTGCAGAGCACAACCGCACTCTACCGTGGTCAGGCAGCAAATGTAAGCAACTTTATTCCGAAACGTTTCGCCTACACAGTAGGCTTCTTCAGTCAAATACAGAAAGTAGGCAGGAACAGTTGAGATGTGAAGACGATGTAATCAGTCCATCACCCTTGAAGTCGTAGAATTTGAGGTTGTCAATCCCTCGGTCTGGAGAAGTTCAGTTCCATAGTCAGGAACTATCAAACGACAGTGCGGAGACTTAAATCCTGCCTACTTTCTGTATTCGACTGAAGAAGCCTAGTGTGTAGGCGATACGTTTCGGAATAAAGTTGCTTACTGTTGCCTATGTGTCTTACCTACCAACCTGTCGGTATTGTATACCATTTTGATGTTCATCTTGTCAGACACTGCAACACATGGCCTCTTGGTACAGAAAACGCCTTAGACAACCCTTCCAGTGAGAACTGTTGGATCTGAGAGGGACCTGACCTCTCAGTGGCTACATTCTCACTACTACTACTATTCTGCACCTCTCCTTCCTACAGTATTTAAGTCTCCGCACTGTCGCTTGATCTTCAGATAGTTCCTGACTATGGAACTGAACTTCTCCAGGCCGAGGGACTGACAACCTCAAATTCTACGACTTCAAGGGTGATGGACTGATTACATCGTCTTCACATCTCTACTGTTCCTGCCTACTTTCTGTATTCGACTGAAGAACCCTACTGTGTAGGAAACGTTTCGGAATAAAGTTGCTTACTGTTGCCTATGTCTCTTACCTACCAACCTGTCGGTATTGTATACCATTTTGATGTTCATCTTGTCAGACACTGCAACACATGGCCTCTTGGTACAGAAAACGCCTTAGACAACCCTTCCAGTGAGAACTGTTGGATCTGAGAGGGACCTGACCTCTCAGTGGCTACATTCTCACTACTACTACTACTCTGCACCTCTCCTTCCGACAGAATTTAAGTCTCCGCACTGTCGCTTGATCTTCAGATAGTTCCTGACTATGGAACTGAACTTCTCCAGGCCGAGGGACTGACAACCTCAAATTCTACGACTTCAAGGGTGATGGACTGATTACATCGTCTTCACATCTCTACTGTTCCTGCCTACTTTCTGTATTCGACTGAAGAACCCTACTGTGTAGGCGAAATGTTTCGGAATAAAGTTGCTTACTGTTGCCTATGTGTCTTACCTACCAACCTGTCGGTATTGTATACCATTTTGATGTTCATCTTGTCAGACACTGCAACACATGGCCTCTTGGTACAGAAAACGCCTTAGACAACCCTTCCAGTGAGAACTGTTGGATCTGAGAGGGACCTGACCTCTCAGTGGCTACATTCTCACTACTACTACTACTCTGCACCTCTCCTTCCGACAGTATTTAAGTCTCCGCACTGTCGCTTGATCTTCAGATAGTTCCTGACTATGGAACTGAACTTCTCCAGGCCGAGGGACTGACAACCTCAAATTCTACGACTTCAAGGGTGATGGACTGATTACATCGTCTTCACATCTCTACTGTTCCTGCCTACTTTCTGTATTCGACTGAAGAAGCCTACTGTGTAGGCGAAACGTTTCGGAATAAAGTTGCTTACTGTTGCCTATGTGTCTTACCTACCAACCTGTCGGTATTGTATACCATTTTGATGTTCATCTTGTGAGACACTGCAACACATGGCCTCTTGGTACAGAAAACGCCTTAGACAACCCTTCCAGTGAGAACTGTTGGATCTGAGAGGGACCTGACCTCTCAGTGGCTGCATTCTCACTATTACTACTACTCTGCACCTCTCCTTCCGACAGTATTTAAGTCTCCGCACTGTCGCTTGATCTTCAGATAGTTCCTGACTATGGAACTGAACTTCTCCAGGCCGAGGGACTGACAACCTCAAATTCGACGACTTCAAGGGTGATGGACTGATTACATCGTCTTCACATCTCTAATGTTCCTGCCTACTTTCTGTATTCGACTGATGAAGCCTACTGTGTAGGCGAAACGTTTCGGAATAAAGTTGCTTACTGTTGCCTATGTGTCTTACCTATGGGCATCTTACTGACAAAGAGAATGAAATGTGCTCGATTTTAAATAATTATTTTCTCTCGGTTTTTACACAGGAAGACTCTAATAATATTCCAGTAATTAACTTTTATAGTGGGCCAGAAGAAGATAAATTATGTAAAGTAAAAGGACACAAGTGCAACTAATGTGACATTTATTGTGGCAACGTTTCGCTCTCCAGGAGCTTTATCAAGCCATTACAAACAATACATGGACACAGAGGGTATATAAAGGCTCAGAGTGAGGTGCAATACTAGTGAGGTACCATTTCGATGTTCACTAGTCGTAGTAGTAGTAGTAGTAGTAGTGGTAGTGACACAAGTAATACAATATAGTAGAGCAATTAATTCGTACATGAGTAAAAGGATATAAATCCTATTACTTGGGTAACATAAAAATAGGTTGGACAAGTGTAGACTGGAAAGAGGCAGCTGGTTTCAGTGTTCACTCTCTGTAATGTGCTTTGTGTAGTATAACAGGAGAGACTATGATGGCAGGGTTTACTGTTTTCAGGAGGATTCTTGCTAAGACTTCTTAGATGGTGAAGCTGCCGTTGTTTTGTTTAATTGTATTTGAAACAGCGATCAGTGCTGATTCGAGGCACTTGCGTCTGCGGAAATTAGTTTCTTTGAACACTAATTGGGCGTTTCTGAATTTCATGAGATGATTAGTGGAATTTCGGTGTTGTACACAGGCGTTGTTCAAGTTATCGTTCCTATATGCGTAAATGTGTTCATTGAGGCGGGTGTCGAGGTTTCTTGCTGTTTCACCTACGTAAATCTTGTCACAGCCTCCACAGGGTATAGTGTAAACTCCTGCATTGACTGGTTCGTGGTGCTTGGATTTTGTCCTGGTTAGATCCTTTATTGAAGTGCTAGAAGCGATGGCGACTCTGGTGTTAGCTTGTGAAAGTACTTTTGAGACGTTCAGTGCAACCTGGCTGTTGGGAAGAATTATAACTTTGTTGGGAGTGGTGTTGATGCGTGGAGAATTAATGATCTGAAGAGCTCTTTTCTTGCAGTCTTTGATGAAAAAAGAAGGAAAATGTAACTCAGTGAATGTTTGGTGAATGTATGTACATTCCTCGTCAAGAAACTCAGGACTACAAATTCGGTATGCTCTTAGGAAAAACCCGATGATGATGCCTCTTTTGGTCTTGGTATCTTGACTGGAATAGAAGTGTGTGAGATCATTTTTATTGGTGGGTTTCCGATAAACTTGAAATCTTAGGTTGTTGTCTACTTTGTGAATGAGGACGTCGAGGAAAGGTAGCTTGTCATTGGACTCTTCTTCTAGTGTAAACTGGATCGCTGGTTCAACTGCGTTGAGCCTTGCCTGAAGATCCCGTACTTCAAAACGTTTTGAAGTTATTACGAGGACATCGTCCACGTAACGTAACCAAGTGACGCTTGAAGGGATGATGTTGGCGAAGTGTTCGGACTCTAGGTGTTCCATGTATAAGTTGGCTAGGACGGCACTTATTGGGGACCCCATTCCCATGCCGTAGGTTTGTTTGTAGAGCTTGTTATTGAAAGAAAAACAGTTGAAATTAACACAGAGTTCAATCAAGTCAACAAAATCTCCGGGAGGTAGAGGAAGATTAAGGTCCTGATTGACTTGACGTCGTAGAACCTCGATGGCTTTTTTGGTAGGTACTTTTGTGAAGAGGGAAGTCACATCCAAACTGCTTAGTTTCTTGTTTCGGATGGAGAGGTTACGGATGCGGTTGAGAAGGTCGCCTGAGTGTTTAAGATGAGCGGGGCTGATGGTCCCCAGAAGGCAGGAAAGATGTTTGGCAAGAACTCCAGCTAGTTTGTGTGGAGCACTGCCTATTCCTGACGTGATTGGTCTGAGAGGAATATTGTGTTTGTAATAAAGTTGATAGAATTACCGACAATATGTAAAGTAAAAGGACACAAGTGCAACTAATGTGACATTTATTGTGGCAACGTTTCGCTCTCCAGGAGACTTATCAAGCCTTGATAAAGCTTGATAAAGCTCCTGGAGAGCGAAACGTTGTCACAATAAATGTCACATTAGTTGCACTTGTGTCCTTTTACTTTAAATATTGTGTTTATGGGTCTTGGATAAACCATACATGTGTGCTGGTTTAGGGTTGCTTGGTAACAAGTACAGAAGTTTCTTCCCTTCTCTAGTGCATTTGAGTATTTGTCTGGTTTTGTATAGAAAATCTTTGGTGAGCGTCTCCCACTGTTGAGTGCTGATGGGTTCGTATGTAGAATGATCATTCAAAAGGTCCATCATTTTAGTGTTGTAGTCACTGGTGTTGAGTATGACGACTCCACCTCCTTTGTCGGCGGTGGTGATGATAATGTTGGGGTCGTTGGCGAGGTTCTTAAGGGCAGTGATGTATCGTCTAGGAAGATTAGAAGAAGAAGGTTCACATAAAGCTGCAGTGAGAAGGCCCTGTATATAACCCTTCTGGAAGTTGCTGTCACTGTGTCTATGGTTCCTGGTAACTAGTTTGAGTTGATAGTTAGGTTTGCGTATGTTGGTGGTAAATTTGAGTCCCAGACTCAGTGCTTGTTTTTCGTAGTCGGTTAAGGTGCGTGACGATAAGTTGTTTATCAGGGATTCGCGTCCCATTTCCTTCCATCGACTGTTAGTGCAGAGGTACTGAAGTTTGCGATTGAGTTTGATCTTCTGTTGGAGGTTAGCTGTGGTGACTGTGCTGAGAATATGCTCAGCAGTGTGTTGGTCAATCTGAAGATTGGCCCTCATATTCCTTGCAGTTTCAAAGGTTTCCTTAGCGATGTTAGAAAGTTCTTCGGCACCTCTACCTCTTCGGCTCCTCTACCTCCCGGAGATTTTGTTGACTTGATTGAACTCTGTGTTAATTTCAACTGCTTTTCTTTCAATAACAAGCTCTACAAACAAACCTACGGCATGGGAATGGGGTCCCCAATAAGTGCCGTCCTAGCCAACTTATACATGGAACACCTAGAGTCCGAACACTTCGCCAACATCATCCCTTTAAGCGTCACTTGGTTACGTTACGTGGACGATGTCCTCGTAATAACTCCAAAACGTTTTGAAGTACGGGATCTTCAGGCAAGGCTCAACGCAGTTGAACCAGCGATCCAGTTTACACTAGAAGAAGAGTCCAATGACAAGCTACCTTTCCTCGACGTCCTCATTCAGAAAGTAGACAACAACCTAAGATTTCAAGTTTATCGGAAACCCATCAATAAAAAATGATCTCACACACTTCTATTCCAGTCAAGATACCAAGACCAAAAGAGGCATCATCATCGGGTTTTTCCTAAGAGCATACCGAATTTGTAGTCCTGAGTTTCTTGACGAGGAATGTACATACATTCACCAAACATTCACTGAGTTACATTTTCCTTCTTTTTTCATCAAAGACTGCAAGAAAAGAGCTCTTCAGATCATTAATTATCCACGCATCAACACCACTCCCAACAAAGTTATAATTCTTCCCAACAGCCAGGTTGCACTGAACGTCTCAAAAGTACTTTCACAAGCTAACACCAGAGTCGCCATCGCTTCTAGCACTTCAATAAAGGATCTAACCAGGACAAAATCCAAGCACCACGAACCAGACAATGCAGGAGTTTACACTATACCCTGTGGGGGCTGTGACAAGATTTACGTAGGTGAAACAGCAAGAAACCTCGACACCTGCCTCAATGAACACATTTACGCATGTAGGAACGATAACTTGAACAACGCCTGTGTACAACACCGAAATTCCACCAATCATCTCATGAAATTCAGAGACGCCCAATTAGTGATCAAAGAAACTAATTTCCGCAGACGCAAGTGCCTCGAATCAGCACTGATCGCTGTTTCAAATACAATTAAACAAAACAACGGCAGCTTCACCATCTCCGAAGTCTTAGCAAGAATCCTCCTGAAAACAGTAAACCCTGCCATCACATAGTCTCTCCTGTTATACTACACAAAGCACATTACAGAGAGTGAACACTGAAACCAGCTGCCTCTTTCCAGTCTACACTTGTCCAACCTATTTTTATGTTACCCAAGTAATAGCTTTTATATCCTTTTACTCATGTACGAATTAATTGCTCTACTATATTGTATTACTTGTGTCACTACCACTACTACTACTACTACTACTACCACTAGTGAACATCGAAATGGTACCTCACTAGTATTGCACCTCACTCTGAGCCTTTATATACCCTCTGTGTCCATGTATTGTTTGTAATGGCTTGATAAAGCTCCTGGAGAGCGAAACGTTGCCACAATAAATGTCACATTAGTTGCACTTGTGTCCTTTTACTTTACATATTGTCGGAAATTCTACCAACTTTATTACAAGATAAATTATGTAACATCACAGTCACTAGTGAAATGGTTGTGAAGCAGATAGACCGACTGAAGCAAAATAAGTCACCGGGTCCCGATGAGGTTTTTTCAAGGGTTCTAAAGGAATGCAAAATGGAACTCTGTGAACCATTAACTAATATTTTTAATATATCTCTTCAAACAGGTGTAGTGTCTGATATGTGGAATTTGGCTAATGTAATTCCTATTTTTAAAACCTACGGCATGGGAATGGGGTCCCCCATAAGTGCCGTCCTAGCCAACTTATACATGGAACACCTAGAGTCCGAACACTTCGCCAACATCATCCCTTCAAGCGTCACTTGGTTACGTTACGTGGACGATGTCCTCGTAATAACTCCAAAACGTTTTGATGTACGGGATCTTGAGGCAAGGCTCAACGCAGTTGAACCAGCGATCCAGTTTACACTAGAAGAAGAGTCCAATGACAAGCTACCTTTCCTCGACGTCCTCATTCACAAAGTGGACAACAACCTAAGATTTCAAGTTTATCGGAAACCCACCAATAAAAATGATCTCACACACTTCTATTCCAGCCAAGATACCAAGACCAAAAGAGGCATCATCATCGGGTTTTTCCTAAGAGCATACCGAATTTGTAGTCCTGAGTTTCTTGACGGGGAATGTACATACATTCACCAAACATTCACTGAGTTACATTTTCCTTCTTTTTTCATCAAAGACTGCAAGAAAAGAGCTCTTCAGATCATTAATTATCCACGCATCAACACCACTCCCAACAAAGTTATAATTCTTCCCAACAGCCAGGTTGCATTGAACGTCTCAAAAGTACTTTCACAAGCTAACACCAGAGTCGCCATCCCTTCTAGCACTTCAATAAAGGATATAACCAGGACAAAATCCAAGCACCACGAACCAGTCAATGCAGGAGTTCACACTATACCCTGTGGAGGCTGTGACAAGATTTACGTAATAAAGTTGGCAGAATTACCGACAATATGTAAAGTAAAAGGACACAAGTGCAACTAATGTGACATTTATTGTGGCAACGTTTCGCTCTCCAGGAGCTTTATCAACGCCTGTGTACAACACCGAAATTCCACCAATCATCTCATGAAATTCAGAGACGCCCAATTAGTGATCAAAGAAACTAATTTCCGCAGACGCAAGTGCCTCGAATCAGCACTGATCGCTGTTTCAAATACAATTAAACAAAACAACGGCAGCTTCACCATCTCCGAAGTCTTAGCAAGAATCCTGAAAACAGTAAACCCTGCCATCACATAGTCTCTCCTGTTATACTACACAAAGCACATTGAACATCAAAATGGTATACAATACCGACAGGTTGTTAGGTAAGACACATATGCAACAGTTAGACAACTTTATTCCGAAACGTTTCGCCTACACAGTAGGCTTCTTCAGTCGAATACAGAAAGTAGGCAGGAACAGTAGAGATGTGAAGACGATGTAATCAGTCCATCAGCACATTACAGAGAGTGAACACTGAAACAAGCTGCCTCTTTCCAGTCTATATTTTTTATGTTACCCAAGTAATAGCTTTTATATCCTTTTACTCATGTACGAATTAATTGCTCTACCATATTGTATTACTTTTATCACTACCACTACTACTACTACCACTACCACTAGTGAACATCGAAATGGTGCCTCACTAGTATTGCACCTCACTCTGAGCCTTTATATACCCTCTGTGTCCGTGTATTGTTTGTAATGGCTTGATAAAGCTTCTGGAGAGCGAAACGTTGCCACAATAAATGTCACATTAGTTGCACTTGTGTCCTTTTACTTTACAAGATTTACGTAGGTGAAACAACAAGAAACCTCGACACCCGCCTCAATGAACACATTTACGCATGTAGGAACGATAACTTGAACAACGCCTGTGTACAACACCGAAATTCCACCAATCATCTCATGAAATTCAGAGACGCCCAATTAGTGATGAAAGAAACTAATTTCCGCAGACGAAGGTACCTCGAATCAGCACTGATCGCTGTTTCAAATACAATTAAACAAAACAACGGCAGCTTCACCATCTCCGAAGTCTTAGCAAGAATCCTCCTGAAAACAGTAAACCCTGCCATGTATGTATAATGTTCGCCAAGATCAGGGTCCTGGCACGGGTCTTAATCTTGAGATGACCCGTCTCTGGCTCCTGAAGGAGAATTGATTCTTCGCTGTTGCAGCATATGCTGCTCAAGCACTGTTCCGGACAGTTCAGCTAGTGTGCCTCATAAGCGACTGAGGTTACTCCACCTGAGCTAGGGACTTGGCTCTGTCCGCTCTGATAATCTGCAGATTCATGGCATTCACTGTTTCCTGCTCTGTCAGTAAGCACACCCTCAGGAGTGTGCTGACCATCTGCCGGAACATGCTCTGTTGTTCTGTGGAAGTGATTGTGTTGCAGATAATATCTGTGAATGCCTTGATGAGTGTTAAGAGATCCTCTCTGTTGGGAGCCTGCGTTGTCCGTGGGTTCGAAGCAGTGGATATTATCTGGGCTGTTGTAATCTGTGGGGACTGCTGAGGGTTGTATTTCTTCACTGTGCACACCGTGGGCTGTACCTGTATGCCAAGTTGTGTAACCGGCATCTGCTGGTGAGGTGCAGCCACAGCCTGCATAGTGGCTGTGCCTGGCAAGGAGGCCGGTGGGGGCTCGTGTAGTGCCGTCTGCTGATTGCGTTGCCCAGATGTTTCCTGTTGGCGCCGCCTATTCCTCATGTTTTTGTTTTTCGTTGCGATAGTGGGGGAAGATGCTCCTGTTCATGACACCTGGTTGAGTCTTCAAGGGTCGGAAATTCCTGGGCATTGAGTTGGGTTGCCTGATGAGAGTTCTGCAGTATCGCAGGATTCTCTGCGCCCATCGTCTGCTGAGGGTGATGCTCTGCCCTAGCCTGCTGTCTCGTCGTTGGTGTCTTCCAGGCCTCACGAATTCTAGTGAGCCTCTCAGGGCATCGAGGGTTCCAGGCATGGTGTTTCTGCCTGCAATTCGGGCATCGTGGAGTGGGTGGCGATGCATTCTTCAGCTTGGTGATGCATTCCTCGGTAGGGTGGGGCTGGCTGCAGACACCGCAGATTACTCTGTTTGGACAGAGTGCACCCAGGTGTCCGTAACGCTGGCACTTAAAACAGCGAACTGCCGTGAAGGTCCTGACATCGTACCTGCCCCAAGAACCGAGGTCCAGCTGGGATGGCAGTGGTCCTACATGCTGAATGAGGACCTGCAGGGTTGGTGCGTTGCCTGCCGATTTTGCCTTGAGACGCTGAGCTGACACGACACTGGGATGAGCTGCTACTGCCTCGATCGGCATCATCAGCGGGTATCGCATCACTGCACCCTTGGTGACCTTCTGCCGAGAATCCAGTTTCCAGAATCCAGAATTCCTCTAATTTATCAACATGTCGGTTCTCTGAACCATTCATCTACAAACCTGTCAGACACTGCAACTTCTTGGGATTTTAATACTTGGGAATTCTTCGCTTGCCTAATTCTTGGGCACGACCTACTTCCACATTGAACAAATGTTACACGACCTATGACTGCTTCACCTCTCCTGCCAACGGTTTATAAGCTCCTTCTCCGCACGTATGCCGTATTCTACTCAAGATTGATGGACTGACCACATCGACTCAAGGTTGAGGGACTGATTACCTCATTCTCCTCCTGTTCTTCAAGATTCTCCTTTGTATGGACTGATGAAGCCACTGTGTGGCGAAACGTTTCCTCAATAAAGATACCCAAGAGTTGCACATGTGTCTAATTTATCAACATGTCGGTTCTCTGAACCATTCATCTACAAACATTATATATTAATTATATTGTATATATTTACTTCTCTGTGCAGTATAATACAATATTATATGTTGATTCACTATATTACATGCACTTGATTCTTGATTCCATTGTCATGTTGCTCATTCGTACGTGAATTCAGTGTACGTACATTTTCTCTAATCATAGCATGATACTATATACTGTTATTCATTAAAATATGTACTTGTAATATTGTACCACCGTACTGTTGTACTACAAGAGGCAACACTTGGATATAAGTGTAAGACACAAGTAAAAGCAGCCTGTATATTTCACCATCAGTTAAATTTGTTTGCAGCAAATCTGTAACAAAAATAGACGCAAAGAAAGTTTTAATTGTGACAGGTTTAAGTTCTGTGAAGAGCTTTATCACCTTAATATTTGTGTGTGACAGTCGATAAAGATTTACGTAGAGCGCAATGTTGTTGCCATTACACCTTGTTCTACACTTTAAGTTGTTCTTCAGTACTCGTCAGAGTGCGGGTCTGTACTCAGTACATCACACTGTGGCAGTGGACTGTTGTATTCAGTACATCACACTGTGGCAGTGGACTGTTGTACTCAGTACATCACACTGTGGCAGTGGACTGTTGTATTCAGTACATCACACTGTGACAGTGGACTGTTGTATTCAGTACATCACACTGTGGCAGTGGACTGTTGTATTCAGTACATCACACTGTGGCAGTGGACTGTTGTATTCAGTACATCACACTGTGGCAGTGGACTGTTGTATTCAGTACATCACACTGTGGCAGTGGACTGTTGTATTCAGTACATCACACTGTGACAGTGGACTGTTGTATTCAGTACACCACACTGACAGTGGACTGTTGTATTCAGAAGCAAATACTGAGACAATGAAGTGCTGTATTCAGTAGCTCACATTAACAAAACACCTCGTAAACTGGCTAAACCTCTTCACGTGGCCTAACAAGGCATCACCACTTGCTCTGCTCATTTCTGTCTCAGCTGTAGAAGAACCAGTCTCACATATAACAATAAACTATGTATGTTTTCTATATAGACTCAAGCTAGGAAACCAATTCCTAAGCAATTCCTATGAAAATGATTATTTCACATGATATCATAAGAGCAGTTATGACATTTTTTTCAAATGTTGGTTTGCCACGAGGGATTTAGTCGGATCTATGATCCACCTTCTCATCTAAAATCATTCGTGATGCATTATCTCATACAAGAATTAAGTCTGTGCTTTCTACTTGTTATCTATACTTCTGATCGCTGTTAGAGAAAATCACCACCACAAGGTGGTGATGGGAGTGATGTACATCCCGCCACAGAATGGTAAGAGGCCAAGACCAGAGTACGATGAGAGCAACTGAGAACTGTGGACACACTGGCTGAGGTGGACAGAAGGGCCCATTTGGGCAGGACAGAGTTCCTAGTTGTCGCTGATTTCAGCCACAAGGAGATTGACTGGGAAAACCTAAAGCCACATGGGGGACCAGAAACGTGGAGCGCTAAGATAATGGAAGCGGTACTGGAAAACGTCATGCATCAACATGTTAGTGACAGTATGCTGAATTCGAGGTAGTATGTAAAATGATAGGGAAAATTATCAAAAAATTGTGGTGGAACACTTAGAAAGGAAGAGCTTATACATGATAATCATCACGGTTTCAGGGAGGAAAAAAATCCTGTGTCACAAACGAAATGGATTTTTACGACATAGTAACAGAGATAAGACCGCAGAGAAGAGAGAGGATGGTAGACTGTAAAAGAGATTAGTTCAAAAGTTAGAGGAGCAGGAAGGAATATCAGGAAATGCACTGCAATTGGTCAGGGAATAACTTGCAGGAAGGAAATAAGTGATGGTACTTGATAATGTGTCGGACGTGTGTCATGACAACCTCCCTACTCAACCAAGCTCTCCCATAACCCCATACATACCGTAAGAGCCTTCTCTGCATCTCCTGAATATCCACGTCCCGTAATGGGTATACCTCAGCCACTCCTCATACCTTGCTGTAAACAAGAGAGTTAACCACCACTGCCCTTTGTTGCAAGGAGACATCCCCAGCTCTTAAACCTCTGAGACGGTCTAAAGCCTTTTTTTACCACCAATTCAGAATTTACCCTTCGACCCTCCATCTCTTCCGCCATGCACACGAACCCACATATTTTAAGTTTTTTTTTTTATTTTATTTAAAACTCAGGTACAAAAATTATATGGGAACATAATCAATATGTAACAAGATACAGGCAGTAAAACGATAATCTGCAGTGACTACACAAATACCAAAGAAGCACTTATATAATGACATCAGAACTGGCTGCTGCACTCCAATCAAACACTACTTTTATGTACCGTGCTTCACGTGAAAAGATGGTCTTATAATAAAAACGATAGTCCTACTTAGTAATGCTTACACTCCCCCCCCCCTTGAAAAACATACCACTTTCACCTGAGTATACTCATTGACATCTCTTATACATTTATTAGAGCATTAAGGATATCATTGACAACATGTATAAACACAATCCAGCCATCTAAAAGGCTGACTATAATACAAGAAAAGTCTGAACATGATGGCACACATCCACCAAAGAAACCAATCCACACCCTAACCCTCATATACCCCATGATAACAATCAATATCGTGCACGGTGGTGGATTTAATACACTACCGCTGACTCTTCACCCCCCTCCCCCCACATGCCTAGTAACTGTGTCTGCCGTCACCACTCATAACCTCCATCAGTCATTAAATTTAAAAATACATTAAGGTACAATAACAAAGGAATATGAGAACCCCTTATCGTCTCCGCCACAGAAAAATAAAAATGGTACATTTTCTAAATACATACTGCTGATTCATCTTTGTGCTTACAAAATATCCCCCATCCCCTATGCTTTTTATCTCTTTACTCCAAAGCTAAGAACCAGATTATACATTTCATCAATCAAATTATATTACAATAAGCATAATAATATCAATACTTATCATCCGACTAATAGGTGTACATTATTATCACCCTGAGTTCCATGAAATTTACATAAGAATTAATACATATATTGACAATCCTCACAATCCTTCCCGTCTTCTAAATACAGTGTACATATATCCAATGACATTTCGTTATGATCCAATCATATTTACTTTACACTTCCCCTTTTCCCTAGTGCAAGATAAATGCCACTTGCACTAGAGTCATAACACCTTACATTTGTTCACTTAAAACGTATAAAAAAAGAACTAACATAAATAACTTATAACAATATATAGATAGTAATTATTTGACAAAGTGAAGAATACCAACTAATATGATTAACAGTACACTAGAAATTGTAACTCACTCACTAATACATATTCCCATTTTTTATGTATTATGTTCAACAAGATATATATATATTTATTAACAATGTTCCAGAGCAATATCAGACTTACTCTGTCATGCACTAAGTTACACAATATAACTTATGGCTCCTAATAAAACATGTACCGGGCAGTACTACCTCAATCATTAACAAAACCAACCTGGCAAAAGACACTTCAGAAAGCCACCCCCTGCCATCCCCTGACCCCATGCTATCTGTATTAAAAAAACACAAACTCACGTTCCCTTCCATGCTCAAGTTCGTACCTGACGTCGAAAGTCATAAAACCCCTGTCTCTTAACCAAATGTCACCAGTTCACCCCCCCTACGCCCCCCCCATTCCTAACGACTTTACACCCATATGCTCCACTACCACACACTTTTATTCCACCTTCCATCCTCCACTAATCTCAAAAAAGAACAAGAATGCCAGTTTAGGGAGAACCAGCCCAATCCAGCTCTAAACTACACCCAACCCTAACATTACACCTACCGACAGATTACGATAACCCAAGGGAAAACTATTTACCCACAACCTCCCATATAGTAGCCTATTTCTGCATACTGTACGATACACACTCGCCGCAAGCGCCCGCACCCTATATTCACCCCCCACCTCCCGCATGCACCAAGACACATACAAAAAAATCTGCCACTACATACATCACTGCCCTCCGAATGTCCTTGGAAACCCCTCCCACATCAAAATGCAAAGCCCTCAAAGTCGAAATGTTTCTTCCCCCTCCCGCCACTATACCCAGAACTCTCGCTAACCATGCCCTTACAAAACCCAAGGTTTCACAAAAATATATGGCATGAAAAGCCGTCTCCTCTTCCTCACAATGCAAACAAGTGCCAGCACCTACATAACCCATTCTATATAGCACTGACCTTGTAGCTAGAATTCCCATAAAGAATCTATAAACCACTTCACGAACCCTTGGCTTTAATCTGATCTTCCGAAAGTCTTCCCAAATGCCCCTCCAATCATACATTGGGTATGTAGCTGCTCCCTGTATCACTGTACCCTGCCTACCTGTCCTCCCAAGCCTACTTACCCTTACTTTTTTTGCTTCCCTTACTGCCAACAAATTTCGCACCATATCTTCACACTCCAGTAGTGCCTTTCCCTTCCACCATTTTCGCACATCCTTCATGACCTCTCCCACCCTTCTACCCCTCTCCCCTCCCACCCTCAAGTATCGCTGCTTCACATACACTGCCTTCACTCGTGTGTCCAAAGGTATAAGACCCAGCCCACCCTGCCGCACGCCCATCATCACCACCTCCTTCCGTAGCCATGGCTTCCCATAACCCCACACATACCTCAAAACCACCCTCTCCAGTTCCTGAATATCACACGACCTCAGGGGATATATTTCTGCCACGCCCCACACTTTACTGTACACAAGTGTATTTACTACCACCACCCTCTGCTGCAATGTTACATCCCCAGCCCTCCACCCGCGCATCCTACCCATCGCTCTACTCACTACTTCCTTGGAATTTATTCTCTGTGCCTCCCCAGCGTCCGCCATATACACAACCCCACATATCTTAATTCTATCCACTACGTTCCACCCATACTGTTCCCCCAAACCCCCCCCACCCACGTGCCTACTTCTAATAACTTTGACTTTGCTCCATTAACCCTCATCCCTGTCGCCCCACCAAAAATCTCTATTATACGTCCCACATTCCCCAGTCCTATTTCCCCTCCTACCAAAACTGTGGTGTCATCCACATACCCCACAATACCACATCTCCCAGGACCCACCTCTCCCTGTTCCCACACTCCTTCCTCTATAAGCCTATAAAAAGGGTCCTGCATGCATGCAAAGAGGATTTGAGACAAGGGGCAACCCTGTCGCAAACCCATCCCCATCTGCACTGGCAACCCTAACTTCCCATTAACCTGAACCCTGACCGTTGCAGGCGTATACAAAGTAGTCGCCCAGCGCACAATCTCATCACCAAAACCCTGTTTTTTTAAAATACACCACAACATATGTCTATCTACACTGTCATAAGCCTGCTTCCAATCAATCCCCAAGATCCCCCCCCATTGTCTACCCTCCACAAAATCCTTAATTCTTCCATGCCCCTCATGCATACTTCGACCTGGAATCCCACACTGTCCTCTATGTAGGACTCGGTCAAGCACCTTTTTCATACGGTTACCTAAAACCTTCGCAAAAACTTTATAATCTGCACACATGAGGGAGATCGCCCTAAAATCACCCAAGGTCTTCCCCCCCCCCTCCCTTATAGACCAAAACTACTACCCCCGTGCCCTGCGATTCCCCCAACACTCCCCTTTCCTTCATACAGTTAAACAACCGGACCAGACATTCCTTCATACAATCCCAATGTGTAATATAGAAATCATTAGGAATTCCATCAATGCCCGGCGCTTTTCCCCTACTCAAGCCCATTATCGCCTCCTCCACCTCCTCCTCACTGATCCTACCCTCTATTACCACACTCTCCTCCTCCCCTAAAATACCTCGAATTCCTTCTCCCAGAATCTCTCCCTCCCTCTCTCCTCCCTCCCTCTGCTTAAAATTCTCCCTAAACCAATAATCAGCATAATTGCTCATTCCATCGGTGGTACTAAGTACCTGCCCCACCCTATATCCCCCCACCCCTTTACACACCTCTAATCCCATAATCGTGGTCATCTGTTGCCTATTCCTAAATCTCCTCAAAACACATCCTGACGGTTTGTCACCCCATAGAACCTCCTCTAAACCTTCCCTCACACGTATCGCATCAAAACGAGAATTTTGTATATCCCTCAATCTTCCCCTTAAAACCTCTATTTCTCCATGTCTAGCCCCCCCTCCCCCTTCATAACAATCATTTAGCTGCCCCTCTAAATATTTCTGTAAACCATACCTCCACCTCGCCTCATCCCTTCCTCTATGCTGGTAATACTCCCTAATCTGCAATTTAGCGTGCTTCTCCCACCATTCCAAGACATCCTCCTCTTCGTTGCGAGCCTCCCATAGTTGCTTCCACCATTCCCTAAAAAACAACCCCTCCCCCTCTCCCTGAAGTAGCCTCACATTCATTTTCCAATAACCCACATACCTACGAACCATCCCTTCCCATGCCATCTCTGCCAAAACGGCACGATGGTCCGAAAAACCTAAATCTATCGTCATTACACGTTCTACTGTTATATCTCGAGTTATATATATACGATCCAACCTGGCAGCATAACCCGTCCGCATAAACGTGTGCTCTACTTTCCACCCATCGCCCCTGACTATGTCATAAACCCCTGCATCCCTCAACAAATCCCTCAATACCCCAAGCACACACCCTGCCCCTCTCGGTCCCACATCCTTATTCCTGATTACACAATTCCAATCCCCACCTATTATAGAAACCATTGGTAAACCCCGCATGTAGAAAATCAAAACCTCCCTTACAAAATTCACCTTTACCCGTATGTTACTATCTGCCGGCATATATATCCCCAGAAAACATACTCTAATCTCGCCCCATATCCCTTCCACCCTCACCACCCTCCCCTCCCCTCCCTCTTCCCACTTGAGCATGTGGAATGGGCTGGACTCCCTCACTGCCACTGCCACCCCACCCTTTAATTTCCCTGAACTACCAACATACATCCTAAAACCGTTCAGCCTCAACTCTCTGCCATACTTGAAATTGTGTTCTTGAATAAAACACACATCAATGTTAAAACGCCGCAAAACATCCTCCAACCATACTCGTTTACCGTCAGCTCTAAGGCCATTCACGTTTATCGTTAGACACTTAAAGATTCAGAAAGGGTGGCTTTCCTCTATGTCTCTGTGTCCTGTCTGTTCCACTTTTTGCTGCTTCTGTCTTTTCTCGTGCACTCTTTCCCGCCTGTACCCCTTCCCCCCCCTGTGCACTACCCCGCCCTTTCTTAATCACTCCTGCCCACGTCTTCTTCCCTGTACGCTGAGCTGGTGTTATAACCTCCTCATCTGACGAGCCTCCAGCCCTCTTTCTAGATGTGCCCTCAATTTCCATATCAGTATTTCCATTGCCCTTGTGCACCTCAGCTTCCACCTGTAGCAACTGCAACATGCCAGGCTCTGACCCCAGAGGCTCTGGAATCTGCTCAATCAAGTCCTTCTCAACCGTCAGAATTCTCCTGTCTGTAGCTGGGTTCTCCTCTGCAGGCACGTCCAGGAAAGACTTAATCATCTCCTGTAGGGGCGTAGATAACTCCTGTGGATCACCGGTCTCTCTCACCCCCACAGGCTGCTGCTCAACTCCCGGGCCCGTTTGCGGGGGAGTATCCGAAGCCACTGGTAGTGTCACACAATTCTCTAACACGCCCTCCACTTCGTCCGCCCAATTACCTTTGCCTGCTGCACTCAAATTCTTCGGCAGAGGTTCCGCCTGAGACTCCGTGGCTACTTGCCGCTCCCAAGGCCGCGGCGCTGCTGCTCTACCACATCCGGCCGCCATGTGGTCAAAAGCGCCGCACAGGCGACACGTCTTTCGTTGTCCCGCGTAGGTCACGTACAGCTGTGTCCTAAAATCCTCCAGGACAACATACGATGGAATAGGTCTTCTTAAAGACATCTTGACGGTGTAAGATCCAGCCGGCAACCCTTCATAGATTCCCTCCGTCCATCGAACTAAAGTTATATCATGCACCTCACCATATCTTTGAAATGTCTCTCTGATATCTACATCGTCTGCCTCGAAAGGAACGTTGCGGATCCTCACCCAGGTGTAGTATTTTGAGGCATCCCGCAGGCGTACCTCCAGACCAGATGATACGGTGATGTTCTTCTCCTGGTACTGAGTCACCGTCCTTTCATATGCCTCCACTGTGTAGAACTTTATGAAGATTCGTGATGATCCATTAAGTGCTATTCCGTGTAAGTCTTCAACTTCAATGCCAAACGTGTCCCGTATAATCGTTGGTAATAAAACAGAGGCATTCGTAGGGTAAATTGCCCCTTTAACAAGGTCAACACACACGGTGTTGCTCCTCCTGCGGTAGCTGGCAGCCATCTTGGTGAAAACAGGAAGTTGCGCACCAGAGAAAGCAAGAGCTGTTTGCGCAGTGCGTCCACTCAGCCCGAAAGCGAAGAGGACAATGAGCATATTTTAAGTTGCTCCACAACTGACCACCCATACCTTTCTCCCAAACCCCTCCCCCCCACCCACGTACCCACCTCCAATAATTTTGATTTTGCTCTGTTGACACACATACTAGTTGCTGCCCCAAAAAATTCAACAACCCTGCCTACGATCTGCAAGTCTTCCTCCCCTTTTAACAAAATCGTGGTGTCATCCACGCTATACAGAAGAGAAATGGCGCGAGAGGATTCCCTTGCTGGACACCCTCTGATGTGATTTTATGCTCCCCAAACAGGAGCATTGATTCCTTGCTATATCCAGCTGAAATAAAAGGGAAGAGATCAGGGGAATGTTTTTGTACAGCTGCTAATACCATGTCTCTTTATAGGAGATTAAATTCATCTCACACTATGTAAAAATGCAATGCATATAAAAGGCCCAAAAATCTGGAATTCGTTACCTGTGAATATAAAAGAAATACTGTCTGTTTATCAATTCAAGACTCTTCTTAAAAACCACTTACTCAACCACAACTAAATAAATACTGATTAACTGTATCTCATAAATGTATAACCTGAGACCCTATCAAACTTTTTTTTTTGTTCTTTTCTTTTTTTTTTTGTAATTACATTACCTAATTGAATACTCCATTCTCTTGAAAGCACAGTAACTCTTGAAATGACGATATGACCTGTTTCTGCACTACAAATCATGGATTTTACTCGATTTGACTAGATTTATATTAGAATTTTTTTTATATTTTATTTAAAAATATACAGTATACATGTATGTCACACATAATTGACGTAATCACAATACATGAAACCACTTATAAGAAAACAACATCCTTATAACTAACGGATGAGAACCTACCCCTGAACATACGTAACAAAATTGCTACTAGCCAATCCTGACATTTCTATTCATATCTTGTATGAAAACTGTATATACAAAAGTTTTTATATAAACTAATGCTTTGGCCTCTTAATTTACATTGTAATATTAGCATTTTATGTACCTAAACATTCTGTAGTTATTCATCCCCTAATTTTGTATGTTTTATTTAGAGCACACAGTATACAATATACATGTATATCATACATGATTGACTTAAATCACAAAACATGAAGCCATTTATAAGAAATACACCATCCTTATAACTAAACGATTTACTACCCACACCTGAACATACGTAACAAAAATGCTACAAAACTTGCATGTATAAACTCTGTATATATAACTGTAAACCATGAAAAACTTGCATCAAGAATATAGCACTTAACAGAAAAACAGTACCAGGGTTGTGACCTAAATTAATATAAACTTTAAAGGAAACAAACCCAAACATATATAAATTTTTACATAAAACAAAAATGACATATAACAATAAGTTGATATATGCCTCCTCTCACCACACAAAGGGTACACAGTATGAACAGTTTGAAAAATAACCCCTTAATCCGTATGTGTGTATATAATCCTACCTCATGAACCTCCAATCAGAGATGAGCACTTAATAGGGCAACGTTCAATGCCGTCTCCTATAACACAAAACATTCTATTACACCCCCCCCCCTCTTCCCCCTCATTTAGGCAACCACCACTGTCTCTCGGCAGTATACATTACCCTGTCCCTCAGTCTCCCAGCTGTATATGAGCATATAAGCCTGTCACATCGCAACAGTATCTCAATCAAAACAAACCACACCCAAGCGTTCTTACTGCATACATGCGTACAATACCTCTAAACAATAATATATGCCTCAACCCTCTTACATAGGTGTGATGGTAAGTGACCAAGCATAGCAAGGCGTTATATACACAGAGGGTAATACAGTCATCATTCCGTGAGACAAGCATGCAAAAATATAAACCTAAAATCCCCACTATCAAACTGGATCACACACTTAATCCAGCTAGCATCACACGTACACTGTGTATGTTAGGCCCATACTGGAGTATGCAGCACCAGTCTGGAACCCACACCTGGTCAAGCACGTCAAGAAGCTAGAGAAAGTGCAAAGGTTTGCAACAAGGCTAGTCCCAGAGCTCAAGGGAATGTCGTACGAGGAAAGGTTAAGGGAAATCGGACTGACGACACTGGAGGACAGAAGGGTCAGGGGAGACATGATAACGACATACAAGATACTGCGGGGAATAGACAAGGTGGACAGAGATAGGATGTTCCAGAGAGGGGACACAGGGACAAGGGGTCACAACTGGAAGCTGAAGACTCAGACGAGTCACAGGGACGTTAGGAAGTATTTCTTCAGTCATAGAGTTGTCAGCAAGTGGAATAGCCTAGCAAGTGAAGTAGTGGAGGCAGGAACCATACATAGTTTTAAGAAGAGGTATGACAAAGCTCAGGAAGCAGAGAGAGGACCCAGTAGCGATCAGTGAAGAGGCGGGGCCAGGAGCTGAGTCTCGACCCCTGCAACCACAATTAGGTGAGTACAATTAAGTGAGTACACACACTCCCGACGGCTAGCCCATTGGAACCCCTGATGACATTCTCAATCCTTGCCCCAGCCATGACAACCCCCCCCCCCCTCACTACAAAGCGAGTAAGTTCCCAATAGTTAAACCACGATAACCTACGGGGAAGGCTCCCTCCCACCACGATCCATATATTTCCCTATTCCTGCAAACCTTAAATATAAAAAGTAGCTGCCATTACCTGTTTCCTCGCAACCCAATCCCCATTCCCACGCATACCCCACGACATGTACACAAAATCTACCATTAAATATGCCAATGCTCGTTGTGTACTCTCTGGCACCCCTCCCACATCCAAAACGAGCGCTCTCAACACCGGTATGCCCCCCCCCCTCCCACTAGCTTCACTATCCTACTCATCCAATCCCTAACATTCCCCAAACATTCGCAAAAATACACCGCATGATATGCCATATCCTCGCCACCACACACTCCACACTCACTCTCCTCTACTATTCGCCTTGCCTGCAGGACCCCTCCTGATGGCAAAATGCTATGCAGAAAACGGAACATAACCTCCCGCACCCGAGGTCTGAGCTTCAACTTACGAAAACGACACCAAATATCTCCCCATCCATAGATGGGGGCATATTCCCTCCACCGGCACCACCACCCGGCTCCCAATTACTCTCGCCAAAACCCCTATGCGAATCTTGCCAGGCTCCCATAGGACCATGAGGGTATGCAGCACCTCCTCACATTCCCTCAACTCTGCACCCACATACCACCTCTGCACTCCCTCATACAGAAGCTTTAACCCCCCCACACCCGACTCGTACATACTCCCTTCGTAAGAAAACACATTTTACCCAACGCCGTAGATCCAATAACCCTAACCCCCCCCTGACGTACTGGCAGCATTACCACCTCTCTCCTCAGCCAATCACACCCAGAACCCCATATAAACCTAAACACCTGCTTTAAGATTCTCATAATTCCTTGTCCCGTTAAGAGGTAAACTGCTGCCATGTGCCAAACTTTACTGTATAGTAACGTGTTTGCCACGATGGCCCTCTGCAACAATGTCAAATGATATGGGCGCAAACTCCCCAATCTATGCTGCACCCGTTCCACAATACACTCTGAGTTCACCTCTCTCGACCGCACTTGATTCTCCATAAACACTATTCCACATATCTTTAAGCTATCCACCACCCTCCACTCCCCACCAGCATCCCAATCCCCCTGCCAGTTCCAATATCCCAACTTTAATAAGCAAGATTTCTCCACATTAACCCTCATCCCCGTAGCCTCCCCAAATGTACGAATGACCTCTCCCACCTCTCTCAAACTATTTCCCTCCCTCACAAGTACCGTCGTGTCGTCGACGTATCCTACGATCCCTGGGCCACACCCCACCTCCCCTGTCCCCACCCCCCCCCACAGATACGTGCCTCAATGAGTCTGTAAAATGGGTCTTGAACACAGGCAAACAGGATTTGAGATAGTGGACATCCTTGCCTGAGGCCCCGCCCCATACACACTGTTTGAGGGAAAAGTTCAATAGATAGGAGTAGCGAGGGAGTATATAGCCAGGGTCGGATTAAGAAGTCTCCAGGCCCTAGGCTATTCAGATTGGCGGGGCCCCTTTGAGTTACGGGTAAGTGAAGCGACCCCTTCCAGCTTGGGGGTGGGGGGGGGTCGGTGTTAGCCTGTTTAAGGTCTAATTAAATACATTCTGGCTATTTAGATTAAATTTAATAGGGAAAGTACATCAAGACAACCAAAACCATTTACCAACAGCCATTATAACTATCTTGTTAAATCATGCATTTTAAAGAGAATAAACTCAAGACAACATAGTATTACTAGATTAGGCTAATAAAGTAGTGACATCATGTACCTATTATATTCAGCATAACCACTACAGCACTATTATTCCCTTTATATATCACTGACCATTATTGTTATCATTGCATCATGCATAAGACTATCAAATCATATAAACTCAAGAAAGTAAAGAATTGTTTATATTCTCAGGCACTTCTTAAATAAACTTTTTTCTGGATTTCGTATTGGCAAAATCATCAGTTATATTCTGAAAATCAATATTTCTTGTTAGATCGGACTCAATGGTCAACAAGGCTAGGTTACACAATTTGTCTTGGCTCATTTATTTTTGTTTTGATTAATTTTTAAAAATCAATTTTACTCTCCAAACACTTGAACTTTTTAGGTAGGGACCCCTTTGCACTTGCACAATGTGCACAGTCTTGGATGAGCCCCTGAACCCCTTGGACCGTGGGACCCCCAAATGCACGGGGCCCTAGGCAAATGCCTAGTTTGCCTATGCAGTAATCCGGCCCTGTATATAGTAACAATAGTTTCATTGCTGGTTACATGTTAAGGTAGGGTAAGTCAAGCTCCCGCTATTCCCACCTTTTTTCCCCCTCCCCGAAAGTGATAGTTTCATTGCCGGCTACTTGTTAAGGTAGGGTAAGTCAAGCTCCTGCTATTCTCGCCTTTTTTCCCCCACCCCGAAAGTGATGGTTTGACTGCTGGCTGCTTGTTAAGGTAGGGTCAGTCTACCTCCCGCTATCATTTCCCCTCCTTCTTCCTCCCCCCCGAAAGGTGACGTGTGGGGCTCCGGTCCAAACAGTAATCACTAGACTCACAGCTCCCAGCACTACTGTAAGTACATGCCTGCCTTGTATTCTAGTGGATTTATTGGTTGAATGCTTCAATTTTGACCAATAATAAACTTAGTCCTTTCAGTCTTGCTCTAAGTTGACTGTTGTAATAATCACCACATCTTTTAGGTATTGTACATATCATGGAGAGTGATTTCTTAAGCAGTGGGTAACCTGTCTATCTTTCCAGCTTGAATGACAGAGAGGGTCACCTGCCAATCAACGAGTAGAACTGATGGAGATGGACTAACGTCCTGAGACTTCCCCTTTTTGGATTTAATTACCTGTGCACCTATATGAAATTGCAGGACATAACCCCTCATCATTGCAGCGGTAAAGAACCTGCTTTCCTGTCATCGGGATATAATACTCACGGCTATACTGTGAAGAACGAACCGGTGGGTTGTAACCAACACCTGCGACCCCCCCCCCCATCATCAGCAACGGCTACGATTTCAACAACACAGTGTCACCAACACCAGACACCCAAGTTTTAAATTAGCGTTGACTTCAGTTATCATTTATATTTTTCATTTTTCATTTTCTTTAATGTAGGATTAATATTTCATATTTAAGTGTTTTATATTTTATATTTTCTATATAATAAAGTGTTTGTTTGTTATTATTTCTTTTTCTATTCATTAATTTTCCTGAGGAGGAGCCAGCCTTGGTAATACTGTCTGAAGTTATTACAGGGCTGAGTAAGCCTTCACACACTGCTTCTCCTATGTGACCATTAATTTGCACATGCACCCGCGCCCCTCGATACAATGTCTCCACCCATTCCACAACTTCTTCCACAAATCCCTGCTTTAGAAGGATCTTCCGCAATGCCTCCCATCCCACACGGTCATATGCTCCCTACCAATCCAATGCAAGTAAGCACCCCCCTTTCCCCCCAGACCCTCTACAAACCCCTTAAGACGTCTGTGGCTCTCAACCATAGATCTGCCAGGCAACCCATATTGCCCTCCAGATACGACACGCCCCACAACACATTTCAGGCGATTTCCCAGTATTTTAGCAAGCAATTTATAATCTACACAAAGTAAAGATATAGCCCAATAATCCTTGAGGGTATTCTGGACCTCTCCCTTTGGGACCAGAACAACCACTGCTGTGGCTTGTAACTCCCCCAACACCCCCTTCTCCTTCATGATATTCATCAACTCCACCAGGAATCCACGCATTAACTTCCAATTCTGCAGGTAAAATTCACAGGGTAATCCATCAATCCCCGGAGCCTTTCCTGTACGCATACTCACTAATGCCCGCCAAACCTCGCCCTCATCTATCTTCTCACCCAGCGCTACTTGATCACTACGCCTCAATGAACATGGCACTAGCTCGCAGACGCTTTGCAATGCTGCACCTCCCACTGCACTACGTCCCAAATACTGCTCATACCATGCATCCGCATAACCACTCATCCCCTCAGTCGCCCTCAACGCTTGCCCCTCACGATAACCCCCCACATCAGAGTGGACGATTAACCTACCAACCTCAGTGGCCGTCCAACATCGCTGCTGACCCCGTAAAACACACGCCGATGGTCGATCGCCCCATAACGCCTCCTCAACCCCCCCTGCACATGCACCACATTAAACCATTCATTTTGCAGCTCATGAATCTTTCCCTTCAACGTTTCTATCTCCTCCACAGGATATACTCCCCTGTGTCCACCTCTCCCATAGCAATCCCTCAACCTACCCTCTAGGTACTGAAGGAGCCCATATGATTGTTTCATTATGCGTTTCCCCTCCCTCACATAAAACTTACGTATTCGTCCCTTAGCCACCCCATCCCACCACCCCAGTAAATTCTCTATGCCCCACCTTTCCTCACTGAGTTCTGCCCACAACGTCTCAAATCTTCCCTGCCCCTCCTCATCACCCAGGATCCTCGTGTTTAGTTTCCAATAACTCTTACTGCTCCTGGCCAGCCCATCCCATCCCAGGTCTACCACAATTGACCTGTGATCAGAATATTCCACCTCCACTGTACGCAAGGACTCCACTCTTACCCACTTTGTGATGTACACCTGATCTAGCCTCGCCGCATATCCATGTCTAACAAAAGTGAGCTCCACCTCCCAAGCCCCACCCCCAAATACGTCATGTAGACACACATCTCAGATCACCTAGGATAGTTGAAAAATGCCCTTCCCCATGCAGCTCAACGTCTGCCCTGCGAATAACACAATTCCAATCCCCTCCCACAATAGCAACAGGTGGTAATGAACGGAAATAATAAACGAGCTCATCCCTTACAAAATCCGCTTTCAGACGTGCATCACTCTCTGCGGGTGCGTACACACACACTAACGCCACTCGCTCGCCCATCCACCATCCATCCACTCTGATAATACGCCCCTCGCCCCCCCTTCACTTCTACTAACCACAAATGGGCTCGCCTCCCAGAGTACGACTCCCACCCCTCCCTTCAAGCATCCCGTCTGCATCACAAAAGCCCTATATCCATTCACCTCCAATACACACCCTACCTTGATATTGTGCTCTTGCACAAATACAACATCCATTCTATGCCGGCACAAGAAACTTGCAAACCATGCATGCTTCACATCCTGACACAAACCATTAATGCTAACTGTCATACACCTTATGCCAGCAGTGTTTTCTTCCCCCTGTGCTTTGACACCTTCCTCACAATGCCACCATGTACTTTCGGACCTCCTTTATGCATGTCTCTACTGGCAGCCTTAACCCCTCCCCGGTCCAGCTCCGGGTCCAAAGTCCCCGAGGGACCACCACCATTCTCCTCCACCACCACCACCTTGACGGTCCTCTGTGCTGGAGTCAAGACATCTTCTGAATCCAATGTCACACCCTCACGCTTGCACGTGACTCCACCTGTTTCCATCCTCACCTCCTGTGATACCTCACGGTGAACCTCCACCTCCACCACATATCCAACCTTCCCACCATCTGGGCACATTGCCCCGTGAGACACTACCAAGTCGATGGGCTCATTTTGCTGTCCACACAGTTCTGCAGCATTCCTCACATCAGCCCTCGTCACCGACTCGCCCTCCCTATCGGATTGGGGAAACAGCGAGGTGAGCACAGTCTCTAGGACCTCGTTGATGGCTTCCTCTGCCGAACCATGCTGTCCCCCACCATCAGGCAAAATGGGTCCCACAGGGCCCCCAGCCACAGGGGCCAGCAGGTCCGCACCCACCACTGCCTCCACTTGCTCCACCTCCTCACTCCACAGACGACCAGGCTCATGGCCTTCCTGTAGCTCCAGAGCACGTCCATCTTGCCCAGATTCCCCTGCGGCAGTACATTCTAAACCATGAAGTCGAGTCTGTGGTTCACAATGTGCGGCAATGTGATCATAACCACCACAACGCCTGCAGGTTCTGCGTTGCCCAGCATAGGACACCATGAGCTGAGTCCTGAAGGCCTCCAATATAACATATGACGGTATGGGGTGCCGTATCGTCATTTTCAGTGAAAACGTGCCCTCTGGGTATCCCACGTATGCACCTTCTACTCACTTGCCGGGCTGTTCTAGGTGAACGGTCCTGTAGTCCTTGAAAACACTGCGTATGTCCGTTTCATCAGCCTCAAATGGTACATTTCACACTCTAACCCATGTATAATGTCTGGAGACTTCATGAAGGCGGACACTCACCAAAGAATTGACGTCCACTGGCACATCCTGGTATTTCTCTACCAGCCGCTCATAGACGCCGGTGTTCAACAACTTAACAAACACCCTGTATGCGCCATTAAGTGCTACACCATACAATTCTTCATCCTGTATACCATCGTATCCCGGATGATTAATGGCAACAGCACAGGAGCAGCTTGCGGTGAAATCGCCCCGCGAACCAGCTGGATACCCACGGTATTTACCCTCCTCCTTACACTCTGCGCCATATTGGAAAAAAACAGGAAGTCTTCCAATCGCCGAGAGAGGGCAGCAGGCGTACGTCTGCTCACACCAACAGACGAGCAGAGAATGTTTATATTAGAAATTGTGCTACAAATTTGTACAACTATAAAGCTTCTTATTTGAAATACTCATTTGTACTTCATGTTGTAATTTGTTTACTGTAATTTTTACCACTGAATATATCATTGCTTAGTTAATCTTAAGCTAATTTTAAGCCTGCCCACAATGATCTGCATACAAGGGACTTTTGGCATGTACACTCAACCACTGTATTTCTTTTGTACAACTATGTATCATGTGCAAATAATAATAAATAAATAAATAAATAAAATTCTTGATCTAATTTTACCACTGCATTGTCCTTAGGCAGGTTGTTGATATACGACCTTGCTGCATGAACCACTGCTTCACTTCCTTGAGACAGCCAAAAGCCAAGCTGGTTTGGTTGAAACATTTTGGCCGCCTGTGAATACTTTAGACAGCAGCTTTGGAAACGAGGTGGTGTAAAGTGTTACCCACTGCAATTGGCCTAATTCCTCCATCATTCGCGACCTAGCTGCCAGGGAGTGTGGACGTGCCTCGCACCTCTCTACTGACAGTCTAGCAAGCTATCCAGTGACGTCATGGCATTTAGCGTGAGGAGGCAGGTGAATACCGTTGGTATAGAGCTTATTCGGGGGGTGATTATGCCTGAGACTGCACAGGTATTGCTACCCAAGATTATCCGTGACACTTATGGTATTGAGGACAAGGATTTGTATGGTGTGACTTTAAATGGAGTCTACTAGATATTTGTGAAACTACTCAAGGGGCCAGTGTATGAGGAGCTGGTTGAGCAATTTCAAGATATCTGCGTAGATGTGTCCCCTGCAGTGCGTGTGCGTATGGTGGATGTCTCACGACAATACACGTGGTTACCCACGTGTATTGCGCAATGTGCCCTTCGAGCCAGCACAGTGGATCTCAGCTGTGTTTTCAGAAGATACGGAGTGGTACACATGGCAAAACAAGGTAAGTGGGTGGCTGGGGTGTATGCTGGTCTACCCGAAGGTACATTTACCCTTAAGATGTCTCTACGACAGGCCATACCGTCGTATGTGTACCTTCATGACTTCTGCACACAGGTCATGGTGTCGTATGCTGGACAACGACGGACATGCCGCCTCTGCGGCGAATATGATCATATGGTGGCAGTGTGTGGGCAGCAATGGCAGGCCAGGAGGCCGGCCGGTGGAGCAACAAATGACGATGGGCAGGTGGCTTCCATACATAGACGACAAGGAGATGGTGGGTGTGGTCGCCTTTGGAGTAAGGAGACTGAGGAGCCTGTGGTGGAGTCGAAATATGAGATGACGTCTCCCGAGTTGCCTACATTGCCGGTGTTACAGCAGGCTTTTGGGGAGGACCAGGTGACGGCAGAAGTGGAGGAGTTGGATGCGACATTAGCGTCGGTTTTGCATACCATGTTCTCATCTATGGATGTGGTCTCCCCGGAGCTCATGTCCATGGCGGTCGAGCAGCAACAGGAGGTGGTTGTTGGTGCTGGTGAGACTGGCGGGGACATGATGACTCCTGGTCAGAAGGCATCGACGAAGGTGGTGGTAGAGGTTCATCGTGTGGACAACCCGGTCACAAACATGGAGGAGGAAGCTGGGATGAGGAAGAGGGCGGCAGCAATGTTGGACTCCGACGACGTCCTGATGCCGGCTCAGTGTACCGGGAAGAAGGCAT
Source organism: Cherax quadricarinatus (assembly GCF_038502225.1). Lineage (NCBI taxonomy): Eukaryota > Metazoa > Arthropoda > Malacostraca > Decapoda > Parastacidae > Cherax > Cherax quadricarinatus. The sequence continues at coordinate 25,573,766 of NC_091345.1, forward strand.
CGGTAGACGGGGGGGGGGGCAGTGTGCTAATGGAGGTGAGCAGCGACAGCAGGTGGTGCCAGGTGGCATGGGTGTCGTGCATGGAGAGCATGGCAAATGGGGTCCCCAGGGCCCAGGTGGGCATGCAATAGTAGTAGTGGGGCAGCGAGGGAGGAAACCTTAGCCAGGTGAGAGCGGGGTTTAGGTAGGGGCGGGACACGTCGTGGCAGGTGTGGTGAGGTCTGCTGCATGATGGCAGTGCCAGTTAATGGAGTGCGTGTCTTGGGGTGCCAGTTAGTGTGTGCCTTATGGGTGGGACATGTGCCCAGTGTTAGGATGAAAGTGGCTTGATATGTGTTGTTCAGATGTATCTGCAAATTGTGGAGCACGAGGTGTGTTAGGTCCTGTTAAGAGGTGTTGCTGCCTGTGCCTGTGTGCGCCAAAGGTATGCTGGTGTGGTTGAGGGTGGCGTGTGCTGCTGGTGTGTGTATGAATTTTGGACTATTATGTTACGTTGTATAATATTATGGGGTGGGGTCTGTGTGGTTTGAGTGTGGAAGGTAGTGTGGTAGTTGTGTGTTGTATGTAGTAGGGTTGCTTGGTGGAGGTTTGAGGAGCGTCTTTATGTTCTATAGAATATTGTCAAGTATTGTGTATGTATATTATTCCTGTGTATTCACACTGTATAAAAACAGTGTTAGTTGTGAGGGGCTGCTGTTATGTGGCTTCTTGTATGCACATGTACACAACCTTTGTAATAAGGCTGTGTCCCAATGTTCATTTTAGTATCCTTGTTATTACTTGAGGATGCTGCGAAATGGGCTATTTTATATACATGTACTGTATCAATGCGATAAGCTGTTGTATTCATTTTCTTTATTGTATTATTTGTATGTTTGGTTGAGAATAGGTTTGGGTGAGAAACGCAAGGGGAGGGGAGCGGCAAGGCTTCCCACAAGGTTGGGCTGGGGAGAATTTAGGAATAGGTGTCATTACCTACAGTGAATTCCTGATGTGTGGTAAATGTATTTCATGTTATGGTAATGTATTGATGTGATATATACCTAAACCAAGACTGTTGTTAATACATTGTTCAAGCAGTCTTGTGGTCGTGTAATACACTTTGTGGACTAGCATGAAAACTGTAATATTTATGTATATATGTCAACATGTCTAAGATTAATGCAGGTTGCTGTGGTAAACCTGTTTGATTTAGATTCGGAGGGGGATAAGGGGAGGGTGTTGGAAATTCACACAGGGTTGTGTGTGTGGTGAATTATTAGGTGTAGACTCATCATTCGCTGCCTGGATGAGGTAGAGTGCGGTAGTGCTTTGCACCCCTCTACTGTTTTCCCAGACGAGCTACTCAGTCAACAACATGGCGCCAGGTGTGCGCAGGAGAGTGAATACTGTGGGCATTGAACTCATTAGTGGGGCTTTAACGCCTACGTCAGTCGATGTGTTATTGCCCAAAATTATATGAGAGACATACGGCATCAGAGACAAGGATTTGTATGGAGTAGCACTGAATGGTGTTTATAGAATATTCGTGAAGGTGCTAACTGCTCAAGTATACGAGGCGTTGGTGGATCGTTACCAATATGTCAGCATTAACGTAACACCGGCAGTGAGGGTCAAGTTGACGGATGTATCACGACATTATTCGTGGGTCAAACTCCGCAACGTGCCTTTTGAGGCTGATGAAGTAGATATTCGAAATGTTTTCGAACGTTATGGAACTGTACATCTAGCCCAACCTGGCAAATGGGTAAAAGGAGCTTACACAGGATTTCCTGAGGGTTCTTTCAATCTCAAGATGACGCTAAGGCATCCTATACCCTCGTATGTATATCTCAAGGAGTTTAGAACTCAGGTAATGGTAGTGTATGTGGGTCAGAGGCGTACATGCCGACTGTGTGGCGAATATGACCATATGGTGGCAGACTGTGGCAAGCGGAATATGGCTCTTGGGCCGGCAAGGGGCGGAGCACCTATGCATGAGAAACCGATGCCTGAGGAAGAACAGGGGCAAGGTGGAGGGCGTGGTCGCATGTGGAGTGAAGAGGTGGTGGCTCCTCCTGTGGAATCGGAAGAAGTTGTGATCCATGAATCACCTGGCCCATCAACAGTACAGTTGTCAAGTGAGGAGGTGCAGGTGGGCGCAGCAGTGAAAGCTATTGAGGAGAAGTTGGAGACGGTGATACAGGCTATGTTACAGTCTAAGGAGGTGGAGAGTCACAGCGAGCAGGAACCTGGGATGAAAGCAGAAGGTGTGTGTGGGAGGGGCAAGAATCAGGTGGCACCTGTGATGGACAGTGCGAGTGTCATGGAAGGACATGGAGGCGGATTAAGGGTGGTAGAGGTGGAAGTTCATTGTGCTGGCTCCCAGGACTCAGATATGGAAACTGAGGGAGCTACAAGGAAAATGGCAGCAGCATCAGATTCGGACGATGTTCTGACGCCGGCGCAAAGGACAGGGAAAAAGACATGGGGTTATGGTACCCAGAGTGACTCTATGAGAGGGCCACAACAGAAGGGGGGGGGATGGTTGGGAAGGAGGGTGGAGTATGTGGCAAAGACAAAGCCCAGGGGAATGGTCTGAAAGGGAAGAGTCTTGACATGAGGCGGGGAGGGAAACCTTAAACCGGCCTCAGGTGTGTAACAATAAATATTAATGGTCCGTGTGATGATGTTAAACGTGAGTGCATCAGGATGTTTTTGAATAGGTACAAGGTTGATGTAGCTTTTGTGCAGGAGCACAATTTTAAGCTTGGTCGTGAATTAGTGGTGCCTGGGTATCAGGCTTATGTGTTGCTGTCTGAGCGTTTAAAAGGAGGAGTGGGTGCGTTGATCAGGGAGGCGAGCCCGTTTGTATTGCACAGGAAAGAGGGGGGAGGGGGGAGAGTATTACGTGTGGAAGGATGGTGGATGGGAGAGAGAGTGGCGTTTGTGTGTGTATGCCCCAGCAGAAAGTGACGTGAAAGTAGAGATGGATTTTGTGTGGGAGGAGCTTGTGTACTACCTACGCACATTACCGTCTGTGCGATTGTGGGGGGGGGGGGGAATTGGAATTGTGTAGTTAAGAGGGCAGACGTGGAACCCAGAGGAGCAGGATATTTTTCCTCAGTCTTGGGGGGCCTGCTTAGAGATCTTCAGTTATGTGATGCTTTCGGGGGAGGTCTGTGGGAGGTGGAACATACATTTATAAGATTGGGATATGCGGCTCGTTTGGACAGGTTATATTTATCTCAGAGGGTTTTGGAAGAGTCTTTTAAAACTATTGAGATGGTGTCTTCCGATCATAGGGCAGTATTAGTGGAGGTGGGGTGGGATGCTTTGGCTCATAGGCAGGGAAGTTTTTAGAAACTGAACACGATGGTTTTGGGGGATAGGGAGGGAGTGGAAGGTTTTGCAGTATTTTGGGAACAGCTCTGTGCAGACAGAAGGACTGAGGAGGATGTGGTAGGATGGTGGGATAGTGTGGCTAAGGTAAGAATACGTCAATTTTAAGTGAGGGAGGGCAAACGCATTAATCAATTGCGGTATCGTTTGTCAAATTATTTAGAATCTAGATTACAGGAATGTTACAAGGGGGGAAGGGTGTCCGGGATGTACCCAGTGGAGGATATACACATGTTGAAGGACAGGATAAGGGATTTGCAAGAAGAACGTTTTGCCGCGGTACGGGTACAGGCGGGGTTGGACGAAGTACTCAGAGGCGACAAGCCATCAGCTTGTGTGCTGCGAACGACTACAATACCGGGATTGCAAGTCATTTCTTCGGTGGGGGGTTTTAGAGAGGGTCAGGTATTACAGGAAACCACGGGGATGAGTGCATATGCAGATAGATGGTTAGAGGAATACGGGAAAAGTAGTGGGGTGGATGGCGAGGTTCTTGGGCAGGTATGTGAGTATGTGCCGTGTAAACTGGGTAGGAGTGATCGGGAGGCACTGGGTGGGGTCATTGAGGAGGAGGAAATATGGAGAGCCCTTATGGACATGAGGAAGGGAAAGGCACCTGGGATCGATGGCTTACCAAGCTAATTTTATGTACAGCACTAGGGTCTGCTTAGGGGTTTCCTAGTAGGGTTAATGAATGCCATGAAAGAAGGAGGTAAGATGGGAGAATTGCAGGCAACGGCGGTGGTGGTGTTGGTCCCGAAGGGTAAACAGCAGAGTACCCTTCAGGATTACCAAGCCATTTCACTGCTTTGTGCTGATTATAAATTGTTCGCGAAAATTCTTGGGAATTGGCTTAAATGTGTTGTGGGGAGGGTCGTGTTTGAGTCTCAGTTTGGGTTGCCTGGTAGGTCAATGGGTGAGGGCCACGGGATCATAAAGGGGTTCCTGGAGGACATGGAAAGGGGAAGAGGAGCGTTGGTGGCATTGGATTGGCAAGGGGCTTATGACAGGGTAGAAAGAAAGGCTTTGAGGGATATTCTCCTACGACAGGGGTTTGGCGAAGAAATAGGGGGTGGGTGGATACGTTGTACTCAAACGCGAAGGTAAGGGTGCAAATCAATGGTTGTGTGGGGGAGGGAGTCAACATGGAGTGGGGTCTTCGGCAGGGATGTCCATTATCACAACTATTGTTTGCATGTGTTCAGGATCCCTTTTATAGGATGGTGGAGGATCGCCTAAGGACAGGGATGGGATGGTGAGCAGATGCCTTGGCCTGGTTTGGTGGGCTATGTTGATGATACAACTATTTTGGTGAGTGAGGAGACACGGTTAGGACTTTTGGGGGAAGTTGTACACAATTTTGGGAGAGCTACTGGGATGAAGGTAAATCTGGAAAAGTCAATGATAATGGGGCTGGGAGAGTGGGCAGGGAGATTAGAATGGGGATGTGATGTTGTGCAGCGTATTGGTGTTCTGAAATACGTGTTTGGAGGTCCCTTGATGTTTCGCCCACGTATAACTTGTTGCAGTCATTACAAGGGATTATGTATACCCCTGCAGAGGATGGAGGGTTGTCCTGTCTACTACTGGTGATGTCCTTGATGGTCGTGGTTGTGGAGGTAGATACTTGGAATGATGTTTTGGCAAAGATGTTGGAAACATGTTTGGCAATGGAGTTGGTGGGAAGGACTATGTATCTCTTCTCGGCAGTGTCTTCTCTGGGTGTGTTGAAGATGTTTAATGCTCGCCGTCTGCAGTCTGCAACAAGTTATACGTGGGCGAAACATCAAGGGACCTCCAAACACGTATTTCAGAACACCAATACGCAAGCAGGTCTGACGACACAAGGAATGCCTGCGTACAACACCGTAATTCACACTACCACTTGATAAACTACAGAAACTCAAGACTTATCGCCACAGAAGACAACACTCAATACCGAAGAATCCTGGAATCATCACTTATTTCTATATCCGACAACTTCAACCAGAATAGTGGCTTCTATAACATAGCTGAACCACTTGCCAAGAAACTTCTTCATCGCTATCCCACATAAGAACACTGTAGAAGGTCTGCTCACAAACTTTTCCAATCTCCTTTCCAAGCTACCCAAGTTTTTATACTCTATAACCCCACTCGGTACATCATCAGATGCAGCATTCTTCACCTGACCTCAGCATTCTGAACCGGACTATAAATACTCGCGTTCCTTCCACCCCAGGTAGTTCTGTTTGTGACTTGAAAAAGCCCACTGTGTGGGCGAAACGTAGTCAATAAAGGATCACATTATACTGCATTTGTGTTTATATTTCCATCTACAACTCTGTTAGAAAACCAGTACTTACCTATGTCCTTTCTAAATCTAAATTTATCCAACTTAAATCCATCATTCCTGGTTCTTACCTGGTTCGACACCCTCAGTACTTTATTAATGTCTCCCTTGTTTATGCCCGTCATCCACTTATACACTTCAATGATATCTCCCCTCATTCTACGCCTCTCCAGAGAGTGGAGATTTAAGGCTTTAAGTCTATCTTCATACGGGAGGTTCCTTACACAGTAAATCATTTTAGTCATTCTTCTCTGTATGTTCTCTAATGAGTCTATGTCCATCCTGTAGTAAAGGGACCAAAACTGAGCAGCATAATCTAAATGAGGCCTCACTAGTGATGTATAGAACTGTAAAATAACTTTTGGTCTTCTGTTACTTATAATTCTTGAGATAAATCCAAGTAATCTGTTGGCCTTGTTGCGCACATTAAGGCACTGCTGTCTTGGCTTTAGATTTCTGCTTACCATGACTCCCAAGTCTTTTTCACATTCTGTATGACCAAGCTCTACTTCACCTAGATTATAGCTTCGAGGGTTATTTTCATTACCAAGGGCAAGTACCTTACACTTATCCACATTAAACTTCATCTGCCATTTTTCAGACCAAGTCATTAATTTGTTCAAATCGTCCTGGAGTTCATTAATAGAAGCAGAAGATACTTGAAGACGATGTAATCAGTCCATCACCCTTAAAGTTTTGAGGTGGTCAGTCCCTCAGTCTGGAGAAGAGCATTGTTCCATAGTATGAAACAATATGGAGATGAAGTGACAGGATGGAGCCTTATATAGCGCCAAGAGGTGAGACGTAGGTCACTAGAAGAGGTAAGAACTCAGATGTTGGGAGGTCAGGTCCCTCTCAAATCCAGCCGTTCTCACTAGTAGAGGTTGTCGAAGTTGATTGTAGGTCTGTACCAAGATACCCTTGTGTTGCAGTGTCTGACAGATTGAACATTAAAATGGTATAAAATACCGACAGGTTGTTAGGTAAGACACATATGCAACAGTTAGGTATCTTTATTTCGAAACGTTTCGCCTACACAGTAGGCTTCTTCAGTCGAGTACAGAAAAGTTGATAGAAGCAGAAGATACTTGAAGACGATGTAATCAGTCCATCACCCTTAAAGTTTTGAGGTGGTCAGTCCCTCAGTCTGGAGAAGAGCATTGTTCCATAGTATGAAACAATATGGAGATGAAGTATGTATGTATGTATAATGTTCGCCAAGACCGTAGTCCTGGCACGGGTCTCAATCTTGCGATGACCCGTCTCTGGCTCCCGAGGGAGAAAGGTTTCTACAATGATGCGACATATGCTGTTCAAGCACTCTTCTGGTCAGTTCAACTGGTGCATCTCATAAGCGACAACACCGTATGTACTCCTAACTGTGGACACTAGCGAGGAGGAGGATATGTCGTTATCACAGGTAACAGCTTGTCTGGTTCGTTGAATCCATGGTACACTAGTGTGGCCGCAGTCATCTCTGGGTCCTCTTCGGGAGGGAATATCACTCCTAGTTGCCTGCGGAGCGTCTCAGTAACTTCGCACTCCAGAAGATAGTGTGTTAGGGGCCGCTGGACAACGTGCTGACAGTACTGGCACATCTCCTCCTCAGCCTTGTCTACCATCATCTTGGCTGTGGGAAAGCCCAAACGAAGCCGATGGATGGCGGTACACTGCGCTCTGGACCAGGTTACAAAGCATGGCTTGCTTCTGCAGTGTTTTAAAAACTGAGGTTGGAGAGTTGAAGGAGGAGGTCTTGCTTCTCCAGGAGGAGATTAGGAGGCTGAAGGTCCACCTCAATGGGCCTGGGAGAGAGTGTGAGGTGGTTGGAGATGTGGGGAATGAGGCTTCTAGCAGTGAGGTGCAGTCTGTCTCTCACTGTGAGGAGGCTGTAGGTGGGGAGGTAGCAACGGCTACCAGCAGTGAGGTGCAGCCCAGCACCTGCTACAAGTGGCGAGTTGTTCACAGTAATGGGAGGCGCATCAGAGTAAGGAAAGTTAAGAGTGAAGATCTGAAGGTAGGAAATCGCTTCTCTGTTCTCCAGGATGAATGTACTTCAGTGGCCAGTGAAGGTAAGGGTACTACTGCCCCTGCTAATGAAGGTAAGCGCATTCTTGTGGTTGGTGACTCTCAGGTAAGATATGTTGACCGTGCTTTTTGTAATAGGAATAAGAAGATGAGAGATAGAGTGTGCTTCCCTGGAGCTGGTGTTGGGGACATTGTCAACAGGCTGGATAATATCATGTCAGGTAATGGAAACAAGCCCATTATCTGTCTCAGTGCTGGTGGAAATGATATTGGGAAGGGTAGGAGAGAAGAGCTGCTAGATAAGTACAGGTCAGCTATAGATTTCATTAAGTCTAAGGGAGGGATCCCAATCATATGTAGCATCTTGCCTAGAAGGGGAGTAGGAAATGAATGGTTGTCTAGGGCAATTGGTGTAAATTGCTGGCTAGACAGATACTGCAAGGAACTTGCAATCCCATTCATTGACAACTGGAACAACTTTTATGGCAAACATGATATGTATGCAAGGGATGGGGTACATCTCTATGGGGCAGGGGTGGTAGCACTTGCAGACTCGATTGAGAAGGCCATTGGTGAAATGCCTATGATTTTAAACTGATGGAAGATAGAGGTATGGGTGTGTGTGGGAAACAAGCAGGTTGCAACACTAGGGTTGGAAACAGTAAATGTATAAAAGGCATTCAGCATGAAGTTATAAATAAAGACAATAGAACAGGTCAGCAAACAAAGGGGGACAGCAGAGGGCAGCAAGGGACTAGCTCCCTTAAGGTTTACTATACTAATAGCAGGAGTGTTAGAAATAAGATAGATGAGCTAAGATTAATTGCAAGTGCAGGAAACATAGATATTATTGCTATAACAGAGACCTGGCTCAATCTGAAAGATAGAGAGATGCCCTCTGAATGTCACATACAAGGCTATAAATTATTCCACACTGACAGGGTCAACAGGAAAGGTGGTGGAGTAGCGATGTATGTCAGAGACAATTTAAATTGTTGTGTTAGACAAGACATTAAATTAGAAGCGTCAGCCACTGAATCTGTTTGGTTACAGCTTCTCGAGGGCCGAGAAAAACTAATTTTGGGTGTGATTTACAGGGCCCCAAATCTTGATAGGGAGTGCAGTAAACTTCTATGGGACGAAATTCGTAAGGCATCTACATACGAAAATGTTGTGCTAATGGGAGATTTCAACTATAGACAGATTGACTGGAGCAATTTGACAGGAAATTTAGAGTCGGGTGACTTTCTTGATACGATCCAGGATTGTTTTTTAAAACAGTTTGTGACAGAGCCAACTAGGGGAAATAACCTCCTTGACTTGGTTCTTGCCAGTAGGGAAACACTAATTAATAATCTTGAGGTTAATGATGAGCTTGGGGAGAGTGATCACAAATCACTCAGTTTTAACATATCATGGAATTCCCCTAATAATGGCAATCAAGTCTCCGTCCCTGACTTTCGCTTGGCTGATTTCATAGGACTGAAAAATTACTTAGGTGGGCTGAACTGGAATGACCTGACTAGGGGTCAGGTAGGTGGTGATGGTTGCCGATATGATGCTTTCCAGGGCATAGTTCTAGCTGCTCAGTCAAATTATGTTCCAAATAGGGAAATCAGATCAAACAAAAATGATCCTAAATGGATGAACAATAGATTAAAATATCTGATTGGTCAAAAGAGAGGCATATATAGGCAAATCAAAAGAGGAGAGGGGCAATTAAGAAATCGATATATTCAGTTAAAGAGAGAAATAAAAAAGGGAATTAGAAAAGCAAATAGAGATTATGAGGTTAAAGTTGCAAGAGAATCGAAGACTAACCCAAAAGGATTCTTTCAGGTATACAGAAGTAAGATCAGGGACAAGATAGGCCCACTCAAAAGTTCCTCGGGTCAGCTCACTGACAGTGATAAGGAAATGTGTAGAATTTTTAACACATACTTCCTCTCAGTTTTTACACAGGAGGATACCAGCGATATTCCAGTAATGATAAATTATGTAGAACAGGACGATAATAAACTGTGCACTATTAGGGTCACAAGTGACATGGTCCTTAGGCAAATAGATAAATTAAAACCTAACAAATCCCCAGGCCCTGATGAACTGTATGCAAGGGTTCTAAAGGAATGTAAAGAGGAGCTTAGCACACCTTTGGCTAATCTTTTCAACATATCACTACAAACTGGCATGGTGCCAGATAAGTGGAAAATGGCAAATGTGATACCTATTTTCAAAACAGGTGACAGGTCCTTAGCTTCGAACTATAGACCAATAAGCCTAACCTCCATAGTGGGAAAATTTATGGAATCAATAATTGCCGAGGCAGTTCGTAGCCACCTTGAAAAGCATAAATTAATCAACGAATCTCAGCATGGTTTTACAAAGGGGCGTTCCTGCCTTACGAATTTATTAACTTTTTTCACTAAGGTATTTGAGGAGGTAGATCATGGTAATGAATATGATATTGTGTATATGGACTTCAGTAAGGCTTTTGACAGGGTCCCACATCAGAGACTATTGAGGAAAATTAAAGCACATGGAATAGGAGGAGAAATTTTTTCCTGGATAGAGGCATGGTTGACAAATAGGCAGCAGAGAGTTTGCATAAATGGGGAGAAATCAGAGTGGGGAAGCGTCACGAGCGGTGTTCCACAGGGGTCAGTGTTGGGCCCCCTGCTGTTCACAATCTACATAAACGACATAGATGAGGGCATAAAGAGCGACATCGGCAAGTTTGCCGATGACACCAAAATAGGCCGTCGAATTCATTCTGACGAGGACATTCGAGCACTCCAGGAAGATTTGAATAGACTGATGCAGTGGTCGGAGAAGTGGCAGATGCAGTTTAATATAGACAAATGCAAAGTTCTAAATGTTGGACAGGACAATAACCATGCCACATATAAACTAAATAATGTAGATCTTAATATTACGGATTGCGAAAAAGATTTAGGAGTTCTGGTTAGCAGTAATCTGAAACCAAGACAACAGTGCATAAGTGTTCGCAATAAAGCTAATAGAATCCTTGGCTTCATATCAAGAAGCATAAATAATAGGAGTCCTCAGGTTGTTCTTCAACTCTATACATCCTTGGTTAGGCCTCATTTAGATTATGCTGCACAGTTTTGGTCACCGTATTACAGAATGGATATAAATTCTCTGGAAAATGTACAAAGGAGGATGACAAAGATGATCCCATGTATCAGAAACCTTCCCTATGAGGATAGACTAAGGGCCCTGAAACTGCACTCTCTAGAAAGACGTAGAATTAGGGGGGATATGATTGAGGTGTATAAGTGGAAGACAGGAATAAATAAAGGGGATGTAAATAGTGTGCTGAAAATATTTAGCCTAGACAGGACTCGCAGCAATGGTTTTAAGTTGGAAAAATTCAGATTCAGGAGGGATATAGGAAAGTACTGGTTTGGTAATAGAGTTGTGGATGAGTGGAACAAACTCCCAAGTACCGTTATAGAGGCCAGAACGTTGTGTAGCTTTAAAAATAGGTTGGATAATTACATGAGTAGATGTGGGTGGGTGTGAGTTAGACCTGATAGCTTGTGCTAACAGGTCGGTTGCCGTGTTCCTCCCTTAAGTCAATGTGACCTGACCTGACTAGGTTGGGTGCATTGGCTTAAGCCGGTAGGAGACTTGGACCTGCCTCGCATGGGCCAGTAGGCCTTCTGCAGTGTTCCTACATTCTTATGTTCTTATATGGAGGGGGTTCTCCCTGAGTCGCTGCTCGGTACCACTGTTGAGATGGGGTATCACCTAAGACCTCCCCCATAAGTTTCATGGCTCTGGCAGCCACCAGTTTGGTCTGTCGTAGGCTGATTGGGACAGTAATCCCAACATGTGGATAGTCTGTTGCTGCCTTGGCTGCATCATCTGCCGCCTCATTTCCACGGATGCCAGCATGGCTGGGGATCCAGTTCAATGTCGATCTGTTACCCTGAACTTCTAAGGCTGTCATTATGCTCAGGATCGATGTGATGAGGTGAACATTGTCCTGTGGTTGAGGATGGGAGAGGGCATTGATTGCAGAGGTGGAATAAACATGTATGACAGGTCGGAGTCGATGTCGTAGGGCATGTGACAATGCCTGCTGAATCGCCACCAACTCAGCTTGAAGGATCGTGCAGTGGTCAGGGAGTCGCCAGCCTTGTGTGTGACCATTGTGGTACAGTCCAGCTGCTGCTCTCTTCCTGTCAGGGTCGACAGAACCATCTGTGAAATACACTGCACATGTGCCTCCCTCTGCCAGTGCCATGCTTGTCTCAGCATGATTGCTGAGAGTGTCTTGACTGCAGAGACGCTTAGAGATGGGTAGCTGCATGATGCAAACATCGGCTGGATCTGAGCGCCAGGGAGGTGGTGGATGGTACCCAGCAACAGGAAGGTCACAACTCTTCTCAAGGAGTAGTTGTATAGGCAGCAGCTTCCGCCCAGCAGCACAAAACGAACGAATCCAGGAGTAGTCCGTGAAGAGTGTAGGATCTTGTGACATGGTTGTCAATATCCGTCTCCTTAGTGGGGTACCTTGCTGCCTGTGCAGAATCGTGGCCACTTTGCAGGCGTTTATGTATCTTACTCTGTCAGCCAAGGAAGGAAGCCGGGCCTCAGATCTGAGACATACTGTGTTGGTCCAGATGGGGGCCCCAAGCATAGTTCTTATCGCCTGATTTTGTACGACCTCCACTCTTTGCCTGCTCTGCGGGAAGAGATGAGCTAAAGCCGGTGCACCGTAGTCAATGAGCGAGCGTATAGCTTGTATATAGTACAAGCGAAGTACATCTTTGCTTGCCCCTGCACGGTGCCTCGTCATGGCTCTCATGGCGTTGAGTCTGAGTAGAGCACGTGACCTGACATACTCGGCCTGTTTCTGAAAGGTCAGCTTTTTATCAATGAAGATTCCCAAGTACAGGTAGGAGCCTGTCCACTCAAGTTCTATATCCTGAATACGTAATCTATTCACAGGATCTGGTCCCTTGAACATCATTGCAAGAGATTTCTCGGCCGAGATCTTGAGGCCTAGTTCCTTGCAAGACTGCGTAATTAGGTCCAAAGCTCTCTGAGCCTGTCGTTCTAAATTGTCTTTCCCATTCACTACGAGTGCAAGATCATCAGCATAGCTGACACAGGCCTGCCTGCCCCTAAGGTAGGACTCTATCCAGGCCAGGAGGCGTCCTTTGATTCCCTTCCGAGCTAGTATTGCCAGAATTGCTGTGGGGCTGGCTAGCTCAAATGCCTTTTCAAGGTCGAGGTAGACGACAATACTAGGTTTTTTGTTACTGTCAGCAATCTGGCTTAGTAGAGTGGTTATGCACTCTGCTGTACCCACTCCTTTGGTGAAGCCAAATATGTGATGATGAGAGGGTCCAAGTTTCCATAGGAGGCGGTTTAACACCATCCTCTCAGCAGTCTTGGCTAAGCAGCTGGTCAGCGATATGGGTCTCATACTGCCTGGGTCCTTGGGCTTTGGAATTGGTACGATTGTAGCTTTCTTCCAAGCTGCTGGGAGTGTCCTGGCCCTCCACGACTTGTTAATGACGTCTAGTATGGCCTCCCATCCACTCTGCCCAGCCCGTGCAATCATGGAGTACGTCACACCATCGATGCCCGGGGCAGTGTCACCTGTGTTCTTAATGGCACGTCGGAGTTCCAAGTCCGTGAGGTCTACATCAGTCACATCTTCCGACTCACATGCAGCTTGTATCGTTAGCTGGCGCTGTGGCAGAAGATCCGTCTGTATATTCCGGATTTCCTGTGGGAGCTGAGTGGAGGCTCCCCTGGAAGTGAAAAGCTCCACTAGTTTCTCTGCTTCCTGGGATGGGTTCGGGTGTGCTGGTGGCCTCGGCTTGCTCTTGCCAGTTGCTATGTTGAGCTTGCCCCATATCTCAGATAAGGTGGTGTGATGCCCGAATGTTGAGCACCACTCCAGCCATTTCTCAGTTTTTACTCTGAGAGAGATTCTGCGGGCATGCTGCACAATGGCTCTCAGAGTATTCCTGTTCTCTGCCGTAGGGTTACGCCTGTATAGCTTCCTAAAAGAGTTGATGCGGTGGTTCTGCTCCCGCACCTCGTCGTTGTAGAACCACCAGTCTCTTTTGTGAGTGCGTCCTGCAGACTTCTTTGGAATTGCGCACTCTGCTACCTGGATGAGAACAGTGATTAGCTCCTGTTCAGCCGTATCACAGTCTTCAGATAGAGAGTATGTGGACCACCAGTCATGAAGATAATCCTGGAACACCTTCCAGTTGGCCCTCTTTACGTCCCATCTAGGAGGCAGCACAACTGTGGGAGGCCTGTTGATGTTGAAGGTGGTGATCACTGCAAAGTGGTCACTGACAAGGTGAGGATGGGTTTCCCATGTGGCTCCTGCTGCAAGTTGTCTTGACCCAAAGGTAAGGTCGAGGCAGCCACCCAACAGGTGTGTGGGGTCTCCATTGTTTAGCAACTTTATCTCTGGAATATCGTGTAGGAGCATTGCTATGTGTCTGCCAGCAGCATTGGTTGCTGAGTGAGAGTGCAGCATTGGATGATGTGCGTTGAAATCTCCACCCACAATGATACACTCAGTACGTGCTAGTGCGAGGAGCTCTGCAATGTCGAGGGTGTGTCTTGGGTTCTTGTAGATGTTATAGATGGTAATGGGCGCCCCAGGTATGTGCACAAGGATGGCCTGTACCTCGACATCCTCCCCACAGTCCACAGGGTTGGCAATAACCTCGTGAGGTATTGTATTGGATACAAATACAGCTGTGCCTCTGCAGTGAATGCCCGGGTCCATGTGCCGAAAATACCCAGCAAAACCGGGTAGTCTTGGGCACATAGTCGGGACAGTCAGAGTTTCTTGTAGCAAGACGATGTCAACCCGATCCCGAATTACTGCCTCCAGCAAGAGGTGCTGCTTGCCCCTCAGGCCCTGAATGTTCCATTGTAGGACCTTGAGGGTGTGATTTGGTACCGAGGTTATTCCATCGCTGTTGTTTCCTGAGCTGGAGACTGAGTCCTGCCCGCTCTGAGAACCTGCAAATTCATGGCATCCACTGTCTCCTCTTCGGTCAGAAAGCACACTCTCAGGAGAGTACTGACCATCTGCCGGAATGCGCTCTGTTGTTCCGTGGAGTTGATTGTGTTGCAAATAAGATCCGTGAACACCTTGATGAGTGCTACGAGATCCTCCCTGGTGAGGGCCTGCTTTGGAGATGGGTTCGAAACAGTGGATATTATCTGGGCTGCTGTGGTCTGTAGGGACTGCTGAGGGTTGGATTTCTTTATTGTATGCACCGTGGTCTGTTGCTGTATACCAGGTTGAGTAGCCGGGATCTGCTGGTGAGGTGCCAGTTGAGTCTGCAAAGCGCCTGTGCCGGGTAAGGAGTGCCTGCGTTTTCGTGCTATGGTCGGTGGGGGCTCGTTTAGTGCAGCCTGCTGATCGCATTGACCCGATGCACCCTGTTGACGCCTCCTGTTCCTCTTGTTTCTGTTTCTTCGTTGAGGTAGGGGTGCAGGAGGTTCTTGACCTTGACGCCTGGTTGAGGCTTCTAGGGTTGGAAATTCCTGGGCATTGACTTGGTTTAGCTGCTGAGAGACCTGCGGTATGGCAGGGTTCTCTGCATCCATCGGTTGATGATCCGTCATAGCCTGTTGCCGAGTTTTTGGCGTCTTCCAGACTTCTTGAACTCTGGCGAGCCTCTCGGGGCATCAAGGATTCCAGGCATGGTGTTTCTGCCTGCAGTTCGGGCATTGTGGAGTGGGTGGCGATGCATTTTTCAGCTTGGTGATGCATTCCTCGGTAGGGTGGTGCTGGCTGCAGACACCGCAGATTACTCTGTTCGGACAGAGTGCACCCAGGTGTCCATAACGCTGACACTTGAAACAGCGAACTGGTTCTGCTGTGAAGGTCCTGACATCGTACCTGCCCCAAGAACCGAGGTCCAGCTGGGATGGCAGTGGTCCTACATGCTGAATGAGAACCTGTCGGGTTGGTGCGTTGCCTGCCGTCTTTGCCTTGAGACGTTGAGCTGACACCACACTGGGGTGAGCTGCTACTGCCTCGATGGGCATCATCAGCGGGTATCGCATCACTACACCCTTGGTGATCTTCTGCCGAGAGTCCAGTTCCTCCAGGGTGAATGAGCGATCTGTCTCCATGACTCTCTTCAAGGTGGTATACATTTCCTTGTTGAGAGGAGTCAATATTGGTTCTCCCCTCAAGTTGAACCATATCTTGAACTTCAGGTTGTGTCGTGATTCCAGGTATGAAACAACCCCATAGTGGGTTCTGTGGTCCCCATAAGACTTCACCTTGAATTTGCCAGGTCGGTTGAGCTGGTTTGCCTGCTCCTTGGACGGACGGTGCTTCTTCTTCTCCACAGTGTTCCATCCCTCTTGGTTTTCGGGGGTTGCGGTGTTTATTTCCGCACCTGTTTCTATTGTCGCTGGCTCCATGGTTGGGACTGTCAGATCTGCTACAATGTGAGCAGGATCTTCCTCTTCCTCTCGCAACTTCTTCGCTAGAATTTCGCCCCACATTTCCATGTGCCTATCTTGTGATAAGGTAGTGAACTCCGTGAACTGAGAGTGTGTCCTACAGTGATGGAGATGAAGTGACAGGATGGAGCCTTATATAGCGCCAAGAGGTGAGACGTAGGTCACTAGAAGAGGTAAGAACTCAGATGTTGGGAGGTCAGGTCGAAATAAAGATTCATAAGAACATAAGAACATAAGAAAGGAGGAACACTGCAGCAGGCCTGTTGGCCCATACTAGGCAGGTCCTTTACAATTCATCCCACTAACAAACATTTGACCAACCCAATTTTCAATGCCACCCAAGAAACAAGCTCCGATGTGCAAGTCCCACTCAAATCCAACCCCTCCCACTCATGCACTTATCCAACCTAAACTTGAAACTACCCAAAGTCCTAGCCTCAATAACCCAACTAGGTAGACTGTTCCACTCATCAACTACCCTATTTCCAAACCAATACTTTCCTATGTCCTTTCTAAATCTAAACTTATCTAATTTAAATCCATTACTGCGGGTTCTCTCTTGGAGAGATATCCTCAAGACCTTGTTAATATCCCCCTTATTAATACCTATCTTCCACTTATACACTTCGATCAGGTCTCCCCTCATTCTTCGTCTAACAAGTGAATGTAACTTAAGAGTCTTCAATCTTTCTTCATAAGGATGATTTCTAGTGCTATGTATTAATTTAGTCATCCTACGCTGAATGTTTTCTAACGAATTTATGTCCATTCTGTAATATGGAGACCAGAATTGAGCTGCATAATCTAGGTGAGGCCTTACTAATGATGTATAAAGCTGCAGTATGACCTCTGGACTTCTGTTGCTTACACTTCTTGATATAAATCCCAGTAATCTATTTGCCTTATTACGTACGCTTAGGCATTGCTGTCTTGGTTTAAGGTTGCTGCTTACCATAACCCCCAAGTCCTTTTCGCAATCTGTATGGCTAAGTTCTACATTATTTAACTTATAAGTGCTAGGGTTATGGACACTCCCGAGCTTCAGAACCTTGCATTTATCTACATTGAACTGCATCTGCCACTTTTCTGACCAAGAGTAGAGTTTGTCTAAATCCTCCTGAAGTTCCCTAACATCTACGTTTGAATCAATTATCCTACCTATCTTCGTGTCATCGGCGAATTTGCTCATATCACTAGTAATTCCTTCATCAAGATCATTGACATATATTATAAACAACAACGGGCCCAAGACTGATCCCTGAGGAACGCCACTTGTTACTGATCCCCACTCGGATTTAACCCCATTTATGGACACTCTCTGCTTCCTGTCTGTGAGCCATGATTCGATCCACGAGAGCACTCTTCCCCCAATGCCATGAGCTGCTACTTTCTTCAACAGTCTTTGTTGCGGAACTCTATCAAATGCCTTACTAAAATCTAAGTAAATAATATCAAATTCTTTATCGTGGTCAACAGCCTCAAAAGCTTTACTGAAGAAAGTTAATAAATTAGTTAGGCAAGACCGGCCTCTTGTGAATCCATGCTGAGTATCATTAATCAAGCTATGCTTATCGAGATGGCTTCTTATAATCTCAGCTATAATTGACTCTAGTAATTTGCCTACAATTGAGGTCAGGCTTATTGGGCGGTAATTTGACGGTAACGACTTGTCCCCTGTTTTAAAAATAGGAATTACATTAGCAATCTTCCACATATCAGACACTACACCTGTTTGAAGAGATAAATTAAAAATATTAGTTAATGGTTCACAGACTTCCATTTTGCATTCCTTTAGAACCCTTGAAAAAACCTCATCAGGACCCGGTGACTTATTTTGCTTCAGTTGGTCTATCTGCTTCACAACCATTTCACTAGTGACAGTGATGTTACATAATTTATCTTCTTCTGGCCCACTATAAAAATTAATTACCGGAATATTATTAGTGTCTTCCTGTGTAAAAACCGAGAGAAAATAATTATTTAAAATCGAGCACATTTCATTCTCTTTGGCAGTAAGATGCCCATAGTTATTTTTAAGGGGACCTATCTTATCTCTGACTTTTGTTCAATATACCTGGAAAAAACTTTTTGGGTTAGTTTTAGAATCCCTAGCAACTTTAATTTCATAGTCCCTTTTAGCTTTTCTTATCCCCTTTTTAATGTCCCTCTTAATGTCAATATACTGATTCATAAGATGACCCTCGCCTCTTTTGATACGCCTATAAATTCCTTTCTTATGCCCTAGTAGATATTTCAGCCTATTATTCATCCATTTTGGGTCATTTCTATTTGATCTAATTTCTTTATAAGGGATAAACGTTCTTTGAGCAGCATGTATTGTGTTCAGAAAACTGTCATATTGATAGCTCTCTTCGTTACCCCAGTCAACAGATGATAAGTGTTCTCTAAGCCCATCGTAATCTGCTAAGCGAAAATCTGGGAATGTTACTGAGTTATCCCTACTATCATGCTTCCATTCAATTCTAAATGTAATTGATTTGTGGTCGCTAGCACCCAGTTCCTCTGAAACTTCTAAATTATTAACAAGGGATTCATTGTTTGCCAGAACTAAGTCAAGCAGGTTATTACCCCTTATAGGTTCTGTCACAAACTGCTTCAAAAAACAATCCTGAACTACTTCTAAGAAGTCGTATGATTCTAAATTCCCAGTCAAGAAATTCCAATCAATATGACTAAAGTTAAAGTCTCCTAGAATTACTACATTATCGTGCCTTGTGGCCCTAACAATTTCCTCCCATAGTAGTCTCCCCTGGTCCCTATCTAAATTTGGGGGACAGTATATCACACCTAAAGTTAATTTTTCATGCCCCTCTGAAAATTCTATCCAAACAGACTCTGTATGTGTTACTTCAGACTTAATACCCGTTTTTATGCAACAGTTCAAGCGATCTCGGATATACAATGCCACCCCACCCCCCTTCCCGATACTTCTATCTACTTGGAACAATTTAATGGCAAATACATCTATGTTACCTGCACTAGCAACTAGTCTCAACTCGTCCATCTTATTCCTAGCACTGCGACTATTTGTGTAATAAATATTTAAAGACCTCCTCTCTCTTTACCCTTCCTGCTCCTTTCTGTTATTCCACTAAAGCTATTACTGTCCTTGTCAATTAGTGCCACTGGCTTTCCAATATCCACCTCATTTTGCCTATTACTAGTTCTCCTAGTACTCATATTACTACCCTGAGACTTCACAGTTTTCCCGCAAAAACCCATACCACTAACTATTCCTAGTTTAAAGACCTAACAGCTCCCTCCACTGCGTTGGCCAGTGCTCCCACCCCACACCTAGATAAGTGAACCCCATCCCTGGCATACATGTCATTTCTGCCATAGAAGAGGTCCCAGTTGTCAATGAATGTTACCGCATTTTCCTTACAGTATTTGTCCAGCAAGCAATTGACACCAATTGCTCTGGACAACCATTCATTTCCAACTCCTCTCCTTGGCAAAATGCCACAAATGACAGGTTTCCCACCCTTCCTCCTAATTATCTCTATTGCTGACCTATACCTGCTAATCAGGTCCTCACTCCTACGTCTGCCAACATCGTTGCCTCCAGCACTGAGACAGATAATAGGATTGCTCCCATTACCTCTCATGATGTCATCCAGACGGCTAACAATATCCTTCATCCCAGCCCCAGGAAAACACATTCTCTGCCTCCTACTCCTGTCCTTCAAGCAGAATGCCCTGTCCATGTACCTAATCTGGCTATCCCCAACAACAACAATGTTTTTACCTTCCTTGGCGTCGTCCGTCGTGATGCTCCGAGTAGTTGACTCACATTCGCCAGGTAGCATTACACCACTTGTAGAATTCGTCAAGACGTTCTCGATGGTCTTCGTTGGGGTTTCTAGGGATGTCTCACTCACGTCTGCCAATGCTTCTTTGGTGCTCGTTGTGGCATTCCCAGTAGAACACTCACATTCGTCGGGTAGCACCGACGTAGTCTTCTGGTTTCTCGTTGTTTCTGCCTCTCCAACCGTTTTCTTGATCTTCAGCTTGGTTCCATGTTGCCCGGCCACTGACCAAGCTCCCCTCTTAACCTGGGGACTCACAACAGGAGGATTACTACGAATCCTCTTGTTCTCCTCCGTTAATCGCCGTATCTCCATCTTAGCAACTCTGAGCTCTTCTCTCAGCTGCTGGTAAAGTTGCTCAAGAGAGGGCATCCTGGCCATCGAAATAAAGATACCTAACTGTTGCATATGTGTCTTACCCACTAGGCAGACTGTTCCATTCATCAACTACCCCTATTACCAATGTTCATTTACACATTTTATTAGTGCCCTAGAGTCCTTATGGAGGGGGATTCCCCTTCCAAATAACCTCTCTTCCCTCTCTCCTCCTCCCTGTCTTCCATTCATCAACAACAGCCTTCAATAAAGGTAACTGTCATGTTGAATGTTCATTCTTTTGTGCATGTAAATCTATCTTTTAGGTAAAAAAAAAATTGTTGTTGATACTTCTGGGTGTCTGGAACGAATTAATTGGATTTACATTATTTCTTATGGGGAAAATTGATTCGAAAATCGTCCATTTCGATAATAGTCCCACTTCCAGGAACGGATTATGGACGATTATTGAGGGACCACTGTATATATATATATATATATATATATATATATATATATATATATATATATATATATATATATATATATATATATATATATATATATATATATATATATATATATATATATATATATATATATTTGTATGTAATACTAGTTAAGCACGTGCTAGAAGGCACAGCGAGAGTATAGTCTTGTGGGAATGTGTGTTTCGTTTTGGTAAGTTTGTATGTGGCGTGTTAGATTTTTATAAGGAGTTTGGTGTTGTTATACTTACTAAAATCATGATGAACCATTTGGATAATACTTATTCATGTCCTAGTCTTGGGTTCTTTAAAATATTTACATAGCCTAGTATTGTACCGCTAATTTAGCATGTGGTATATTATCTTGCATTTTGAGCGTGAACTTCATGTTATGCAATGTTGTTTTGAAAGTTTGTATTTCATGGTTGATAAATTAGACACATGTGCAACTCTTGGGTATCTTTATTGAGGAAACGTTTCGCCACACAGTGGCTTCATCAGTCCATACAAAGGAGAATCTTGAAGAACAGGAGGAGAATGAGGTAATCAGTCCCTCAACCTTGATGTTATGTAAGACACATATGCAACAGTTAGGTATCTTTATTTCGAAACGTTTCGCCTACACAGTAGGCTTCTTCAGTCGAGTACAGAAAAGTTTATAGAAGCAGAAGATACTTGAAGACGATGTAATCAGTCCATCACCCTTAAAGTTTTGAGGTGGTCAGTCCCTCAGTCTGGAGAGAAGCATTGTTCCATAGTATGAAACAATATTGTTTCATACTATGGAACAATGCTTGGGAATTCTTCGCTTGCCTAATTCTTGGGCACGACCTACTTCAACATTGAACAAATGTTACACGACCTATGACTTCTGCACCTCTCCTGCCAACGGTTTATAAGCTCCTTCTCAGCACGTATGCCGCATTCTATTCAAGATTGATGGACTGACCACATCGACTCAAGGTTGAGGGACTGATTACCTCATTCTCCTCCTGTTCTTCAAGATTCTCCTTTGTATGGACTGATGAAGCCACTGTGTGGCGAAACGTTTCCTCAATATACCCAAGAGCTACACATGTGTCTAATTTATCAACATGTCGGTTCTCTGAACCATTCATCTATTTCATGGTTGTTAACATTAATAATTGATATTATATTGGTGGTGTATATTCTTCTACTTATTACGGTGTATGTGTATAGGAATGTATGTTTCATATCTGTTTTAGTTGTAAATTTATGTTTTTGTGTCTTGTTGTTCATGCACTACCAACTCTTGGTAAATACTCATTAAGGTTTTGATGAGGTCAGGGTATGACCATTAATTAGGATAATTAATGTATGTTATTTAGAATGGGGACTGTACATATGTTAAGGGGTGAGAAGTGTCAGCTGTGTTTCTGCACTGGCAATAATGATTATTGTAAAGGAGGGTTTGTAGGATGTGTTGTGGGTTATGTATATGGTTGTAATATGGCCATTATCTATGGTGTTTATTTTCTGTACTGGGATTGTGTACTAGAGTTTTTGTAATATCTAGTATGGTTTTTAATTTTATACTCTTATACATTATTGTATTTGTTCTATGTTTTAAATAAAAATATAAAAATTATTAGGCAATGGAAGGTTATTACATCTGTTGCCGGATAGGTCCTGTATTTTATTTATTTGCTATTATGTACTGTTTTAAATAAATTATAAAAGAAAAAATTCCTCCATCCTTCTTTTTAAGGGCACAGAGTGATGTTCCAAAAAAAGAAAGATTTAATTTCGTCAGGAATCAAACCAGCCAAGGAATTGTTGGTGAACCTTGTGATCTCTGAAATCAGTGTCTCTGTAATCTCCCCGATAACTGGATTAACCATTTCTTTTAAATGCTGTGGCCTTATTCCAGTGTAACCCCCAGCAGAGATGGATGGAAACGACATTATTGCTTTGTAAATGTCCAAGTCTTGCACAATCAATGGTTCCACAGTGGGGACAGAGGTGTTGGAACTGTTGGTGCCTCTGGTTTCCATGGCAGGGTGCTAAGTCCTTCAGCACTGTCAGCAGTCCTGGGGACACCTACATCTTCACTGGTGATAATTCTGATTGCCCCCACTGTGTTGTCCTCTTCAATTTTCTTGCTCACCTGGACTCTGATCTTTTTGCTGCCAGTGGAGTGAGTGGTGGTTCTGCCTCTCCTGTTTTTGTATTGATGGGGAAGGCGAATGTGGTTATCAGCTCTAAGAAAGTCTCTTAAGGATTAAAAGATCACTGTGGCTAGCCTCTTTCCCCTTTTTTCTGGCACAGCTAAGCATAAATTGCCAAAAAGTAGCAAGTTTTGCCATGCCTTGATGGTTGGTGGAGCATGTAAGATAGCGGAACCATCGTTTACGTTTTTTTAAGAGGTTTGCGAGTTTCCCAGCTGCGTGTGGATGGGCTGCTTTAGGAAAAAGTGCGAGTGTCCTTGTACTTGTTCCTTTAATTGCTTCCAAGATATTATCTGATGAGCTGAGATCTGTTGGAGTGGGTTCAGGTGCCTGAAGTGGTTCTTGGTTATAACTTTCCACAGGTGGACATCCTGAGCCAGGGCAGCTACCGTGTTTGTGGAGGAAACTATTAGAGTTCAGACAACGAAGCTGTAAACACGACCGACACTTGCCCCTTCTGGTATTGCCAGCCGTACCATTTCCATGGCTGCTCGCTTCCTCCTAATTGGCGTTCATCTCGCTATCTAGACTGTAGTAGTGGAGTACAACATGCTGAGTGGGTGTATGTATATATATATATATATATATATATATATATATATATATATATATATATATATATATATATATATATATATATATATATATATATATATATATATATATATATATATATATATATATATGTATGTATATGCGCAATAAGATCACAGTAAACAGGTGATATCAGAATATTCAAACAACCACTGTGAAAGAATAGTTAAATGCCAAGCATTTTCGTGACTTCTCACATTATCAAGAAACTATTGTTCCTTGATTATGTGAGAAGTCACGAATGAGCTTGATATTTCACTATTCTTTCACAGTGGTTGTTTTGCATATATATATATATATATATATATATATATATATATATATATATATATATATATATATATATATATATATATATATATATATATATATATATATACATATATATATATATATATATATATTATACACCTTCAGTTGTATACTTTTAAGATTAATTATATACGTATTATACGTGTTCGAATCTTGTATACATATCTGCTAACACAACATCAGTCATAATCTTCAAGATCGATCTCTGAAGATAGTAATAATAGAGTAACCTAAATACCACAGTACACGTTTTTCCATAAGATTGAATGTCTGTTTTAATCTTAACCTCACCCCAAAATTTTATTGTGTGAGAACGACTTCACTCTTAACATCTTATGCAAAAACGATGATGCTTACAGTACTTAAACAATATTTCCCAACATACTGCTGTATCTGCCTTGATGTTAAGTCCCTGTTACAAATGTATAGGTAATAGACCTCTTCAAAGGGGGCTCCTTGGCGTGGTGAAGAGGCTCTTGGCCTGAGGAATTAGACCTGTCGGTCTCCTTCCTCAGACCGAACCTAATTACCCCCCAATCCCCCCTTCCCTATCCCATCCTCCCCCTCCCCACCCCTCCCTTTTGCCCTTCCTCTTTTTGGTCTTTGGGATTTTTCCCACAGGTGCGCTAGTTCCCAGGTAGGGGAAAGGGTACCAGGGTCCATCCCATTCCGTTGAGGTTCTTGGCGGTGGCGTAGTTTGCCGTGGAATCTGGATCGCCTGTTGATGTCCCAATCCCTCTCCAGTATCCCGGAGAGTGGCTTTGGGTGTCTTTTGGGCGACGGTTGTATCTCTGGAAGCCACGTTTCAGATTCCGGGGGTGGTGGCTGAAGGAGGTATGCTTTGTGGCGGATATCCGGCTGCCCTCTCTTTTGTCCACCGAGGTAGCTCGGCAGATGTGAGGTTGCTATCCCGGATTGCTAGTTTACTGGCATGATGGGTAGGGTATGGCACGGGTTCCATGCTGCATCTGCGCTACTTGCGGTGCTGAGGTCCTCTTGGGCGCGGAGGGAGATTTCTGGCCCTTTCATTCCTCCTAGGAACTATCCCTCCCTGGTCCCCCCTTTTTTTATTCTTTTTTTTTTATTTTTATTTTCTTTTCTTCTTTCTTTTTTTTTCTTAAAAACAAAAAGAAAGAAGTAACCTAACCATGGCAGCCCCAGTCCATGAACCTGCTACCCCCGGGCCCTTTCTTGATACCGCACCCTGTTCTGACCCTGCCTCATCTTTGGACCACTCTTCGGACACTCCTCATGCCTCTGTACCTCTTGCTGGTGCTGTTTCCTCACCCGCTTCAGGTACTGAGGTCTCGACTGACTCCTTTGATTTATCTGACCTCCACTCTCCTTTGACTATGCTTCCGGCCTCTCCCTCTACGGCACGGCAATTTTCGAATCGCCGGCCCGTTCCGCGTCGGACCAATTCTGGTCCCACGCCTAAATGCCAATGACAGTTACCTGCTGATGATACTTCTCCACCTTCTCGTTCTTCTCAGAAAAGATCGACACGTGCTGCACTCCCTTTCCACACTCAGTTTCAGACTGCACGATGGACTAAATTCTTCACTTTACGACTGACTTCATCTACCACCTATCTTTCCGACCACAGTATTGGCAAGACACTCCTACGCCATGTTGGTAAAAATATTTCTTTTCATGCTCTTAAGAGCAGTACGTGCATCATCACTGTTCAGAATGCTACCCAAGCTCATGATCTTTCTCTTCTTTCCCATATAGATACTGTTCCTGTCACTATTGAAAAACATCATTCCCTCAATTCTTGTAGTGGTACCATCATTCTGCCCCATACCATAGTTCAACAAAATTTCCAGACATGTGGCAATGACATTCTTGAACAGCTGGAACTCCAAGATCTCCCAATCCTCAAGGTAGACACATATGTTCTTCCTGCCCGTGGGTGGAGACGATACCCTAGCAATGTGGCTCATTTAACTTTTGACAGCCGTGAACTCCCATCCTCAGTTTATGTGGCAAGACATCGGTTACAAGTTCGAAAGGTGATCCCTACACCGTAGCAGTGTAGAAATTGCTGGTGATTTGGCATCCAGCTAAATATTGCAGTTCCATAGCCGAATGCCCAGTCTGTGGTGCAATCGACCTCCCTCTTGCCTTAATTGTCATGAGGCTCACCCTTTGTACTCTCGCCGTTGCCAAGTCTACTTAAATGAGCGGGAAATCCGTTACCTCAAAGAGGCAGAAGGTCTCCCTTATGCCATGGCAGTTTCTCATCTCCGCCTCCGAGGGAGACTACCTCGTATTTTTTATTCCCGTGTTTCAAAACGTCCCCCCACTTCTGGGGTCCCATCTTCTGCAGCCTCCTCTGTGGTTACCTCTCCCATAGTCACTCCTGTATCTAATTCTTTTGCTGTCCTAGGCTCAGACGTCCCTACTTCAATGCCTCAGTCTGTTCACGCTTCTTCATGTTCTCCCTCACAAGCCTCAGTATCGACGAGACCTCGTACGACACCTCCTCCCAATCGCCCCTCTACTTCTCAGAAGTCAAAAAAGGTCCTTTAACCCCTCCTTCCCTACTTCCACCTCCTCATTTTACCTTCCCTGTCTCTGTACCGGGTTCTTTCCCTCTCACTGGCTCTGTTACAAGTGTAGAGGTTCACCCTCCTCCTCGTACTATACCTACCTCCCCTGTTCCCTCCCAGGTTTCTTCCTCTTCTGCCACCTCCCAGGTTTCTGCCTCTTCTGCCCCCTTCCATGCTTCTTCTCCAGTTCCCTCCACCCTTTCGCCCCCCCTACCTTGGTACAGTCCATTACCGTTCCAATCTTTACTCATCCTCCCCCTACCATCTCCAATATTGTCTCCCATACGACGTCTCTGAATTCCGAAACACTTGAAGCAATCTCTGAATATATTGCAGAGACCAAACCATCAATGGACACTGATCCACCCTCTGTTCCTTCTCTCTCCTCTAATCCATCTGCGCAACTCTTTTCTTCACAGCGCACCGTTCCTTCGCTGCTTGAACGTTTTCCGCTGCCTCCGCATGTGGACTTTTCTAACCCCTTTAGTCCGTAGGAACCCTTACCTGCGGATTTCAAGTGTCTTTATCATTGCCAATCATGGCCTATTTACAGTGGAATATACGCGGCCTCAGGGGTAATTGGGGTGAGCTTCAGATGTTACTCTCCCAATTTTCCCCTGTTGGTGTTTGCTTACAGGAACCAAAATTACACTCTGCTGTTATCTCTCCCATCTCAGGCTATAATTTATTGTATTCGTCAGATCCTTTTCCTGATGGGACCTTTAATGAAAGTGCCCGTCTTGTACGCACTGATATTCTGTACCATCTGCTATTTGTTCATACTTCTCTGCATTACACAGCAGCCCATATCCACTTGCATAGGTGGTATACGCTCTGTTCTTCATATCTCTCTCCTTCTCGGGCATTATCTATTCTGGATATTGACTTTCTTGTTTCGTCATTACTGCCACCAATTCTGTTACTTGGCGATTTTAATGTCAATCATTTCCTCTGGGGGGTCTCACTGTGATTCCCGTGGCATTCAGTTAGAGGCTTCTCTTGTCACCCACTCCCTCCATGTTTTAAATACAGGTACTCACACCCATTTTGATCCTCGGACTCACACTCTCTCTTGCATCGATCTCTCAGTCTGCTCTTCCTCCTCCACATTAGACTTCACTTGGTCTG
This sequence comes from Cherax quadricarinatus, assembly GCF_038502225.1. Classification (NCBI taxonomy): domain Eukaryota; kingdom Metazoa; phylum Arthropoda; class Malacostraca; order Decapoda; family Parastacidae; genus Cherax; species Cherax quadricarinatus. The sequence goes on from NC_091345.1 coordinate 25,601,408, forward strand.
TTCTCCCGGACTTTCATGACAGCGATCATTTCCCAATCATTCTTACTTCCCCTTCATATTCACCACCTCTTCGCATCCCACGCTGGAAATTTGATCAGGCAAATTGGAACCTTTACTCACACCTAACTGTTTTTAGAGAGGTTCCTTCTTCGTCCTCCATTGATGAGCTTTTACACCTCTTCTCGTCCTCCGTTTTAACCGCCGCTTCTAATTGTATACCCCAAACTTCGGGCAGGCATTCTCAGAAATGCGTGCCTTGGTGGTCTCCTGCTTGTGCTCGTGCAGTACGTTTGAAACGCGCTGCATGGGGCAGGTACTGGTACAATAGAACCACGGAGAGACTTCCTGATTTTAAGCAGAAGCGGGCGATCGCTCGCCATGTCATCTGTGATGCTAAACGCACTTGCTGGCGAGATTATGTCTCCACCATCACCTCTGCTTCCTCTATGAGTGCAGTCTGGAAAAAAGTACGAAAACTGAGTGGTAAATATTCTCCTGACCCGGCTCCTGTTCTGCGGGTTGACGGTGTTGATATAGCAAACCCACTAGATGTTGCCAATGAAATTGGCAATCATCTGGTCCGTATTTTTCAGGGACTCCATCTATGCCCCTCGTTTCTTTCCTCATAGTCTGCCAGAGAGTTAGCACCCTTGGTCTTTTCTTCTCTCAGAGAAGAACAGTATAATGTGCCTTTTACACTTTAAGAACTGGAGTCAACACTCTCAGCTTGCCAATCATCAGCAGCTGGGCCCAACGACATTCACATTCGTATGCTACAACATTTACATCAGTCAGCCCTTGCAGTCCTATTACGCCTTTACAATCTTATTTGGTCACAAGGAGTTCTTCCACAGCTGTGGAAATCTGCCATTGTTCTCCCTTTCCGCAAACCAGGCACTACGGAACATGAAGCCTCCCACTATCGTCCCATTGCTCTTACCAGTGCAGTTTGCAAAGTGATGGAACGCCTGGTAAATAGACGTTTAGTGTGGTATTTAGAGACACACAACAGTCTCTCCACTCGTCAATATGGCTTTCGTAAGGGACGTTCTAACATAGACCCCTTACTACACTTGGATACGTATGTTCATAATGCCTTTGCAAATAACCACTCAGTTATTGTCATATTTTTTTACCTTGAGAAGGCATATGACACAACGTGGAGGCATAATATTTTAGCCCAAGCCCACTCCTTAGGCCTTCGAGGCAATCTACCATCCTTCCTTAAGAACTTTTTAACTGACAGGCATTTCCGTGTTCGGGTTAATAATGTGCTCTCCCCGGACTTTATCCAAGCTGAAGATGTCCCCCAGGGATGTGTTCTGAGCACAACACTTTTTCTCCTTGCTATTAATGATTTGGCCTCTAGTCTTCCATCACATATTTGGTCATCACTCTATGTTGATGACTTCGCTATTGCCTGTGCAGGCGCTGACTGTCACCTCATTACAGTTTCTCTCCAGCATGCAGTTGACCGTGTTTCCAATTGGGCCACCGCACATGGGTTTAAATTTTCCAGCACTAAAACCCATCAAATTACTTTCACTAGACGCTCTGTCATCTCCGATCATCCTTTGTACCTCTATGGCTCCCGTATCCCTGAACGTGATATAGTCAAGTTTCTGGGCCTCCTCTTTGACCGTAGGTTATCCTGGAAACCTCACATTGCCTCTCTGAAGGCAACTTGTCACAGCCGGCTGAACCTTCTTAAAACCCTTGCTCATCTTTCATGGGGAGCTGATCGTCGTACCCTCCTTCGGCTACATTCCACCCTCATTTTATCGAAACTTGATTGTGGTGACCAGATCTACTCAGCGGCCTCTCCTGCTACTCTCTCTAGCCTTAACCCCATTCATCACCAAGGATTACGTTTATGCCTTGGTGCTTTTCGCTCTTCTCCTGTCGAGAGCCTCTATGCAGAAGCGAACGTTCCATCCTTATCCTATCGCCGTGATGCCCATTGCCTTCGCTGCTATGTACGCTCTCATGATCTCCGCAATCCTTCCATTTATAGAATGGTCACTGATATTAGTAGACATTCTTTATTTGTTCTCCGCCCCTGTTTACTCCGACCCTTCTCTCTTCGCCTTCATTCGCTCTTGTCTTCTCTTCAATTACCACCTTTCTATGTTCATGTAGCATCTCACTTTTCCCTACCTCCCTGGGAAGTTCCAGCTGTTCGAGTCTGTTCTTTCTCTCTCCCTTGCTCGAAAGCCCAACTGTCTATGGTCGCTTCCCGCTCTCTTTTTCTTGACCACTTCCACTCTCATTCTCATGCCATTGCTGTGTACACAGATGGCTCTAAGTCTTCTGACGGCGTAGGATCAGCAGCAGTGTTTCCGGACATCATCATACGAGGGCATTTACTATCTTCGGCTAGTATTTTTACTGCTGAATTGTATGCCATCCTTGCAGCACTTATCCGTATTGCATCTATGCCTGTGTCATCATTTGTGGTTGTCTCAGACTCCCTTATTGCTTTACAGGCTATACAGAAATTTGATACACCTCACCCCTTAGTCCTCCGTATCGAACTTTGGCTACGTCGCATCTTTACCAAGCATAAAGATATTGTTTTTTGTTGGGTCCCTGCTCATGTTGATCTACAGGGCAATGAACAGGCAGACACTGCTGCGCAGTCAGCAGTACATGACCTACCAATTTCATATAGAGGTATTCCATGTATGGACTATTTTGCTGCAATATCTTCCCACCTTCACACCCATTGGCAACAACGTGGGTCTACTATGCTTGGCAACAAACTTCAATCTATTAAACCGAGTATAGGTTACTGGCCGTCTTGTTATCACCAGTGTCGAGGTTGGGAGACTACTCTCTCCCGTCTTTGCATTGGCTGTACTTGTCTTACTCATGGATATCTCATGGAGAGGCACCCTGCTCCTCTCTGTGACAATTGCCAAGCTCCATTATCAGTCAGCCACATTCTGTTGGACTGCCCACTTTATCAACGAGCTCACAGAATTTACCTCCATCGTCGTCTTCGCTCCGCTGCTCTCTCTTTACCTTCCCTTCTCGCTGATGGACCCACCTTTCATCCGGACTCTCTCATTGACTTTTTGACAACAACTGACTTACTTCACAAATTCTGATACCTTCAGCCCTTTCTACTTCAATCTCTTGCTACCCTCTACCCCCGTACTATCCCCTGCCCCGCTGTTTTCTGCAACCTACTGATCATCCCTCCTCCCTTCTGCCACACAATAACCTCACTTCCTTCCCTACCCTGCAGCGCTGTATAGCCCTTGTGGCTTAGTGCTTCTTTTTGATTATAATAATAATAATAATAATAGGTAATAGAGACGATAGATATACGTATAGATGCTTAATTTAAATATAATGATCACATTCAAATTTTAAATAAACAACTTCATAAATTGTTATAATTAGCAACCACTCGTTCTGTACATTAATAAGTCTTAGTGGATGAGGGTTGCCATATTCACCTAGATGCCGGATTTGTCATGTAAGCTTCAGTCTTCGGACTATCCTTGCTCAGAGATTCTCTTATCGCGTCTTGGTGCATCTTTCTCCATCAGGTGAGATTATCTAGCTGGTAAATATTAATTCATTATACCTGTTGTTTTCAATAACAAAAATGGAAGTCGTGACACTCTTAATGCAAGATAAAGTAGAAAGTCTGTTTAGTGACTTCACACTATTATATATTTCACATTTTGCAGTTTATTACAGCAAAAGGTAATTCTAATCATGAAGTTAAGGTGTCATGCGAAAGATTTATTCCTATGAAATAAATTTCATCATGGGTCGAACAGCGCTTCAGGAATAGAAAGTAATTGGATCAGACCCGACTACTTCCTGTTTTCCAGGCACTGTTATGACCTTTAATGTTTAGCGCTTTTTCATACATATAAAAATATCCAAGTCATCCATAATGAGAGCTGTCTAAAAGGTATCACACACTCCTTTGATTCCTTAACAGTAAATATATTTTCTTCAAAACGTCTAAAAAATTAAGGTGCAAAACAAGTGCTGCTTATTATCTCACGTCTTATGTGACGATGTCGTGTTTGACATCTTACGAATAATTCCATAAGTGTTGTGAGCAACAGCACTGAGACACACTCTGAGGGCTCACTTTCTCTTCCGTACAGGCAACAAGAACAAGAAGGTGTCCGTTAGCTGGAACCCGCCTGAGTTTGACGAGAGGCTGCCGAGCAATATTACTGTGATGGAGGGGGAACCTGCTGCCTTGCCTTGCGTCGTCACCAAGCTCAAGGGCAGATCTGTACGTATTGCCTTTGTTAGATATTCAGATATTACACTCACTGTCGATAATCACCACGTTACACCGACTTTCACATATATATTTTTTACCTTGTTCAATTTACTGGCTACGATCTGTTATCCTAAAACGATTATTTCAAAGCCCACTAGTATAACACTAACACACAGGGAGATATTTAGTGCGGGGCGAACAGTGACAATGTTGGTAGTGTAATTTGCCAGAGCAGAATGCGAGCATGTATAGCAAGTGGAAATGATTATAATAGTAAGAACACTGGCAAGAAAATAAACAGAGTTTTATATACGTGCAGTTTTTGGTAACATGCTAACTGTTTACTTTCCTGCCTACCTACCTTTCATTGACCTCTTCGCTTTCGGGCCGGGAGGTTGTGCTGCACCTTAGCTCTTGCAGTCGTCACACACCCTTGGTGGAGCGCGGACATTGGCTGTTGTGCTTCTGTCTGTTGGTAGCACTGCGAGATTTTCTCAAGATGGCACAGGCTATCTGGAGACGTGTCAATACTGTGTGCATAGAAGTGCTGAAAGGTGCGGTGTATAACACAAATGCATCTGTTCTACTGCCTGCTATCTTACGAGATACATATGGAATCAACAATGAAGATCTGAATATTCGTGAAATTTGTGACGACTGTGACGTATGACAAAATGGTGGATCAGTACCAGGATGTGTGTATGACAGTTAACCCTGGTTTGGAAGTGAGGATGAGGGACGTGTCCAAGTACAGTGGACCCCCGGTATTCGATATTAATCCGTTCCTGAGAGCTCATCGAATACCGATAATATCGAAAACCGAATCAATTTTCCTCATAAGAAATAATGAATATCAAATTAATCCGTGCAAGACACCCAAAAGTATGAAAAAAAAAATTTACTACATGAAATATTAAGTTTAATGCAATAGAATAATTACAATAACAATAAAATAATTGACACTTACCTTTAATGAAGATCTGGTGATGATTGATGGGATGGAAGGAGGGGAGAGGTGTTAGCGTTTAGAAAGGGAATCCCCTTCCATTAGGACTTGAGGTAGCAAGTTCTTTTCCAGGGTTACTTCCTTTCTTCTTTTAATGCCACTAGGACCATCTTCAGAGTCACTGGACCTCTGTCGCACAACAAATCTGTCCATAGAGCTCTGTACCTCCCGTTCCTTTATGATTTGTCTAAAATGGGCCACAACATTGTCATTGTAATAGCTGTGTTAGGGTGATTTTCATCCATAAAGGTTTGCACTTCAACCCACTGTGCACACATTTCCTTAATTTTTGAAGTAGGCACAATGTATTCCACAACTGGTATAGGCTTCTCAGGGTTAGCCCCAAACCCTTCAAAATCTTTCTTAATTTCCATACTAATTCTCACCCTTTTTACCACAGGGTTGGCACTAGAAGCTTTCTTGGGGCCCATGGTGACTTATTTTGCAGAAACAAGCACCAAACACAGTGATAATATGGATAATATGGAATGTACCGAATGTATCCTTAGCCTGGAGTTTACCTGGAGAGAGTTTCGGGGGTCAACGCCCCCGCGGCCCGGTCTGTGACCAGGCCTCCTGGTGGATCAGCGCCTGATCAACCAGGCTGTTGCTGCTGGCTGCACGCAAACCAACGTACGAGCCACAGCCCGGCTGATCAGGAACTGACTTTAGGTGCTTGTCCAGTGCCAGCTTGAAGACTGCCAGGGGTCTGTTGGTAATCTCCCTTATGTGTGCTGGGAGGCAGTTGAACAGTCTCGGGCCCCTGACACTTATTGTATGGTCTCTTAACGTGCTAGTGACACCCCTGCTTTTCATTGGGGGGATGGTGCATCGTCTGCCAAGTCTTTTGCTTTCGTAGTGAGTGATTTTCGTGTGCAAGTTCGGTACTAGTCCCTCTAGGATTTTCCAGGTGTATATAATCATGTATCTCTCCCTCCTGCGTTCCAGGGAATACAGGTTTAGAAACCTCAAGCGCTCCCAATAATTGAGGTGTTTTATCTCCGTTATGCGCGCCGTGAAAGTTCTCTGTACATTTTCTAGGTCGGCAATTTCACCTGCCTTGAAAGGTGCTGTTAGAGTGCAGCAATATTCCAGCCTAGATAGAACAAGTGACCTGAAGAGTGTCATCATGGGCTTGGCCTCCCTAGTTTTGAAGGTTCTCATTATCCATCCTGTCATTTTTCTAGCAGATGCGATTGATACAATGTTATGGTCCTTGAAGGTGAGATCCTCCGACATAATCACTCCCAGGTCTTTGACGTTGGTGTTTCGCTCTATTTCGTGGCCAGAATTTGTTTTGTACTCTGATGAAGATTTAATTTCCTCATGTTTACCATATCTGAGTAATTGAAATTTCTCATCATTGAACTTCATATTGTTTTCTGCAGCCCACTGAAAGATTTGGTTGATGTCCGCCTGGAGCCTTGCAGTGTCTGCAATGGAAGACACTGTCATGCAGATTCGGGTGTCATCTGCAAAGGAAGACACGGTGCTGTGGCTGACATCCTTGTCTATGTCGGATATGAGGATGAGGAACAAGATGGGAGCTAGTACTGTGCCTTGTGGAACAGAGCTTTTCACCGTAGCTGCCTCGGACTTTACTCTGTTGACGACTACTCTCTGTGTTCTGTTAGTGAGGAAATTATAGATCCATCGACCGACTTTTCCTGTTATTCCTTTAGCGCGCATTTTGTGCGCTATTACGCCATGGTCACACTTGTCGAAGGCTTTTGCAAAGTCTGTATATATTACATCTGCATTCTTTTTGTCTTCTAGTGCATTTAGGACCTTGTCGTAGTGATCCAGTAGCTGAGACAGACAGGAGCGACCTGTTCTAAACCCATGTTGCCCTGGGTTGTGTAACTGATGGGTTTCTAGATGGGTGGTGATCTTGCTTCTTAGGACCCTTTCAAAGATTTTTATGATATGGGATGTTAGTGCTATTGGTCTGTAGTTCTTTGCTGTTGCTTTACTGCCCCCTTTGTGGAGTGGGGCTATGTCTGTTGTTTTTAGTAACTGAGGGACGACCCCCGTGTCCATGCTCCCTCTCCATAGGATGGAAAAGGCTCGTGATAGGGGCTTCTTGCAGTTCTTGATGAACACAGAGTTCCATGAGTCTGGCCCTGGGGCAGAGTGCATGGGCATGTCATTTATCGCCTGTTCGAAGTCATTTGGCGTCAGGATAACATCGGATAGGCTTGTGTTAATCAAATTTTGTGGCTCTCTCATAAAAAAATCATTTTGATCTTCGACTCTCAGTCTGGTTAGCGGCTTGCTAAAAACTGAGTCATATTGGGACTTGAGTAGCTCACTCATTTCCTTGCTGTCATCTGTGTAGGACCCATCTTGTTTAAGTAGGGGCCCAATACTGGGCGTTGTTCTCGATTTTGATTTGGCATAGGAGAAGAAATACTTTGGGTTTCTTTCGATTTCATTTATAGCTTTTAGTTCTTCCCGCGATTCCTGACTCCTAAAGGATTCTTTTAGCTTAAGTTCGATGCTTGCTATTTCTCTGACCAGTGTCTCCCTGCGCATTTCAGATAGATTGACCTCTTTTAGCCGCTCTGTTATTCTTTTCCGTCGCCTGTAAAGGGAGCGCCTGTCTCTTTCTATTTTACATCTACTCCTCCTTTTTCTTAGAGGAATAAGCCTTGTGCATACATCGAGTGCCACCGAGTTAATCTGTTCTAGGCATAAGTTTGGGTCTGTGTTGCTTAGTATATCTTCCCAGCTTATATCGGTTAGGACTTGGTTTACTTGGTCCCACTTTATGTTTTTGTTATTGAAGTTGAATTTGGTGAATGCTCCCTCGTGACTAGTCTCATTTTGTCGGTCTGGGGCTCCTCGCATACATGTCTGAACCTCAATTATGTTGTGATCTGAGTATATTGTTTTTGATATGGTGACATTTCTTATCAGATCATCATTGTTAGTGAATATGAGGTCTAGTGTATTCTCCAGTCTAGTAGGCTCTATTATTTGCTGGTTTAAATTGAATTTTGTGCAGAGATTTAAAAGCTCGTGTGAGTGTGAGTTTTCATCAGAGCTGCCTCCTGGTGTTATTACTGCAACAATATTATTTGCTATATTCCTCCATTTTAGGTGCCTTAAGTTGAAATCCCCCAGGAGCAAGATGTTGGGTGCAGGAGCTGGAAGATTTTCCAGACAGTGGTCAATTTTTAACAGCTGTTCCTGGAATTGCTGGGATGTTGCATCCGGAGGCTTGTAGACTACCACAATGACTAGGTTTTGGTTCTCGACCTTTACTGCTAAAACTTCCACTACGTCATTTGAGGCATTAAGCAGTTCTGTGCAAACAAGTGACTCTGCAATGTACAGGCCAACCCCCCCCCCCCTTTTGCCTGTTCACTCTGTCACATCTGTATAGGTTGTAACCTGGGATCCATATTTCATTGTCCAAGTGATCCTTTATGTGGGTCTCAGTGAAAGCCGCGAACATTGCCTTTGCCTCTGCAAGCAGTCCACGGATGAAAGGTATTTTGTTGTTTGTTGCTGGCTTTAGACCCTGTATATTTGCAAAGAAGAATGTTATCGGACTGGTGGTATTGTTGGTACTGGGGGGGGATTTTTTTTCCGGCATTAGTATCTGTATCTGTTGGTTTGGAGTGGAGGCCATCGACTGTGGTTCCACTCCAGGAATGACTGGATTTGGTGTACGATTTCTGCCATTTCCTGCCAGTTTTTTTTCCTTCCTGGCACTAAAAAACCTCTCCCTCTTGAGTGGCTGTGGCTACCCAGGTTTTCCCATGGCCTGGATGTTTTGTATCTTTTTGTCCCCTTTAGATGGTATGCCTGGCAATTTAAGTTATAGCACAGTCTTTCCTGTACTGAAGAGGTACACATTTCAGGGTGAAAAAGCTTACAGGAAGGGAGTTTGCATTAGATGTGCGCACACTGGCTGGCTTGTAAACACTGGCACACAAGGGGCAGTTCAGGCCACATGTGGACAGGTCTCGTATGAATCGTATCGAATACTGGGTTTTCAATCGAATACCGAGGAAAAATTTTTGCGATATAATGCATCGAATACCGGATTTATCGAATACCGATGCCATCGAATACCGGGGTCCACTGTACTATACTTGGGTAAAAATACGGAATGTCCCCTTTGAGGCGGATGAAGAAGACATTAAAGCGTCGTTTGAGGAATATGGAGTAATACATCAAGCTACGATTGGACGATGGTCAGATGGTATGTATGCGGGACTGTGTGAGGGATCTTTCACTCTCAAAATGTCCTTGTGACGATCCATACCTTTATTTGTGGCTTTGAGTGATTTTAAAACTCAGGTTTATGTCACATATGCCAGGCAAAGGAGAACCTGTCGATTGCGTGGTGCATTTGAACATGTGGCTGCACAGTGTCCACGACGCTCGTCGACCGGGACACAGGGAGCAGGGACAGGAGGGGAAAAGGAAAGAGAGGTGATGTCCCAGTCTACAGGAGAACATATTCGGGAATGTAGGTTGTAAAGTGAGATTGTGGATGACAGTCCAGAGGAGTGTGCTACGTTACCGGATGTAACACAGGACGTTGAAAAAATATGTATGGAGGAAGAGGTCGAACAAGTGGATTTGGGTAGTAAAGTGTCGGCTGCCATAAATAATGTTATAAAGGAATTTTTGGTTGATCACCATGAAGATAGTATGCTGAATATAGGCTTGCATGAGCAACATATGAATCAGGGAGGAGTACATGAGGGAGGCAATGTGAGTAGGAGGGATGGGCAAACACAAGGGCTCTGTGAAACTGTAGTTGAAATACACAAGGAAGGCAGTCCGAAAGAAATGATCACTGTTGCGGCTTCACGTAAGAGGGAGGCAGTTGCCTCGGACAGTGATGATATTCCTACGCTTGCACAACGTTCGGGTAAAAAACAAACAGTGGATGTGGCTAGGAAAGTCAGGGGGGGGAGGGGTAAGGGGAAGGAGAAAGACGTGGCTAGGATCAGGCATAGTGAAAAGAATACTGATCAAAATCGTAAAGAAACACATGGTAAGAGATCGATTGGTAAGCCCCCGTTAGCATTTTTAAGTGTTTAATGTTGAATATAAATGGTCTCAGGGCTGAAGTGAAAAGGAGGATGTTCAGTGCCTTTTTAAGGCAATATGGGGTTCATGTTATCCTTTTACAAGAACATAATTTTAAGTTTGGTCGGGATTTATTAGTTGACGGGTACAAAGTTTATGCTGGGTATACAGGTAAACTCAAGGGAGGTGCTGCAGTTTTAATAGTGGAGACCAGTCCATTTCAAATGTTACACTGGGAAGAAGGGGGATGGGAGACTAGTAAGGGTGGATGGTACATGGGGTGGAGTTTGTGTGTGTTTAGTAAGTGTTTATATGCCTGCTGATAGCAATAGGCATGTAAAGGAAGATTTTGTGAGGGACGTTCTTATTTATCATATGCGAGGGCTTCCTATATATACATTATTTGGGGGGGATTGGAATTGTGTAATCCGTAGGAAGGATGTGGAGCCTAGAGGAGCTGGGTGTGTGTGTTGGGGGTTCTACAGGATGCTTTAGGGGGAGCAGGCTTAGCGGATGTAGTGAGGGGTGAGGGGTGGAACGTGGAGCATACTTATGTAAGGAGAGGATACGCGGCACTATTAGACCGTATTTATGCTTCTCCCGGGTTACAGGTTGCTAATACAGAAACTATAAACGTTGTGTTTTCAGATCATAGAGGAGTGGTCGTGGATGTGGGATGGGGAGGTTTACCAAAGCGTTACATGAGTTATTGGAAACTTAATGTGAGATTGTTAGATGAGCAGGACGACGGTGTTAGTTTTGTTGAGTGGTGGACAAATGAGTGGACCAAGGGGAGAAAGGGAGGTGATATACTACGATGGTGGGAGGAATATGCTAATCTAGGAATCAAGAATTTTTATATGAGGAAAGGAAAGGAGGTAAGTCATTGGAAATATGGCTTACAGAGATATTTAGAAGGGCAGTTGAAACAGTGCTATGAAGGTTTCAGTGGGGTTTATCCAGTACAAGAGATTGAGGGCATCAAAGCGCAATTGATGGAAATGCAGAATGCAAGATTGATGGCGAGAGATTGAGAGGTGGATTGGAAGACGTTTTATGGGGAGATAAGTCATCTGCCTATGTATTGCGGCGTTAAAGACACGACAGAGGATAATAACTATGATGAAGTTGGACGTACATACTGATGTGGGAGGGTATACGATGGGATAGAGGTTAGTAACTACGGAAAGTATGAGTGTTTATTCTGATAAGTGGTTTGAGATATATATGAGAGGGGGAAACAGAAAGATAGGAGATCTGAAGATTTTAGAGAAGGGGATACAGAGAAACCTAGAGTCAGAAGAGAGAGCGATGATAGAAGGGCCTATAGATGAAGAGGAAGTGTGGACGGCTTTAAAAGGGATGAGTGTCAGGAAAGCACCTGGGATAGATGGAATCCCAAATGAATTTTATTTGAGCAACTGGGATGTCATGAAGGATTTCTTGGTGCAGTTGGTGAATGAGATGAAGGATATGGGAAGCATGAGTCTAACACAAAGGACAGGTGTAGTAGTTATGGTTCCAAAGGGGGAAGTACAGAATAACATCTTAGATTATAGAGGTTTATCATTAATGTGTGGGGATTATAAATGGTTTGCCAAGGTTTTAAATAATAGGTTGTGTAAAGTAATTGGGAAGGTTATAGATATGGGACAGATGGGTGTGCCAGGGCGAACAATGTTTAGTGGGCATGGGAGGATAAAGGATTATATAGAGGAGCGCAGGATGGACGGTGGAGGTGTTCTTGCTTTGGATTGGAAGGCGGCTTATGATTGTGTAGAGAGAGAGACATTATGGATGATTATGAGAAGGATGGGTTTCGGTGAGAAAATTGTGAAGTGGGCAGAAACTTTATATAGAGGTGCAGAAATACGAGTGCAAATAAATGGGTAGGGGGCTGAGGCAGGGATGCCCCATGTCTCAAATCCTATTTGCATGTCTGCAAGACCCATTATATAGGTTGATAAATGTAGGAGTAAGTGAGGGGGGGGTAAGACTTACCGGTGCTACGGGTATAGTTGGTTATGTTGATGACACGACGGTCTTAGTGGTGGGAGAGAAGGGGTTAAAGAATGTAATCAGAATTGTTGAAATATTTAGTGGAGCAACAGGTATGAGTGTTAATAATGAAAATTCGAAATTACTGGAGGTTGGGTCATGGGTGGGAGGGGAACTGGGAAATAAGTATGGATGGCAGGTTGTAGAGCAGATAAAAATTTGTGGAGTATTGTACAGAGGGGAAGCACAGGGGGCTAGAGAGGTAAATTCTAAAAGGGTAGTGCAACGGGTCTTGCTTAGGTTAGGGGGAATAAGAACGAGTGATTTGGCTATACAACAGAGAGTCATTGTGGTTAATACACTCATTTATCCTAAATTGTGGCACGTTGCTGTGGTGTACCCCTTGATGGCGAAAGATGAGCGGCAAGTGCAAAGGAAAGTACTGAATTTTATATGGGGGATATGGTTGCCATTGGCTGAGGCAAACGGTTGTAATGACACCGCTGGCGAAAGGGGGTTTAGGTTTAATTCCTTTGGGTCACAATTGGAAGTTGAAGACTCAGATGCGTCACAGAGATGTTAGGAAGTATTTCTTCAGTCACAAAGTTGTCAGGAAGTGAAATAGTTTGAGAAGTGAGGTGATGGAGGCAGGATCCATACATAGCCGGCCCTACGATCACTGGTAGCTGGCTGTCACAAACTCTGCTCCAGAGGGCATAGTAAGGACTATAAACACACACACACACACACACACACACACACACACACACACACACACACAGTACAGTGTTCAGGCTTGTTGAAGCTGAGTATTGGCATTATTAGTATAGCATTGGTTTTATTAGTATTAATAGTATTACTATTAGTACGTTGTTAGAATATTAAGACATACAAGGGTGAGGCGCAGACTATTCTGGGCACACGAGCATAAAACGGTGTCTCCAATAATAGTCTCCACCCCCCCCCCTTCAAGCTTTGCCCTAATCCCTTCTCTGGTACACAAGAGGCCCCCACCCCATCCACTCGCAACCCCGACCCACCTATCGACACTCTACTCTACCTCTCTCTCTCTCTCCCGCTTTTTTTTCACAGGGTTTCACAAGGTTAGGTTAAGGATCCCTAGCTTTATTGACAAGCTATTTACAGGTTAAGGATTTCTAACTTTATTGGCAAGCTAAGAGCTGTTACCTACATCAGCTCATTTGAAAGCATTTTTATTGTTATGAGACATACAAGTAGGGAACAGGATGAAATTGGAGCCATCTATGGGCCAGCATTTTCATTTGATCAACTGACTTTATCTCGTTGACATCATTATGCTGTACGAATGTGTTCCATACTCGAATCATCCTGAGGATAAATGATCTCAGAGTAAGTGATGTTCTGGAGAAGGGTACAGCCAGAGTGAAGTTGCTGCTTTCTGCCCGTCATGTGGTATAGAAGCTTGCTTCACACTGTCCTCGAAGTGGATCCAAGTGTGGTACTTTGACAATATTGGCCTTGTACATAACAGTAAGGCCACCCACATCCCTCCTGTGTTGAAGGCTCTCCTGAAATGACAGATCTATCCAGTGTTGAGAATTTTTGGCCTTACCTGCTGTGTTTATTATAACTATATATAATGAACACTTAGCTGATAAATGACAGCAAATCGTCTACACAGCCGCCCCTGCAGACGAGGTCTAGAAGCTGTCGAAACCATCACAACAGTGGGCTGTCAAGAGATACAATTTGTAAGTATAAATTACCCCTAGGGGGTGTTATGTCAGCATATTTCATTCGATGATGGCTGACGAAATACTTACTTGTTTGGACTCAAAAGTCCACACCTTACTGCCGATTATAGGTTGATTACAAACTCCTTGTGACTCAAGAATTGCGCAATCCCCCGATCTACAAGAAATTCGTAACATACCTTGCTCTTTGTAACGTGAGCTATGGTGTTCTCAACACCTTCGACAGATATCGGTGACTTGATAGAAGCTGAAGTGTCCTTGGATGTCCACGTCTTCCATTGTCTAGGAAACGCACACTGGTACACTATGTTCCACAAGATTTGTCTTTATTGTTCACAATGTATCACAAGAGAAGCTGATCACACTTCTCTTATGTTTATCGTGTTTTGTGAGACACTTTGTCCACACTAACGCACAGATCAGTGTTCTTTGTTGGTTATCCTGGCGTCAGTGTCACTCGTAGTAGAGTCAAAGATAGTCTGCCAGACGCTACAGCGCTCCATCCCATCACTGCCCCCAGCACAAAAAAAAAAACGCTGACCTAGTACCTTGCATCCTTGTCACCTCCTCGATGAAGCAAAGCAGAATGTTTGTTTCTTGCTGTCTTAATCATAGACAACAATGTACACTATTTTTACTATGGTAATAAAGTGGGAGCAGGATTTTCCTTAATTGTCCTGCTAAGTAAGAGATGTACTGTCTCTTATAAAAATACACGTTGCAACACCGCTGCAAGGAGCAGAGGTCATTTGACTACGTGGCATAGCATCTGTGATCAATTACTCACTCTAGCAGTAAACAAGACGCTCGCCCCTTCTGAGTGGCCCCTCAGGGCTGAGAGGCTTGGCCCCTCAGGGCTGAAAGGGCTGAAGGGGGCTGATACCCCCCTCCTGGAGAAAATTTCTCCACACTGGGGGGCGGCGGAGGTTCGCTGCAGGTGAACTATTCATCACTTAACATTAATTTAATTTTCTCACTCGCCACCACTGCTGCTTGTCTTTTCTGAACAGCTTTAGTCTGTGTGGTTTCTGGAGAATCACTAATTTTGTTTTCAACACTGTGTAATTCTAACGGCACTAGTTTATTTATTGTCCGCTTATTCACTACACCTTTGCTCAAAACATCAACTGTCCTGATGATTCCATTTGCATCAGGATATATGGTCACAATTTTTCCAAGTGGCCATTGGGACCTCGGACCATCATTGTCGATAATCACTATGTCACCAGGTCTTAAGGACTTATGATTTTCAGGAACACCAGCTCCATAGAAGTGTTCTCTCAATGAGGTGAGATAGTCTTCTCGCCAAATTTTCTCCCAACGTTCAATCACTTTATTAAGGTGTTTGAATTTACGTCTGAGTTGCTCAGGTTCGAAATAAGTAGGATCCTCTATGATTTCTTTATCATTCATGGGAGGAACAGGTTCGAGCCTTCTGCCATGGAGTAAATGAGATGGACTTAACACTTCTAAATTGTCCAGATCATCGGTAACATAAGTTAGAGGTCTGTTGTTGACTCTATTTTCTATTTCAGTCACAACTGTACGGAATTCTTCTAAGTCTATTCTCTGACGATGAAGAGTCTTCCTTAAACAACGTTTTACAATGCCGATCATTCTTTCATAAAATCCGCCGTGCCATGGAGATTTAGGAGGAATGTATCTCCAACGACATCTGCGTTGATTCAGCATCTGTTGTACTTCTGGTTGATCAAAGATCTTGCTTATATAAGCAGCACCAGCAACAAAGTTCGTTGCATTATCTGAAATCATCAGTCTGGGACATGCCCTTCTGGCTGCAAACCTTCTGAATAATTTGATAAAGGTTTCAGCAGACATGTCAGTGGCTACTTCTAGATGTACTGCTCTAGTTGTAGCACAAGTGAACAAACAGATGTACACCTTGATGGGAACTTTGTCAACTGTTTTGGTTAAAATTATTGGTCCAGTATAATCTACACCTGTCACCTCAAATGGAGTGATATGACAAACTCTTTCAGAGGGATATGGAGGTGGACCTGGATACTGACATACTCGCATATCGTAGTGACGACAAGTAATACAGTCCTTTATTTGTTTTTTCACACTTTGTCGACCTTGAGGTATCCAGTAGGATTGTCGTATATGACAAAGTGTGTCAGCTACCCCACCATGTAACACGTTACTGTGGGCGTTTTGCACAATCAGTTTTGTTAGCCAATGATTCTTGGGGATCAATATTGGATGTATGGCTTCTTTAGGTAGTGAAGAATTATGAATTCTTCCTCGACATCTTATAATCTTTTCTGAGTCGAGATAAAGTCCTAAAGAATTAATCATGACAGGTTTCTTTGGGGATTTATCTTGTGTTTCTAGAAATTTATATTCTGTAGAGAAAACATCTTTCTGTATTAGTTTCACCCAGTATTTAATGGGTTCAAGACATTCATAATCAGGTTTTATTCCTTTAATGAATTTAAAGACAAGAGCTGTAACTCTTAAGAGTTTACCCAAAGATGAGTAATTAGATCCATCAATGACTATTTCTGTTGTGTCTGCAGTATTTACACAACTTATTTCTGCTGTGTTCAAGCAGACTGTTTCTTCTGGCATAATGTGAGCTTTTTGCTGAGGCCAGTTATTTTCATTAGAGAGCCAGTTCGGTCCGTGGAGCCATAATTTATTATCCACAAATTTCTTGAGTGGGACACCACGTGACAACATGTCAGCTGGATTCTCTTGGGTAGAGACGTGAAGAAAGAGATAATCTCTCTGCATCTCTTTTATTTCTGCTACTCTGTTCTGTACATAGA
The DNA here is from genome assembly GCF_038502225.1 of Cherax quadricarinatus. NCBI lineage: Eukaryota > Metazoa > Arthropoda > Malacostraca > Decapoda > Parastacidae > Cherax > Cherax quadricarinatus. Next base: position 25,618,250 of record NC_091345.1, read on the forward strand.
CCAACTTACTCTTATTATTTCTTAACCACTGGAGAACTGCCTCATTATCACTCCAGATCACGGTTTTCTCAATAGTGAGATGATCAAGTACTTTGTTGAGATAGACAGCTAATTTTGTACCTACATAGAGTGCTGTCAGTTCCAATTGTGGTACTGTTCTGACCTTCAAGGGTGCTACCCTGGCCTTTGAAGTAATTAGTGTACTTCCTTCAGCATTACTCATGTAAGCTACAGCGCCATAACCTCTGGTTGACGCATCACAGAACACATGTAATGTGTACTTGTTTCCCTCTTGACCTATTTGTCTGGGAAATTTAATTTGATGAAGTTGTTTAAACTCCTTGGATATTTCATCCCATGCTTGACTCATTTCTAGAGGCAAGTTCTCATCCCATCCAATTTTGAGTTTCCATGCATCTTGCATAAGCATTTTACCTTTTATGGTAATTGGTGAGACGAGTCCTAGAGGATCAAAACATTGTGATACCTCTGACAGTAAACTACGTTTAGTGAGTGTACTGCATGATTTATTGTTTATCTTTTTGAGACTCAAAGTATCTTCCTGTGTGTTCCAATTAAGTCCCAGCATATTGTTGCAATCAGGAATTTCAGTTTCAGGGAAATCTTCTTTGATAAGTTCCCTTAATTGCTTTGAATTTGTATTCCACATCCTTAGAGGCATATTTGCTTCTTTCATCTCCTTGTTAGCTTCTCTGTATAAGGATTTCAAATCCTCCTCTTTATTCACAGTACCTTGAAGATTGTCCACATAGAAACTTTTCTTTAAGACTTCTTTGAAGGGACTTTCAGATTTCTTCAAATGTGTATTTAGAGTAGCTTCTAGTAAGAATGGAGAGGATGTTGCACCAAATAATACTGATTTGAAACGATAAGTTTTCACAGGACTTTGAGGATCATGTGGATTTTCAGGCCACAAGAATCGAGTATAATCTCTATCTATTTCTTGTAGTCCTACTCTTAAGAAAGCTTTGGAAATATCAGCCGTGTAGGCATATGGGTTTGTGCGAAATTTCATAAGCACGTCTCCAAGCTTCTCAGTTAGTGAGGGTCCGGTCATCAGACAGTCATTAAGACTTGCTACATCTTTATTTGCACGTGCGCTGCAATTATATACAACACGTAGTGGAGTGGTTTCAGAATCTTTTCTGACTCCATGGTGCGGGAGATAATGAGCGTTTGTCTTCAACTTATCTTCGACTATTTCCTCAATGAATTTATTGTCCAACTGTTCTTGTATGATATTATCATAGACAGTCAGTAGCTCTGGATTCTTCCTGAGCTCATGTATTTGTGCTTTCATCTGTCCGAAAGCCATGCGATAATTGCTAGGCAGATGTGGTGGATTTAATTTCCATGGTAACCTAACCCAATACTGTCCATCTTTATATTTGACAGTGTCCAAATATTGGTTATAAGTCTGAGACTCTTGTGGGCTTGGTTTATTTACATCAATACCTATCGCATCTAAATCCCACAACTTATCAACTGGTTCATTCATTTCTTCCAGTAATGATAATTTTTGCTGTGGTACATGATCAGCGGTTATTCTCGTAACTAGTACATTTTCCACTGAATCAATATCAGCTTCTTTCCCACTTTGAGAGGGAATGGGACCACATATCATGTGGCCTCCTGCTGTTTTCAGCAAGTGAACATCATGTTTACTTACTATATTTTGCACAAAACAGTGATAATAATCACTTCCAATGATTAAATCAATTGGACTAATTGTGTCCGTCTGTATGTCAGGACAGGCTAACTTGACCTTAGCTGCTTTCAGTGCTGCAACTGTTTCTTTTAATCCCTGGATCTGCACAGACTTAGGCAAATCATCTACTACCACAGCTTCTACTGTCTTTTTCCTGTTTCCTAGACCAACAGTGATTTTGGCTAGGTCATATGTCTGTTTACCAGAATTGTGGAAAAAACCAGCTATATCTAACTGTATTTTGGCATAGGGTTGTTTATTCAGTTTCTGCAACACTGTTCTTCTTATGAAGGACCTTTGTGAGCCTTGATCAAATAGTGTTAGCACATTGGTTTTGTGTAATTTATTAGATAACTCAACTCGAGCTATCGGGAGAGCAGTTGCTTTAAACTTATCTCTCACATTTAATGCTGTTGCTTGTTGACTTCCTGATTCTGTGGAAGTCTGCTGCTGTTCAGCAAAAGTATTTGGGCATAATGCTGTATGATGCATACCCTTGCATTTAAAACACTTCTTCAGTGAGCATTTTCCTCCCTTGTGTTCACCTAAACACTTGATGCATCTTTTCAGCTGATGAACACGTTGTTTACGTGCCTCCATTGATGTGTATTGAATACAATACTGTGCCCAATGTGTTCCATCACAAAGTACACATTTTGGAGTACGTTTATGTGTGACAGTTTGTTTACTGTCTGTTGTATTCACAGCTTGATAAATGCCTATATGGGATTTCCCATTATGTGGTTTAGTGGGAGTAGTTATACTCTTTTTATACTGAGTTGAAGGTTTATTATCCACTGGATTTGTGGATTTTTCATCTTGTCTCGTTGCTTGCATGCATGAAACTATTGTTTGTAAACCATTGCTAATTTCCTCACAAGTGAAATAGCGTTTATTGAACATAATATTTAATCGTTCAATAGTTTGTGGTGACAACTTATCTTGTACAATACCACTGATAAACCAATCACATTGTCTTAGGTCATATTTAGCATCTAGAGATCTGAGACTATTGTCTAATGTGATTCTAAATGCCTGTAAGTCTGAATAACAATGTTTGGGTGGCTTCAAGCTTGATATTAAGACTGCATGTCTAACTCTAGCCTTGTCAGCATCGAAGTAATTGTCTGCTAAGACACGTAAGGCTATTTGATAATTACCTTTAACCACCGGAAATGACTTAATCAGTTCATAGGGTTCTCCCTTCACAAGACATTTAAGGTAATTGAACTTAGCAATCTCATCTATGTCAGTTCGTGAATTTACTATGGATTGAAAACCACTAATGAATTCTTCATAATTATGACCTTGGAAAATAGGTAATGACAATGTAGGTAAGCTTGGTAATGGGACACTTGTTGTTGTTACAGGTGTAACAGGTGTTTGACCACTAGTTATAGTAGGTCTCTGTGACAGAGTTTTACGGCAGATAGCCTGTACTCCTGTCCACCTTAATTGTTGATCACTAAAAGTATCCAAAACATTTTTAATTTCATCCTCAGATGGATCTGATTCAAGAAATTTATTTTCATAATGTGTATAGTCTGAATTAATTATTTCCATACGTTGTGTAAATAATCCAAACTTGACCTCAAGATCATCAAAATCTATGTTTGTATCTTGAGTTAATCCTAGACAGACTGAAATTAGATTTTCTAATTGTGTAATCTTAGTCTGTAAAGACTGAAACTGAGTTTTCAAACAAGCCATTTTAATGGTATACTGAAAATTCTAGCACCACACTTAGAGTGTTTATAAAACACTGTACTGCTATAGACAGCTGAGTTTTTGTTATGCTTAAGTCAGCAATAATCGAGTCAGACACTACTGACCCACTAAGCTTAACCTCAGGGTCAATGACCATGAAGGGTACACCGTACATGTGGCTGGTGTTTATGGCTTGTTTGCTGTGTCAGCCTGACCATGATGATTAATCGTAAATAACGATGTTATACACTTCATTCACTATACACTATAAATGTCACTGTATAACTGTAAATCACACGTGAATATTACTTACACATATATAAATTTCACTGTTAATATATATTTGAAAGCTTACACTTTATATATAAGTTCCTTTAATATAACAGGTAAATCTATAAGAAACAAACTTTAACACAATCTTGTCTCTTAATTTCTGTCTATAAACATTATAAACACTGTGTATATATACACTCAGACAAACAACATCACTTGGTGGTGTTGTATTAATCAGCGATTTCTCCAGATTGGAGCAGTTGATGGAGGGTGCAGGATACCATCCCCCGTCTTCTTGTTGGGTGAGTCACCCAGCTCCCGTTTTCGTTGGGTGAACGCTGGGTGAGCGCCCGTTTTCTTTTGGCTGCCCATTCTCTGTGATTGAGTCTGGAGGGACTCATTTATACTGATTTATATTGTAAAACACTAGTTTTACAGCTTTTTTCGAAGGACCTTGGCTCATAGGTTATTTGTACACTGTAGTACAACATATTTGGACCACAGTGTGGTCTTTATCCGGTTCGAAGGACCAAAACTCTGTTGAGAATTTTTGGCCTTACCTGCTGTGTTTATTATAACTATATATAATGAACACTTAGCTGATAAATGACAGCAAATCGTCTACACAGCCGCCCCTGCAGACGAGGTCTAGAAGCTGTCGAAACCATCACAACAGTGGGCTGTCAAGAGATACAATTTGTAAGTATAAATTACCCCTAGGGGGTGTTATGTCAGCATATTTCATTCGATGATGGCTGACGAAATACTTACTTGTTTGGACTCAAAAGTCCACACCTTACTGCCGATTATAGGTTGATTACAAACTCCTTGTGACTCAAGAATTGCGCAATCCCCCGATCTACAAGAAATTCGTAACATACCTTGCTCTTTGTAACGTGAGCTATGGTGTTCTCAACACCTTCGACAGATATCGGTGACTTGATAGAAGCTGAAGTGTCCTTGGATGTCCACGTCTTCCATTGTCTAGGAAACGCACACTGGTACACTATGTTCCACAAGATTTGTCTTTATTGTTCACAATGTATCACAAGAGAAGCTGATCACACTTCTCTCTTATGTTTATTGTGTTTTGTGAGACACTTTGTTCACACCAACGCACAGATCAGTATCTTTGCTAGTTATCCTGGCGTCAGTGTCACTCGTAGTAGAGTCAAAGATAGTCTGCCAGACGCTACAGCGCTCCATGCCGTCACTGCCCCCAGCATAAAAAAAAAAACGCTGACCTAGTACCTTGCATCCTTGTCACCTCCTCGATGAAGCAAAGCAGAATGTTTGTTTCTTGCTGTCTTAAGCATAGACAACAATGTACACTATTTTTACTATGGTAATAAAGTGGGAGCAGGATTTTCCTTAATTGTCCTGCTAAGTAAGAGATGTACTGTCTCTTATAAAAATACACGTTGCAACACCGCTGCAAGGAGCAGAGGTCATTTGACTACGTGGCATAGCATCTGTGATCAATTACTCACTCTAGCAGTAAACAAGACGCTCGCCCCCTTCTGAGTGGCCCCTCAGATACCCCCCTCCTGGAGAAAATTTCTCCACACCCCAATAGGGCTGGCCCCTCAGGGCTGAAAGGGGCTGAAGGGGGCTGATACCCCCCTCCTGGAGAAAATTTCTCCACAGGATGGTAACGATATATTGCCAGACTGTGATGATGGGAGATGGAGCCCAGCCTTGCCTTGTCCTAGCCTGTGTCAAACGCCGACTGAGGAGGAGGCAGAGGTATGAACATACACATGCGCATCCCGTGACGTCACACAGTCACTTGGCCTAAGGGGTCTTCTATATAAACACATGGATGATACTATAATGCTTAGCTAATCTATACAACACAGGGATCAGCAACTATGCTGACAGCTCGGTCATGTTACGTATGTCGTCTCGACATACACTACTATCTATAGGCTGAACAGGCAGGTGGTTCTGGGCTGATTCTATACCTGGAGTTTACCTGGAGAGAGTTCCGGGGGTCAACGCCCCCGCGGCCCGGTCTGTGACCAGGCCTCCTGGTGGATCAGAGCCTGATCAACCAGACTGTTGCTGCTGGCTGCACGCAAACCAACGTACGAGCCACAACCCGGCTGGTCAGGAACCGACTTTAGGTGTTTGTCCAGTGCCAGCTTGAAGACTGCCAGGGGTCTGTTGGTAATCCCCCTTATGTATGCTGGGAGGCAGTTGAACAGTCTTGGGCCCCTGACACTTATTGTATGGTCTCTTAACGTGCTAGTGACACCCCTGCTTTTCATTGGGGGGATGTTGCATCGTCTGCCAAGTCTTTTGCTTTCGTAGTGAGTGATTTTCGTGTGCAAGTTCGGTACTAGTCCCTCTAGGATTTTCCAGGTGTATATAATCATGTATCTCCCCCGCCTGCATTCCAGGGAATACAGGTTTAGGAACCTCAAGCGCTCCCAGTAATTGAGGTGTTTTATCTCCGTTATGCGCGCCGTGAGGGTTCTCTGTACATTTTCTAGGTCAGCAATTTCACCTGCCTTGAAAGGTGCTTTTAGTGTGCAGCAATATTCCAGCCTAGATAGAACAAGTGACCTGAAGAGTGTCATCATGGGCTTGGCCTCCCTAGTTTTGAAGGTTCTCATTATCCATCCTGTCATTTTTCTAGCAGATGCGATTGATACAATGTTATGGTCCTTGAAGGTGAGATCCTCCGACATGATCACTCCCAGGTCTTTGACGTTGGTGTTTCGCTCTATTTTGTGGCCAGAATTTGTTTTGTACTCTGATGAAGATTTAATTTTCTCGTGTTTACCATATCTGAGTAATTGAAATTTCTCATCGTTGAACTTCATATTGTTTTCTGCAGCCCACTGAAAGATTTGGTTGATGTCTGCCTGGAGCCTTGCAGTGTCTGCAATGGAAGACACTGTCATGCAGATTCGGGTGTCATCTGCAAAGGAAGACACGGTGCTGTGTCTGACATTCTTGTCTATGTCGGATATGAGGATGAGGAACAAGATGGGAGCGAGTACTGTGCCTTGTGGAACAGAGCTTTTCACCGTAGCTGCCTCGGACTTTACTCTGTTGACGACTACAATAGCAAACTATACAAACTATACAATAACAAATTCATATATAACTTAGAATTAATGGATGGTATCATAATGGATGTTAACAAAATGAGTTTTACATAATGGGTGTTAACGTAATCACTTTTAACGTAATGATTTTTAACGTAATGCATTACCAACTATAAGAACAAATCATTGTACGATATGAATGGAATTGATCGATCGATCTGTATTCATGCACTCTACGGATTCTGAGGAAGAATAAATATATATATACAAGGTGAAATTAACAGCAAAGGTATCTGGTGCACTCAGACTATTACTGTCAAATTCTCAGAATACGGAGGGAACGTGAATACGAAAAAAAAAAATTCTAAGAAAAAACTAATCAGTTAATAACAAACAGTTGACAATTTACTTCATCTCGGACATCTAGTTATACAGACTAAGTACATTTAAGCCCAATTCTGCGAGGGTGAGGTTTACATATGCAGAATGGTTATCATCTCTGGGAGGATCGAATTCCTCTGCAATGGCTAACACATGCCTTGACTGAGGGAGATCTGAACGAGTATCTACAAAAGATACTTGTGGGTTTCTCATTACTTGTCGAGTACGAAAGGAGTAACGACATTCAGGTTGATTATCTGACTGAGTATCTGAGGTAGAGGGTACAGAGTCAAGAGGATTTTCAGCATCTGTCACATTAGTCTGGGTAGCAATATCATCAACTTCGCATACTAATTTCATATGATCTAAATGCGATTCTTTGTACTTACCAGTACTAATTTCTCTAACCTTATGCTTATTACCAGAGATATGTTCTACAACTCGATAAGGTCCGACAAACTTTTGATCGAGCTTAGGCATTGTGGATGTTTTGTTGAAATTTGTCAGCATTACTCTCGAACCTACTTTGACTTTTGATGGCTTAGCACGGCTATTAGTTACTCTAGTAAATTCTGCTGTTGATTTGTGAAGTGTTTCACGGATTCTTCTAAAAACACTTTGAGCCATGCTGGTACGAGTTGCTACGAAATCATCAGGGTTGTAATTAGGTTTAGGAGTGGAATATAACAACACATAGGGTAAATGCTTGTCTACACCATACAATGCATAATGTGGAGTATCACCTATGGAAGCATTGTAAGCAGAATTTATGGCACATTGAACATCTGGTATGACTTCATCCCAAGTTTCACTATTGGGGTTGATAGTGGCTCTCAGGACATCAAGTACTTTCTTATTGGTTCGTTCGGCTAACCCATTGTTGGCAGGATGATGAGGAACAATGGTGGATTTAGAGATCTTGTATAAAGTACACAAATTTTCAAGAATCTCATTACAGAATTCACCTCCATTATCTGTTACTAAGGACTTCAGGGTGGTATGCCTGCAGATAATGCGTTCTTTAAACGCCTTAGCTACTGTCTCTGTAGTCTTATCTGCAATAGGAACTAATTCACAATATCTGGTGAAATGGTCTACCATAACACACAGATGTTTGTTGCCTTGGAGGGAACATTTAAAATTGGTTAACAAGTCAAGGGCAACTCTTTTCCATGGTTCGCTAGTGGTTGGGTACAGTTGGATTGGATTAGGGCCATTGACATTTCCTTTATGTTGCATACAAACACTACATTTCTTAACATACTCTGAAATGTCAGTTGCCATATGTGGCCAAAAGTATTTCATTCTGGCTTGTTTCACAGAACGATCCATACCAGGGTGTGCAACACCTGGTGCATCATGAACTAGCTGTAGAGCTACGTTCACTAGTGACTGTGGAATTACTAACTGGCACACTCTTCTGTTTGGAGTACCCAACTCGGCTGTTCGATACAGTAATTCTTGGCTCATTACAAAGTCACTAATGGGTGCTGGTGGCTTCACAGTAAGAATAAGATCTTCCTGGAGAAGGAATCGAATCACACCAGACCACATGGGATCTGTTCTTTGGGCATTTTTGACATCCTCGACAGTAAATGGAGGATCTGCAGTAACTACACTAACGTGTCGCAATAAAGCATCTGCGACTACATTTGACTTGCCAGGTAAATGTTCAAAAGTGGGATTGAACTCTTGGATAGTCAAAGTCCATCTGGCTAACCTTCCAGTAGGCTGTTTGTTCTGGAATAAAGGTATCAGTGGTGCATGGTCTGTCAAGACATGAACAGGGTACTGGTAAATAATATCTCAGAAGTGCTTTAAAGACCATACTATTGCTAAAGCTTCTTGCTCCATTACTGTATAATTACGTTCAGCCTTCGTAAGGACTCGGCTAGCAAATGCAACTGCGTTGTACTTGCCATCAGTCTTCTGAGCTAGTACGGCACCTATGCCAATTGAACTAGCATCAGTTGTCAGATAAAAGGGCTTAGAAAAATCTGGAAATTTCAAAATTGGAGCAGATGTTAGCTTTTCTTTTAGAGTTTGGAATGCTCTTTCTTGACGGAAGGTCCAAACGAAAGGAGCACCTTTCTTAAGCAATTCAGTTAGCGGAGCTGCTATTGAAGAAAAATTTGCAATGAAAGATCTGTAGAAACCTGCTAAGCCCACAAAGGATCTTACGGCATCAGCAGTTTTGGGAGTTGGAAAATTTAGTACTGCAGTTACTTTACTTTGATCAGTTGTAACCCCTCTAGGAGTGACTATGTGACCAAGAAACTTAATTTCTGATCTGAAAAATTGACATTTGAACAGTTTGATCTTTAAATTGGCTTCTTCAAGCTTGCCAAGTACTATATCAAGTCTTTTCAGATGTGTATCCACATCTTCGGACATGACGATTACGTCGTCTAAGTACACCATAAGTGCTTTACCTATAAGACCTCTAAAGATGTTGGTCATGAGTCTAGAGAACGTGATAGGTGAGGATCGTAATCCAAAAGCCATTCATAGGAAGTGATAATGACCTGTGGGAGTGGAGAATACAGTTAACTCTTGGCTGTCCTCGTGAAGAGGGACTTGCCAAAACCCTTGTAACAAGTCCAGGGTCGAGAAGACTTTGTCATCTCTGATATTGCATAAAAGGTCACCTAGTACAGGAAGTGGGAAGCGATCTGGAATAGTTTTCGCATTTAACTTCCTAAAGTCAATCACCAGGCGCCAAGTGCCGTCCTTCTTAGGCACTAGGATCAAGGGTGCATTCCAGGGTAAATTGCTATGTGCAATAACTCCATCATTGAGCATCTGATTGATCAGTTCTTCTGCAACAGCAACTTGGGAATGAGGCATTCTGTACACAGGTATATAAATAGGTCTAGTACCAGGTTAAAGTGGAATGCAATGGGACAATAAGTTCGTTATACCCATCTTCTCACCTGGTATGGCAATGGCTTTACGACGGGTGTTCAACAGCGTCAACAAGCACTGGACTTCGTCTGGGAAATCAGTGGGAGCTAAGTCTTTCTCCTCAACTGGTGGGATGGATTGATCCAGTGGAGTGGATGAGGTCTCCCCTGTTGAAATAGCACCAACCCACTGGTCAGGAAACACGTTATCCTGTACTTGAACAGGGTAAGGATAGTGAACTAGGTCACCGAGATTAGTATTTGCTCTGAGACGAACACTGTGACCCGAAGTGTTAGCAAGGAATAAATGGATCTTACTGTCTCTTACAACGTGTAAGGAATCACTGTCAACTAGGACGTTATCACCATCTGGAACATTACGAACAACAACAGACACTGTAGTGAGAGCACTAGCCGCAACAGAGACGTCTTTCTGCAGACGGCATGTGACATCAACAAGAGATGGCATTACTAGTTTCAAGTAATCGTTTTCTGACAAGGCGTCCCCTGTGGAGAAACTACTACTTGGACTAGCAGACATTGCAGGGATAGGCAGAGCACTCAAAGCAGTCTGAGCATCCTCGGACACTTGAGGCAATACACTATCTTGCATATCTGAAGGTGTAGGTGGAACACAGATGGCAGTGACAGTGCCTGACCACTTGGGTATGCTACTGGAGAATGCATTGGCTTGTAAGGACTTAATCCATACATCATAATCTGCAGCAGTATGACAGATTTCTGATCCAAGCTGGTAACCCCGAAATGGAACGATCAAGTCATCAATTTGGGCATGCCATCGGTACAGGTCGAGCACAATGCGTAAGTCTCGCATGGAAGCAAATCCCATTAGAAGGTCACCAGGGAAAGTAATCTGGTCGACAACAAGAAAAGCAGCAGTAAAGTCTCTTCCTTGGATAGTAAAGGTGAGCGAAGTCTGCCCTTGGACTCGCAGAAGAGAACCACCTACTCCACTAAGGGAGGTTACAGTAGTTGGTTCAACGAGGAGGACACGTCATAACTGCTTCTCTTTAAACAAGCTAGACCTAATGATATTAACTTGCGCACCAGAGTCCATGAACACATGAACGGGCGCATTATGGACAGAAGCTTGTACTAAAGGACCAATCATTTCGTTAGGAGTTATATGCAAACAGAAAGGTGGGTTGTCATCGGAGAAGGCATTTTCTACTTCATCCCCAAATTCCTCTACGTCAGAGACGTGTGAAGCAACATCAACAGCAGGGTTGTCAGTCTCAAGGCTGGCTAAGGCTTCATAGAAATTTTGAACTGGGATGATGTACTCGTTATCATCTACTGTCACGACTGGACGAGTAGACTGGGGTGCTCGGATTCCCCTGAATTGGAAGAATGAGCCTGGTTCTGATTAGTTTGTGAACCATGAAGACTGTTTCCTCTCCTGGCTCTGCAGTTGGAATGGCCATGGAAAGATCTAGAGTACTGCAGGTTGTAGAGAGCATTGCACTCAGATGTGTCATGTCCATGAATTCTATGATAACTACAGTAGGGAAGATCTGACTGGTACTCATCATCAGTACGATGCTTCTTAGGGTGACTATCATGACAATTAATAGCAATATGGCCACGGTAACCACAATTGTAGCAAGTTCTTTGACTGTGGGTACTGTACATACTACGGGTGCTATGGGAATGATGGCTCTTAACACTAGCTTTGGATGATGGACGCGAGTGATTAAGGTTGGGAGTTTTGGTAGTAGCACATACTAGAGGAGGTACAGGAGTAGACAAAGTGGTTGGCATAGACTTACGATAAGGGAAGGTTCCCTCGGGACACAAATTTCATACATGGATGAGAGCTGCAAGCAGTCCCATAGTAGCATCTAGCGGACTTGAATTGTACACATACATAGATGTCGGTGGCATTAGTTGTTTGATAACTCCGAATGTGGCTAATTTGGCAAACCCATCAAGAGCTGGTTTATCACTATCTTTAAGGTACTTGGAATTTTGACCTGCTTTAACGAATGAGGACATTAGGTTATTAAGACGAAGGGCAAACTCATCTAATGACTCTTCTGGTCTCGGAGCTGTGCAAACTAATTCTTTGAGAATGACAAATGGATCGGTTTCTCGCACCGGTTCAAGATAGTTGTGAATTAACTGTTCATAATCTTGCCACCTGGTTAGATCTTGGAAGTCCTTCATACGAATTAAGTTGAATATATGTGAGGCTGCTGGAGAACGGGCTAGACTCTCCTTCCCGATACTGATTAAACAACTCTCAGATGGAAGACCATCAACTGAAGCATCAGCTCTGGCTCAAACAGCTGTAAACCAACCTTCAAGGTTGTCTGGGTTACCATTGAACAATGGCATAGCATCATACGGATCACTACTAAAATTACACAGGCTAGAGTCTGAGTATGTCTATCGTTTGATAAGGAGTTACTCGAATTTTGGGCTGACGCATTAATAGTTGTACTAGCAGCATGTGCTGAGGCATCGCTTGAGAAAACTTGAGACATGTTTGCAAAATGTAAAACAAGAATTTAGAGAAACTAAAGAAAACGTAACTGAGGAACACACAACACAGTGAACTTAAATGGGAATGAAATGCTTAACTATTCTGCATAAGTAATTAAAAATTGACAGGTCACACAGTAAGCAAAGAACTCACACAAGAAAAATACGCAACTGAATGAACAACACTTTGAAAATCAAGAGAACTTATACTTTACTCAAATCTAATTTGCTCAACTTTTACTTTAAATTGAATGAATGGCACAGTGAGTTGTCTTTACTTTCAATGCAATAGGGAAACACACAATAAAATGATAAAATGGACTCAATAAAGCTTGTGCAAAAAATAAAACAAACTGGGACACAATTCACTGAAATAAAATAAAATGGAACAGAAAGAATAAAATATTATGCACAGAACAGAGCATATGAAACTGCACTGAAATAAACTGTAGCAATGTTGCAAATAACAATTGCTAATCAAAAAGTATTGCACAACACTGCATAAAATCTCTGCAAGAAAAACTTTAATGGCAAAACAATATTTGCACAAGAATTATTGCAAAATGAGTCAATGTGCAATAATAAAAAAATATTACACACACAAGAAAAGAAATATATCAAGGAATGAACTGGGGGAACACTTTGACTCTTAACTGCACTCAAGCAACACTTAACAAGCAAAAGAACAATTTACTCTAAAAGGAGAACTTAAAAATTGCACTAAGAGTGAATTTGTTCAATGAAACATGAAAAATAATAGGTGCTAAAAACACAGAACAAAAAAAGTTTGAACACTTACAGTGATGCAGAACACAACACATCAACATAAACACAATGCTAGAATTTTCTTGCAATGAAACTTGATGTGTGAAAAATTTTGATAATAATGATTTCTTGCTTGCACAAAATAATAGCACTATTGTCTGTGGAAATTAGACAAATTAGGCACTGGCTAAATGAAAGAATATGAACACAAGAATGTTCAACACACAGGGAACAAAACAAGAATATACAAATGCTGGGATGAAAAAATTATATATAACTGAGACAACACTGAGTTGTGATGCAGAATATAAGGTGAAAAATTACTGAAATACTTCACTGGAATACTGAGAACACTAGGTGATTCTGAAGTGTAAACACAAGTTATATACTGCTCATATGTTGCACACACAACAAAGGAAAAACACTAAGTACTTACTTCAAGTGTATAAAAAGACACACAACACAACAGACATAAGATAATGCACGAAAATTAACACTAAATTAAGGAGATTATCAAATTATTGCAAACAAACACTGAGTCTGATCAAGAGTCACTGAATGTCACTAAGAAAAAAATCACTGGAAACACAAAAAGAAATGTCTCAACACTCGCAAATGTCTCTATGAAAAATATTATTGCTGTAACGACTTGGTGTAGGATGAGGTAGATGGTGGAAGGTTGGAGGATTGTTTATGTCGTCTTGCTGCTGTCCTCTGCACACGTGATCGTAGAATTGCGCTTACATCGATGATAGACTTCACACAGGAGGCTTTTAATGGTGGCGCCACTGTCGACGACACACTCTAGCTCTTGACCCCCTATGTGGTCCTTAAAATATGGTGCTATAACCCTTAGTAGTGTATGAAACACTGGTAGAGGTTGGGTGAGTACCAAAACACAGTGGGAGTGGTTGGGTTAGTGGGTTAATGGCTGGGTGAGGCGTCTGAGGCTGCGTGGTGAATGGGTGGGTGGATTTGTGGGCATAACAGGGCTAAGACTGGGGGTGGTGAGACACACGTGGTCGTGGGCCTATGGGATGAACGGCGGAAGCCTCACTGAAGACACCCACACTGCCGCGAAGATAATTCTAAGCCGGCTGGCTTAAAATACACCCACGAAATACCACAACACCACAGGGATGAAAAACGCACTCAGAATGGCTTGGAGCTTGAATCACAAGCGATGAAGACTACTCACGTGGCTTACTTGAGTACTGGGGGTAAGACACCTGGGTTAGTTGCTAGCTGGCTTATCTTAACCCTTCACACTGAATGGCTTGATAACTTCTCATGATGAGCACAGCAGGGGTGGAAGCTGGCTTGGCAGGCAAAAGAACTGGATGGAGTAGACTAGGCTAGACTGGACTCGGTTGTTCTGACTCCCCCACCACAGACTGGAAGCTGGCTTATTTTGCAAACTCGGGTCAACCCCTCGGGAGTGATGCAAATAAGCAGATAAACACTAATACAAAGAGACTGACCAGTGAATGGTGTAGAAGCTGGTAGGAGCTTGGGTGGGAGGAACTGGGTGAGGTAGCTGGCTGGCATTAACCTTCTCGGCAGGCCTACTCACAAGATGGCAGCCGGCTCGGTCGAAATTTATCTCCAGAAATCGCTGTAATCGTCAGAATTACAGGCCCTCCGTTGCCACCATTTATCGTAGGGGTTCTTAAAAGGAGATATCGAGGGTTGAAGGTAGACACACTTGTTGGATGGTAACGATATATTGTCAGACTGTGATGATGGGAGATGGAGCCCAGCCTTGCCTTGTCCTAGCCTGTGTCAAATGCCGACTGAGGAGGAGGCAGAGGTACGAACGTACACATGCGCATCCCGTGACGTCACTCGGCCTAAGGGGTCTTCTATATAAACACATGGATGATACTATAATGCTCAGCTAATCTATACAACACAGGGATCAGCAACTATGCTGACACACCAAGTGCAAAGTCGTGAAGATTGAGGAAGGGCAAAGAAGACTACAGACGGAGTACAGTCTACGAGGGCCAGAGCCTACAAACCTCACTCAAGGAAAGGGATTTTGGTGCGAGTATAACACCAGGAACATCTCCTGAGGTGCACATCGACCAAATAACTGCTACAGCATACGGACGCCTGACAAACCTAAGAACAGCATTCCCACATCTAAATAAGGAGTCATTCAGGACCCTGTACACTGTGTATGTTAGGCCCACACTGGCATATGCAGAGCCAGTTTGGAACCTAGCCAAGCATGTAAGGAAACTAGAGAAAGTGCAGAGGCTTGCAACAAGACTGGTCCTGGAGCTAAGGGATATGTCCTACTAGGAGAGATTAAGGGAAATAGACCTGACGACACTGGAAGATAGGAGAGTTAGGGGGATATGATAATGACATAAAATACTGAGAGTTATAGACAATGTGGACAGAGACAGAATGTTCCAGAGATGGGACACAGCAACGAGGGGTCATAATTGGAAACTGAAGACTCGGATGAACCACACGGATGTTAGGAAGTATTTCTTGAGACACAGAGTTGTCAGGAAGTGGAATAGCCTGGGTAGTGACGTAGTGGAGGCAGGATCCATACATAGCTTTAAGAAAAGGTATGATAAAACTCACGGAGCGGGAAGAATGACCAGGTAGCGGTCAGGTGAAGAGGCGGGGCCAGGAGCTGTGAATCGACCCCCGGAACCACAACTAGGTGAGTACCACTTGGTGAGTACACACACACACACACAGTGAAGAAGCGGGGCCAAGAGCTATGACTCTACCCCTGCAACCACAATTAGGTTAGTACACACAAATTCACATACAATTTTGCATTCTCTTGTTAATCTTCGTGTAATATCCAACACTTAGCATTATTCTTTAAGATTAGAATACAGGTAAAAACGAAAGACGAAAATGATAACGATCTCTTATACCAGGATCATAGAGAGAGAAGAGAGGGAATGGAAGTAGTGTAAGGCAGTGCTTTTGTAATCATGGACGTGACAAGTTATAACCTTCTTGAAAGATTTAAAAAATTGTACATGAGTAAGACATCTTATATCTGATGTTTTTATAGAACTTGTGTATTCAATTAAGAGAGTGGGAAGAGGTAAACTGAATAGTGAGAAGTATGAGAAAGTAGTGAGGTGGATGAAGACAGAAGAAGAGGTGGAGGGTATTGTAAAAGAAATAGTGAAATAACGGTTGATGTTGATGTAGTAATATAAAATGTTTTTTCATAAGTATAATTATATACGAGCGTGGAAATAACTTGTGAAAATGGATGATGAAATAAATGATCCAAGTTCAGGTGACTATAGTTCTTATTTTAATTTGTGTCGAATTTTCATTCGTATTGCACTTTATTTTGTATTTAATCAATGAATGGTAGCTCATAGTTTTGGTGTTGGAGAACTCTTTGTATGAGAGATTTAATCTAATATGAGCGTGTATCAGAGTTGTGAGTGAAAAAATATTGGGAAATTTTGTGATTTGTCATTGGTTATTGATCTTTGGCAAACCATTTTGTGATGTACAAAACATCTTCTGAGTGAGGATGAGTAACAGAATTGTCAAAAAATAAAAAAAATTAATTGCAAAATAAATCTTTACCTGAATGATAAATCACATGAGAAAGAAAAAAAAGGCACAATACTGTGACTGGAACAATACACAAATAACCCGTATATAGAAAAGAGAAGCTTACGACGACGTTTTGGTTCATCTTGGACTATTTACATTTACAAAGTTACAAAGTGTGACTTTGTAAATGGTTCAAGACGGACCGATTTTGAGTCACGAATAAGAACTGTGGAATAACCAGATGGAAAACACACATGAAAACTTTATTAGTAAATTGTTTAATCGTCAATAACATCTGTGTATTTTGCATAGATGGTACAACACATAGTGATAGATATTACCTTCCACAGCATTTTTCACGAACATTGATCAGTTCATTAAGTACTTTCAGCCTAATTCGTAAGAAAGTAATTTGATGTAGAAAGCATCACGAGTGAATAATGAAACGTCTGAGGGAATTGAGAATAGATGGATTAATATTTTGGGGATAATTAAATCACTAGTGGATAAATATTTAATGTCTTTAGAACAGGTGCTATGTGTTCATCACTACTTTTTTGGGCTAATATAATTTTATTGAAAATGAATTTTGGTATTTTCTTCTAGTTCCAGGTTAGGAGATTCTTTACAAGTTTAAATACAAGCTAGTGAACCTCCCTTGAAGGAGATTTGAGACTTTTAAGTTATAATGAAATTCTTATGACGGGTGAAAACGTTTGTGCATTTGATACAAAGACTTGTGTGCGTATTGGAGAATGTTCGTCTGAAGTGCGTACTGGAGAATGTTCATCTGAAGTGCGTACTGGAGAATGTTCATCTGGAGTGCATACTGGAGAATGTTCATCTGGAGTTCGTACTGGAGAATGTTCATCTGGAGTGCGTACTGGAGAATGTTCATCTGAAGTGCGTACTGGAGAATGTTCATCTGGAGTGCATACTGGAGAATGTTCATCTGGAGTGCATACTGGAGAATGTTCATCTGGAGTGCATACTGGAGAATGTTCATCTGGAGTGCATACTGGAGAATGTTCATCTGGAGTGCGTACTGGAGAATGTTCATCTGGAGTGCGTACTGGAGAATGTTCATCTGGAGTGCATACTGGAGAATGTTCATCTGGAGTGCATACTGGAGAATGTTCATCTGGAGTGCGTACTGGAGAATGTTCATCTGAAGTGCATACTGGAGAATGTTGCAGAGATTCAGAGAAAGTCTTCAGAATAACTGCCACAGACAGCAATAAAGGTGACATGATGGAAATAAATGGTATAAAATACCGACACAATGGAAATATAAACACATATGCAGTATAATGTGATCCTTTATTGACAACGTTTCGCCCACACAGTGGACTTTTTCAAGTCACAAACAGAACTGTTCTGTTCTGTTTGTGACTTGAAAAAGCCCACTGTGTGGGCGAAACGTAGTCAATAAAGGATCACATTATACTGCATATGTGTTTATATTTCCAAAGGTGACATGAGCTGTAAAGATCTTCGATGAAGATTAATTGAAACAAAGAACATTTACTAAATGTAAATTAATGACTTATGGATCTATGATGATTTATTGAAACAAAAAAATTTACTAAATAAAAGATTAAGGATTTTTATTTAATTCTATCTTTGTAGAATGGAAAATTTTGTGTTTGATGTAGAAACAAAGTGTTCTATTAAAACTTATACGTGTTTTAAACACAAATTGTACTTGTATAGTGATATACATTTATTCTAGGATCTTGTTTATTTTTGGTTTCCTCATTCAAATGCTTAAGTTAAACTTCTAGTCATTTTCCTGGGAAAAATATAGATTACCAAGTGAAAAAGGGAATGTAAATGAAAAAGTTGTGAGAGTAACACAAGAAATCGAAAATTTTACGTAGATTCCCTCTGCAAAATTACCTTATATTGCAGTTCTTACATTTAATTCTACCTCTCGTAAATACCTCCTTTGACTTGGTTTTAATTCTATTCATTCAATGAAGGAATTAGCATCTAGGGGAAGTGAGTGATAATGTATGATTAATTTTAAAGGTATACCGCAGGAGAGGGAAATCTGGTGTATCAACACCCACACTTACCTTTATATTGTATGCTTTTGTGAAACATTGTTATTGCAGTTCTAATCTTGAATATAACATTGAGTGTAGGATATTTCCCGAGAATTAACCCAAGAATGAAAGTCGTTTGTTTTCGTGTGTGTGTAGTCTCCTATTCGTGGTTGCAGGGGTCGACTTACAGCTCCTGGCCTATCCAGGAGCTATGTGTGTGTGTGTTCGTGCTTTTACGAGAGGGATATATCCTCAGGCTAAGATTTAATGATCTTACATAGTTCTGGTGATGGAGGTGTGAAGATGTAAGCCTCAGATATGTTAGTAGTTTTTAGTTTAATATCTTTATTATGCACCTCATAGCCATCCTGTGGGAGGTAGTCAAAAGATTACAGAGGTACATAATGAGTCCAGAGACTGGACCTCAAAGTTTTGATAGATGAGCAAGTTACGAAGGTAATGAACTCACAATTTACTCAGATATGTAGTGAGTGAAGTGACGATGTGAAGAACATGATTCATCTTTTATGATTGCTTACCTTTGATATGTTTCACTATCGTACAATTACAGTCAAACTGAATATAGTCTTAACTAAGATTACAACAATATAAATATAGCAATAGAATTAGACAAGAGTCTAATACTGTTTCTTCATGTGTGCAGCATGGCGCTTATATACTGAAAATAGGGAAGAATGTTATGAATACACCATACCACGGGTTGAGTTAGAACCCGCGATAAAAGTCTCAAAACTCCAGACCGTCACGTTAGCCACTGGGCTAACGTGACGGAGTTTTGAGACTCTGATAGCTGGTTCCAACCCCACCCGTGGTATGGTTTGTTTACAATCGTGTCATTACGATTTCGTGAGTAATGTTAAGAATCGCTGGGTTAGTGTTCGACCCAAATTTTGTAGTCGTCCTGCGCAATAGCGCTGATGTTTAAGTTTAATAATAAATCAACTGTCATTATCCTATATCTAAAATAATTATCATATTTCAAAATATTTAATGCAGTTTCTATTCTTAAGGACATATTTATGTTTGAATCGACGATTGTTGTTGTATTACTTCGCAGTCTTCTAAAGAAATGATTATATAAAATATAATTCTATCCGATACGTAGTTATGTTACTGGCAATAAAACATAATTTTCACATTAATTTCAGGTATCGTGGATACGTCAGCGCGACCTGCACGTAATATCTGCGAACGAGCTGACCTTCACATCAGATGACAGGTTTAAGGTGATTATACATTCATTCATACATACATACATACATACATACATACATACATACATACATACATACATACATAAGAACATAAGAAAGAAGGAACACTGCAACAGGCCTACTGACCCATGCGGAGCAGGTCCATGTACCCCCCGGATAAGCCAAATGACCCCACCCCGGATTAACCCAATGACCCCCCCCCCCGGATTAGCCCAATGACCCACCCAGTCTGGTCACCTCTACTCAAGGATGGAGCACGACACCAGACCCAGCAGCACAAGCCAGTCAGGTCCAGCTCACACCCACCCACACCCACTCATGTATTTATCTAACCTATTTTTAAAACTACATAACGTTTTAGCCTGAATAACTGCACTCGGGAGTTTGTTCCACTCATCCACAACTCTATTACCAAACCAGTGCTTTCCTACATCCTTCCTGAATCTGAATTTTTCCAATTTGAAACTATTGCTGCGAGTCCTGTCTTGGCTGGAAATTTTCAGCACGCTATTTACATCCCCTTTATTTATTCCTGTTTTCCATTTATACACCTCGATCATATCCCCCCTAATTCTACGCCTTTCTAGAGAGTGCAGATTCAGGGCCCTCAGTCTATCCTCATAGGGAAGATTTCTGATACATGGGATCATCTTTGTCATCCTCCTCTGTACGTTTTCCAGAGCATTTATATCCATTCTGTAATACGGTGACCAGAACTGAGCAGCATAGTCTAAATGAGGCCTAACCAAGGATATATAGAGTTGAAGAACAACCTGAGGACTTCTATTATTTATACTTCTAGATATGAAGCCAAGAATTCTGTTAGCTTTATTGCGAACACTAATGCACTGTTGTCTTGGTTTTAGATTACTGCTAACCAGAACTCCTAAACCCTTTTCGTAATCAGTATTATTAAGATCTACATTATTTAGTTTATATGTGGCATGGTTATTTAACTGTCCAACATTTAGAACTTTGCATTTGTCAATATTAAACTGCATCTGCCACTTCTCCCACCATTGCATCAGTCTATTCAAATCATCCTGGAATGCTCTAGTGTCCTCATTAGAATGAATTGGACGGCCTATTTTGGTGTCATAAGCAAATTTGCTTATGTCGCTATTTATTCCCTCATCTATGTTGTTTATGTAAATTGTGAACAACACCGGGCCCAACACTGACCCCTGAGGAACACCGCTTGTGACGTGCCCCGTTCTGATTTCTTCCCATTTATGCAAAGTCTCTGCTGCCTATTTGTCAGCCATGCCTCTGCCCAGGAAAAAATTTCTCCTCCTATTCCGTGTGCCTTAAGTTTCCTCAATAGCCTCTAATGTGGAACTTTATCGAAAACCTTACTGAAGTCCACATACACAGTATCATATTCATTACCATGATCTGAACCGTATCAAGAAAGTCACTAGACTCAAGATTTCCTGTCATATTGTTCCAATCAATTTGTCTAAGGTTAAAATCTCCCATTATCACAACATTTTCATATCTAGATGCCTCATGAATTTCATCCCATAACAGCTTACTGCACTCCCTATTAATGTTTGGAGGCCTATAAATCACACCCAAAATTAATTTGTCACGTCCCTCGAGAAGCTGTAGCCAAACAGATTCTATCTAAGACAACAATTTAAATTTTCTCTGACATACATCGCCACTCCACCATCCTTCCTGCTGACCCTATCAGTGTGGAATAGTTTATAACGCTGTATGTTGCATACAGAACGCATTTCTCTATCTTTCAGGTTGAACCAGGTCTCTGTTATATCATATTATATTATTAACACACTGGCCGATTCCCACCAAGGCAGGGTGGCCCAAAAAAGAAAAACTTTCACCATCATTCACTCCATCACTGTCTTGCTAGAAGGGTGCTTTACATTACAGTTTTTAAACTGCAACATTAACACCCCTCCTTCAGAGTGCAGGCACTGTACTTTCCATCTCCAAGACTCAAGTCTGGCCTGCCGGTTTCCCTGAATCCCTTCATAAATGTTACTTTGCTCACACTCCAACAGCACATCAAGTATTAAAAACCATTTCTCTCCATTCACTCCTATCAAACACGCTCACGCATGCCCGCTGGAAGTCCAAGCCCCTCGCACACAAAACCTCCTTTACCCCCTCCCTCCAACCTTTCCTAGGCCGACCCCTACCCCGCCTTCCTTCCACTACAGACTGATACACTCTTGAAGTCATTCTGTTTCACTCCATTCTCTCTACATGTCCGAACCACCTCAACAACCCTTCCTCAGCCCTCTGGACAACAGTTTTGGTAATCCCGCACCTCCTCCTAACTTCCAAACTACGAATTCTCTGCATTATATTCACACCACACATTGCCCTCAGACATGACATCTCCACTGCCTCCAGCCTTCTCCTCGCTGCAACATTCATCACCCATGCTTCACACCCATATAAGAGCATTGGTAAAAATATACTGTCATACATTCCCCTCTTTGCCTTCAAGAACAAAGTTCTTTGTCTCCACAGACTCCTAAGTGCACCACTGTGAAGGCTTACTCAGCCCTGTAATAACTTCAGACAGTATTACCAGGGCTGGCTCCTCCTCAGGAAAATTTATGAATAGAAAAAGAAATAATAACAGACAAACATAAACACTTTATTATATAGAAAATATAAAATATAAAACACTTAAATATGAAATATTAATCCTACATTAAAGAAAATGAAAAATGAAAAATATAAATGATAACTGAATTCAACGCTAATTTAAAACTTGGGTGTCTGGTGTTGGTGACACTGTGTTGTTGAAATCGTAGCCGTTGCTGATTATAGGGGGATGGGGATCGCAGGTGTTGGTTACAACCCACCGGTTCGTTCTTCACAGTATAGCCGTGAGTATTATATCCCGATGACAGGAAAGCAGGTTCTTTACCGCTGCAATGATGAGGGGTTACGTCCTTCAATTTCATACAGGTGCACAGGTAATTAAATCCAAAAAGGGGAAGTCTCAGGACGCAAGTCCATCTCCATCAGTTCTACTCGTTGATTGGCAGGTGACCCTCTCTGTCATCCAAGCTGGAAAGATAGACAGGTTACCCACTGCTTAAGAAATCACTCTCCATGATAAGTACAATACCTAAAAGATGTGGTGATTATTACAACAGTCAACTTAGAGCAAGACTGAAAGGACTAAGTTTATTATTGGTCAAAAGTGAAGCTTTCAACCAATAAATCCACTAGAATACAAGGCAGGCATGTACTTACAGTAGTGCTGGGAGCTGTGAGTCTAGTGATTACTGTTTGGACCGGAGCCCCACACGTCACCTTTCGGGGGGGGGAAGAAGGAGGGGAAGGGATAGCGGGAGGTAGACTGACCCTACCTTAACAAGCAGCTGGCAGTCAAACTATCACTTTCGGGGTGGGGGAAAAAAGGCGAGAATAGCAGGAGCTTGACTTACCCTACCTTAACAAGTAGCCGGCAATGAAACTATCACTTTCGGGGAGGGGGAAAAAAGGTGGGAATGGCGGGAATCTTGACTTACCCTACCTTAACAAGTAGCCGGCAATGAAACTATTGTTACTATTTACTCCCTCGTTACTCCTATCTATTGAACTTTTCCCTCACACTCCCCCATACCAAGACTTATAGTCAAGGAGTATAAGAAGAATAGGCGAGGAAAAAGTTCTAACATATGGAAGTCGCGTAAGGCAAGAAATCTTCTACTGACTGTCACGACTTAACCAGTCAGAGAAATAATTGGATAAACCATTGATATACACAATATGGAACTTAAAAGCCTGGAGTGCCAATGTCCACCTCAAGAGGCGACTGTTGGTTCCCTTAAAAGTTTCTAGGTATATCAAAGGTTTGTGGTCCGCTTCTAAAATGAATTCTTTTCCCAGCAAATAAAATTTAAGTTTGGAGATACCAAACACAATGGCCAAACATTCCTTTTCTATGGTGGAGTATCTCGTTTCTGTGGGAAGGAGTTTCCGGCTTAGGAAGCATACAGGGAAGGGAGTACCATCATGGTATTGTAGTAACACCGCACCTAAGCCAGTATTGGAGGCATCAGTTCTTAAATAAAATGTTTTATTAATATCTGGAATCTTAAGTATAGGGTCTTTCGAGAAGATATTTCTAATCTCATTAAACTTTTCCCGAGCTACGTTGGAAAGTTCAAGAGGTTCCTTCACAGACTTTTTAAGGAAGTCGGATAAGATGCCTGTAAGATCAGTAAGGTTCGGGATAAACCATGCATAAAAATTTACAGAACCAAGAAAGCTATGCATGAGCTTCTTGATTTTGGGGAATTTAAATTCTAATAAAGCTTTGATCTTACTGGGGAGAGGCTGCAGAGAGTTATTAGAAAGTATCAGTCCAAGATATCTAATCTTGTTATACCCAAGGAAGCATTTCTTCGGCTTGGCAGTGAGGCCATGTGAGCGTAACCTACGCAAAACTGATGTTAATGTTTGGATATGTTCGTCCCACGTAGATGTCATTACGTAAATGTTATCAAAATAAACTGAAATATTTGGCATATTACCCAAGACCTTTCTCATCAGTCTAACGTAGGTAGCACAGGCAGTTACCAAACCGAAGGGCATAGTTCTATATTGCATCAGTCCTTGGTGTGTAGGAAAAGCGGTGTACTGCTTAGAAGGAGGATCTAACATTACTTGATGATATGCCTGCGCAATATCAATCTCTGAAAAGAAGGAAGAGTCATAAAATTTGTGTAGATTGCTATCTATTAAGGGCATAGGCTCAGCATCCCACCAAGTTATAGCATTAAAGCCTCTGAATTATATGAATTATCCTTCTTCTTAACCATGACTACTGGTGAACAATATGAAGATATTGAAGGTTCAATGATCTTTAGTTTTAATAATTTGTCTACCTCTCGGTCAAATGCATCCCTAAGGTGAACTGGAACTGGGTATAATTTTCGTTTGATAGGATTGTCCGTCACTAAGTCAATCTTATGGACTACCGTGGAGGTAACACCTGGAATATCAGTAAAGACGTCTGAAAAGTTACTCACACATTGAAGTAGTTCATGTCTCTTATGGTCATCCAAAGATTCATTAATATTAATGTTGGTTGCGCCCGAGTGGTCAAGAGTCACCAAGTCATGTAGTTCTTCATCATAGTCTAAGTTAGAGGTGTCAATTACGCACACCTTACATTCTTCAGTTGTCGTATCAAGTTCGTGTGGAAAAACTAAATCAAAGTTATTAAGGCAGTTAACCGAATTTCTTCGGTAATATTTCTTAAGGATGTTGATATGATAAAGCTTAGGTTTCCCCTTGACTTCTATGAGATAGTCAACTTTCCCACAAATTTTTAATACTTTATATGGACCTTTCCATGCTACTAATAATTTATTTGACTTGATAGGCAAAAGTACAAGAACTTCATCCCCTACTTTAAAACTTCTCCTCTGACTTTTGGAATCACAATAGGTTTTGTACTGGTCCATTGACAAGCTTAGGTTTTTCGAAACTATGTCAGAGGTCTCCTCAAGTTTGGATCTAAGGTCAAGGAGAAACTGGTAAGAAGACTGAACCTCAGCATTTGCCTCCTCATTAGTCCATAAGTCATGAAGGATGGACAATGGACCGCTGGCCTGTCTACCATAGAGAAGTTCAAAAGGTGAAAACCCCAAAGAGTCACTGGGAACTTCCCTCATGGCAAACAAAGCACAGGGTAGGTAACGATGCCACTCCTTAGGTTTAAAGGAGCAAAGTTTCCTTAAAATTGACTTTAGAATCGAATGCTGGCGCTCAATCCTCCCATTACAGCTGGGATGATAGGGTGTGGTGAAGAGAGGCTTCACTCCCAGAAGTTGGTAGAGATGTTGCATTAAGTCAGATGTGAATTGTGTCCCACGGTCAGACAAAATTTCTCTAGGCATGCCCACTCTGGAGAAGATGGACAAAAGGGCTTCAGCCACCTCTGTAGTGGTTATGGTCTTTAAGGGTATGGCTTCAGGGAAACTCGAAGCATAATCAACTAATGTTAATATATATCTATGTCCCCCAGATGAAAGTGGAGATAAAGGACCAACGATGTCAATAGCTACTCTTTCAAAGGGTACCGTAAAGACTGGCATTTTGACCATAGGTACTCGCCTGGTACCTCGGGAGGATGACAGTTGGCAAACTTTACACGATCTACAATAGGTAGTGACATCTGAGGACATTTTTGGCCAAAAATAGGTTTCCCTAATTTTATTTAAGGTTTTACGATGCGAGAAATGTCCGGCCACTGGCAGGTCATGAGCCATTTTAAGAACAGTCTCTCTGCATTGACTTGGAATAACTAAGATGGAATAGTCTATCTCATCTGAATTTAATTTGAATACTGACTTGTACAAGATACCTTTTATATATTCAAATTTATATGAAAAGTTTTTCCATTGGATAACTTGATTTTGTTTAGCGGCATTATGACAATTCTGAAGAGAAGGGCAATTACGTTGTAAATTGACAAAGGAGTCCTTCGATATATGTAAAGGCTTAAAGTCAGGGAAAATCAAAGGAGAAGCCTGGGCTTTGGTCTGAGCCCTAGTCAAGACATTTATGGTATCGGAGATGATATCTTCACTTTCATCTAACAAGTGAACCGGTGATCCTACTTCCTCGCTTTCGAGAGTAGCATCACTGGTTTTTAATCCCACATGAATCTCGTGAGACATTGTCTCATCTGAACTTTCGAGGGGCTTCTCTGACTCTACAGGAAGAGGATCTGAAAAGCTTATGTCCACCTTTGGTCATGAAAGGTCAACCTCAGAAGGAAGAATGGCACCTTTTACATTACCTATTAGTACGGAGCAAGAAGTGATGGGAGCTAGTACGGCTTCAGACCAACCTGTGAACCATTTAGACCTAATGTAACAACGAATCATGCCTTTGTTCGGCATATCAATCCCTCTCAGTACTTTATAAGTCGTTATCATGTGTTCCCTATCCCTCCTGTCGATTTTCCTAACCTTTCTTCGTAGGACATTTACCTTAGCTCTGGGACTAGTCTTGTTGCAAACCTTTCCTCTTTCCTTAATTTCTTTACGTGTTTGACCTGGTGTAGGTTCCAAACTGGTGCTACATACTCTAACATGGGTCTGACGTACACGGTGTACAGAGTCTTGAACGATTCCTTACTAAGGCATCGGAATGCTAATCTTAGGTTTGCCAGATGTCCATATGCCACAGCAGTTATGTGGTTGATGTGCGTCTCAGGAGATGTGCTCGGTATTATACTCACCCCAAGATCGTTTTCCTTGAGTGAGGTTTGCAGTCTTTGGCCACCTAGTCTATAGTCTGTTTATTGTCTTCTTAGCCCTTCTCAGATCTTCATGATTTTGGATTTGGCGAGGTTAAATTCGAGGAGCCAGTTGTTGGACCAGGCTTGTAGCCTGTCCAGATCCGCTGTAGTACTGCCTGATCTTCATCCAATTTAATTTTCCTCATTAGCTTCATGTCATCTGCAAACAGGGACACTTCTGAGACTATCCCTTCTGTCATGTCATTCATATATACCATAAACAGCACTAGTCCTATGACTGACCCCTGCAGAACCCCGCTCATCACAGGCGCCCACTCTAACACCTCGTCAGACACCATGACTCGTTACCTCCCTGTCAGTTATTCTCTGATCCACTGCATGCCTGATCCTCTAGGTTTTGCACTATTCTCTTATAAGGAACTGTGTTGAAGGCCCTCTTGCAGTCCAAGAAAATGCAGTCTACCCACTTCTCTCTCTCGTGTCGTACTTCTGTTACCTTGTCAACAAGCTCCAGTAGGTTTGTGACACAGGATTTCCCTTCAATGAAACCGTGATGGTTGTCGTTTATTAGCTTGTTCCATTCTAGGTGCTCCACCACTTTCCGCCTGATAATCTTCTCCATGACTTTGCATACATGCCAGTGAGACTGGTCTATAGTTTAATGCCTCGTGTCTATCTCCTTTCTTAAAACTGGGAATACATTTCCCGTCTTCCATACCTCAGACAGTTTTCCAGTATCAATGAATGTGTTGAAGATTGTTGTTAGTGGCACACACAACGTCTCTCCTCCCTCTGTAAGGACCCATGGAGAGATGTTCGGTCCCACCGCCTTGGAAATATCAAGTACACTTAGCAGCTTCTTCACCTCCTCCTCGGTTGTGTGTATTTCATCCAGCACCTGTTGGTATATCCCTTGTTGGTGTACGCCCTTATTCTGACTTCCCGGAGTCCTTTCTGTCTCTACTGTAAATGTCGAGTTCCTCATATACCTCTTTGTCGTTTCTTGTGAGCTCCCCACCTTCCTTCTTCAACCTGATTACCTGGCCCCTGACTGTTGCTTTCCTCCTGGTGTGATATACAACATCTTTGGGTCAGACTTGACTTTCAGTGCTATGTCGTTTTCACACTGTCGCTGGGTTTCCCTCTTTATCTGTGCATACTCATTTCTGACTCTTTGACTAATTTCTTTATTTTCTTGGGTCCTTTGTCTTCAGTACTTTTTCCATTCTCTAGCACACTTAGTTTTTGCCCCCCTGCACCTATGGGTGAACCAAGGGCTCGTTCTGGTCTTCCCTTTATTTCTGTTGCCCTTGGGAAGAAACCTCTCCTCTGCCTCCTTCCATTTTGTTTTCACATAGTCAATCATTTCATTTACTGATTTTCCTACCAGTTCTCTTTCCCACTAAACCTCTTGCAGGAAGTTCCTTATGCCTGTGTAGTCCCCCCTTTTGTAGTTTGGCTTTTACCATCCTACTCCTGTTACCCTTTCCACTTGTAACTCTACAATGTATTCTAAGCTCAGAACCTCATGATCACTAGCTCCGAAGAGCCTTTCATATATGATATCCTCGATGTCCAAGCTACTCAGGGAGAATATGAGGACCAGTGTTGCTGGTTCATCTTCACCTCTCTCTCTGATAGTGTCTTTAAAATGTTGATGCATGAGGTTTTCCAGTACCACATCCATCATCTTGGTTCTCCATGTTTTGGAACCCCCCCCCCCATGTGGCTCCAGGTTTTCCCAGTCAATCTCCTTGTGACTGAAATCACCAATAACTAATAGCTTTGCTCTACCCATGTGAGCTCTTCTCACCATTTCAGCTAGTATGTCCACCATTGCTCTGTTGCTTTCTTCATAGTCTGTACTTGGCCTCCTGCAGTTCTATGGTGGGTTGTACATTACTGCAATTACCACCTTAGGTCCCTCAAACTTAATTGTTCCTACTGTGCAGTCTCTTTCGCCCGTTCTGCCTATTCCTTCCATTTCCTCAAATCCCTATTTGTTTTTTAATGAGCAGTGCAACTCAGCTACCCCTCTACTCCCTCTACCTTTCCTGAGGATCTCATATCTGGGTGGGAAGATTGTGTATGTTATCAACCTGGTAAGTTTCGTTTCTGTGAGTTCTATGATGTCTGGGGATGTCTCCTTTATTCTCTCATGCTACTCCTCACATTTATTTGTTATTCCATATGCATTCTTATACCATACCTTCAACTTGTCTTCTAAAACTGTGCTCTGGGGAGTACATTGGGGTTAGGGGAGCAGGATACATTGTAGGGAACTAGGGAAGGTTGCTCTGAGGGTGGGGCTTGTTATGAGGGGGTTGTTCCCATTACCTGACATAGTATTATCCAACCTGCTGACTATGTCGCCAACACCAGCTCCAGGAAGACACACTCTCTGTCTGAACTTTCTGTCTCTGTTACAAAATGCACGATCCATATATCTTACCTGAGAATCGCCTACTATTAAAATATTCTTACCTTGATTAGCAGTGGAATCAGTGGTACCTTCAACCTCACTAACCACTGAAGTACACTCGTCTTGGAGAACAGAGAATCGATTTCCTACCTTCACATTTTCTCTATTAACTCTCCTCATCTTCCTTCTTCCTGAACTGTGAACCACTTGCCACTTAAAGTGGCTGCCACTCTCAATGCTGGTGACCCTTCCTACCTTACACAATGGGTGTGCGGGATCACAAATGCCCCCAGCAGAGAGCAGCCTACAGCCTTCACAGGCAGATGACAGTTCCAATGGCAACCTCCTCACTTGCCATAACCTTCTGTTGGCATTCAAATCCACTGCTAGCAGTACACTATCCCACATCCCTAAAGCAGCTCGCCCATATGCAGCAGGGAAATTCACAGACCTTCTTAAGCAGGTGAATGGAGGTTCCACCAATTTAGAAGCCCGAGGCACCATCCAAGCATTGTGCAATCTACTCCTGTTTGGCAATGTCTGTCTTGCAGTTCCTGAGAGACGAGGCAAACTGCTAACCACGTCAGTTATCAAGGCAGTGCGCAACTACCCAAGAATGGATAATTATGTCCCTCTGCCCCATCATCACAGGAATCACAAAGGTAGACCCAAGAAAAGTCCCACTGAAAACGAGAAAATCTGCGCAGAGGTTAGCAAAAAAATCAAAGAAGGTAACACAGTGGGAGCAGTCCGAATAATTACAAGTGACGACACTGTAGCCCCCAAAGATGAGACTGCACCCCAAGCTCTAAGAGACAAGCATCCAACCAGGGACACCATAGCCATCAGCAACAACCCTGAGGAAGACCCCTTCACTGAACAATTAATTTTGCCAGAATCGGAAGTCTATAAGGCGATTGTGTCATTTCCAGCAGGATCTGCAGGAGGTTACACTGGAATTCGATCTCAGCACCTCAAAGAGATGGTAAATCCAGTACTCGGTGCATTCCCATCAATTCTTCTCACCGAATTAACAGCTTTCGTCAACAACTGCCTGGCTGGGCGAGTCCCAGAAGAAATTAAACCTTTCTTTTTTGGAGCCTCACTATGTGCGTTGAAGAAGAAGGATGGGGCAATCAGACCCATTGCGGTTGGAAACACTCTTCGCCATCTCGTTGCCAAAGCAGCAGTAAGAAACATTCGCCTAGAAGCTGCCACTTTACTCCAGCCACACCAACTGGGCTTTGGAGTCTCTCAAGGCAGTGAAGCTGCAGCTCATGCAGCAAGGGCCTACATCTGGGACCTACCAGAAGACAAGGCCATAGTCAAACTTGATTTTAGAAATGCCTTTAATAAGGTAAAGAGAGATGTTGTCTTGCCAGCTGTTCGGGATTGGTTCCCCAGTCTTTTTTCCTTCATTTCAGCTGGCTACAGCAAACCCTCAATTCTTTTGTTTGGAGAACATGAAATTCTCTCATCAGAAGGTGTTCAGCAGGATGACCCACTAGCTCCACTTCTCTTCTGCTTGGCAGTAAGAGAACTAACTTCCAGCCTATGCAGCGAGCTCAACATCTGGTACCTGGATGATGGCACTCTGGCAGGTACTGAAGAGTCCCTGGTAGGGGACCTACAACTGGTGAAAACACAGGGAGAAAACTTGGGACTCATCCTCAATCCCTCGAAGTGTGAAATCATCACGGCAAACCAGGAAATAATCAATACTGTGCGAAGAATCCTCTCAGAAGTCTCTACTACCACTCCGTCCAACAGTACCCTCTTGGGAGCACCGCTGGGTCACCAAGCCATCGACACAGTCTTCAAGGACAAATTGAATGACCTGATGAGAATGGAGGAGAGAATAAGCAATCTTGATGCCCATGATGCTCTGTATCTCCTCACAAGGTGCCTTACTATTCCAAGACTCACTTCCTGAGGTGTGCATCCTCTTTTGACAACCCAACACTCGACGAATATGACGCACACCTGAGGTCAACCTTTAAGAAGGCACTGAACCTGTCACTAGAGGATCAGCAATGGGATCAGGCAACCCTCCCAGTGCGACTGGGAGGTATAGGGGTGCGCAAAGCAATGCATGTTGCTTTACCTGCTTTTCTGTCTTTGTGTTTGGCTTCCAGTGCATTAGTCAAGAAGATTGTTCCCGAACGCTTGAGAGACGTGGTAGGAGCTCAAGACCCCAGGTTTATTGAAGCAGCAATTCGGAGGGACACCCTTACAGATTCCTCCAGTAGACCAGCTCCTCCCAAAGAACACAAACAGTCCCACTGGGACAAACTGATCATGGAAAAAATTGCCAACACAATGCTCCCCAACGCCTCAGGAAAGGACAAAGCTCGTCTCCTGGCAGTGAAGGCACCACACTCAGGAGATTCCCTGTTAGCTGTTCCATATTCCTCCTTGGGCACTCGACTAGACCCACAGGCCATTCGGATTGGTGTTGCTCTTCGCCTAGCCGCCCCCATCCTCACTGAACATAGGTGTATTTGCGGCAGGGCGACAGCTGATCAATTCGGACTTCATGGTCTCGTGTGTCACACAGCTGAAGAAAAGTATGTCAGCCATGAGGAGGTCAATGACATTATAAAGAGAAGCCTCGCCACAGCCCATTGCCCAGCTCAACGGGAACCCCAAGTGCAGAGGTCTGACGGAAGTCAAAAGCGTCCTGATGGAGCCACTATGCTACCTTGGAAGGATGCAAAAGCAGATTGCCTGGGACTACACCTGTGCTGCCACATTGGCAGACACCTACTTGCCATACTCCGTAGTGGAAGGGGGTGGAGCTGCCAGCCACAGGGAGACCCAGAATATCCGCAAATATGAAGACCTTCCCCCTTGCTATAACTTCATCCCAATAGGGTTGGAGACCCTTGGAGCATGGGGCAAGTGTGCTCTTAAGTTCCTCAAAGAGCTGGGTGAAAAGCTCATCATAGAAACCAAGGATCACAGGGCGACCAGCTTCCTCTTTCAAAGACTCAGTGTTGCAATCCAGAGAGGAAATGCCTGCAGCATTCTGGGCACGCGGCCCACTGCCGGGGAGCTGGACAAAGAATTCGAGATGTAGCTCTGAGTTACCTATGCTGTTTTACTTTCTATTGTATCTTTGTGAATGTTTTGTCAATGTATTTTGTCTTTAAATAAAATAAATATTAATTAAATATAGGGGGTGGTAGGAGAAAATTCTCAAACAGCTTCAGGGAGAACCTTGAGTTTTCCCTGAAGCAAGTTTATTCTTTTCTCTGAGGATGAGGGTCCCTAGAATAGTTCTAGAGGTATATATACATACATATATATATATATATATATATATATATATATATATATATATATATATATATATATATATATATATATATATATATATATATATATGCATATATATATATATATATATATATATATATATATATATATATATATATATATATATATATATATATATATATATAACTGGTCAGTTAGCAAGAACTCATTTAAAATTAAGTCCTTTCTAAAATTTTCTCTTATACGTTTAAAGATATATTTTTTTAATTAATGTTAATGTAAAAAAATTTAATTTTTCACCAAAGGAATCTTAGAAAACTTACCTAACCTTATTATAACAAGAACAATTTATTTTAGCCTAACCCAACTAAATATATTTTAGATTTGTTTACAATAATTTAAAACTAAACAAACACAGTGAAATATATTTTTTTCGTTATGTTCAGAATGATTTTGGCGAAATTATTGCATACACAAATTTTCACTTGTCCTATATGGCAAGAAGAGCATTGCTATTTAAGCCAAGATCGCAAGTTCTGCCTATTCGGCACGACATATATATATATATATATATATATATATATATATATATATATATATATATATATATATATATATATATATATATATATATATATATATATATATATATATATATACACATTTGACTGACTGCAGTCTTTCTCTTGAACTTCACCAACACATTAAAATTCACATTTTTTTCATTTAAGTAGACACTCGAGTCTCAGATTAAATACTTTCAAAAGGAAGCTTGAGTTAAGCTTAAAATATTTAAGACATTTGTGGTGTAATATTTTTGTTAGTAAACCATACCACGGGTGGGGTTAGAACCCTCGATCAAAGTGTCATAAAACTCTAGACGCAACGGTCTTGAGTTTTGTGACTCTGATCGCGGGTTCTAACCCCACCCGTGGTATGGTTTGTTTGCAATTGTGTCATTACGATTTCGTGAGTCATGTTTTCGTTAATATCGTAAGTATTGTTTCGTGAAAATGTTTAAATTTATGGCCATAAGACCGAATGATATAATATTTACATTTCCAGTTTAAAAAATTGTGTATTTAATATTTATTATTCTTATGCAAGGCATCAAAATAATTTTTTAATCAATATATTTGAAATGTATGAAGCAAATTTAAAAAAATCTGGTAATTCGTTGAAAGCATTCGTTGTCTTATAAAAAAAATAATTGCAAGACTAGAAATAATTATCTTACATAATTTATATTAACCTTGACAAATTTAAGACAGACTTGCTTATCTTTAAGTTGTCTCCTGTTGACAAATATCTCTTTATTTTATACAAAATCTGTGAGACCATAGTGTATAAAAATTAAGAAATAAAGAGTGAATGTTGTGAAACATACTGAAACACTTCTCAACACCGTTTTAAATTGAAGATTATATTTTTATTCTTTACATTCTTATAATACATTATAAGTGATATACCAGACGTTTATAACTAAATAATCAAATTAGCAAAACTTCCAAAAGTTATGTATTCTTGTTTGAGTTCAGATTACCAAGAACAACAAGTGTGTGACATAAAACAAAGGTGCAGCGAGGTTGGCTTACATCTAGAAACTGTTTAACGCTCTGAAAGGTAAATATGATAACCCACAAATTACTGATTCTAAAACTGTGATATCCCGTGTCAAGCTGCGATTAACATTCCCCATCTTTGCTTTATTATGATAAAAAATCTGATGTTTAAGGTCGATTTAAAGAGGCATTCTGAAGCAAGTGCAGTGATTCAGATGTAATAATGCCAACAGATGTCAGGAAAATTAAATGTTGCAAGAAAATGGTTAGCTCTGTATAGAACATTAAACAGAGCGACACGTTGTTCCAATAAACTTTCTTACTGCAATGTTCCATTTTTATTGTCACACGGAAAAAAAAACGCAGTGACTGAGATAGATAACCAGTTAATAGATATAATTTTTGAAATTTAAAAGAAATATATACACACACTGATACATGGGTAGAAACATTTCTCTCCAAATTCTTTCAATAAATCTTTATGGTATACTTTCCAAGCTTATCTGCTTAGCCGACCTTCCAAGGAAAGATTCCAAACTCGTCTGTCTGATTGGTCTGCCTGGTTCCCCTACGAGGAATCTTACCAGACGGTCGTCTCCTACAGGTGAACATCGAGAACAGCACGTCATTCACGCTGGAGATGGCAGCCGCTTTCCGAAACGATTCTGGAGTCTACGAATGCCAGGTGAACACTCGACCAAAGCTCTCCCGTGCTATCTACCTCACAGTGCAAGGTGAGTCTTGTATCCTACGTTTTCGTTGTGCAAGTTGGGTCCTGTGTCAAACAGTGTGAGTGGAAGAAGAGCACGGTAAGTCCCTTTTGTCCGAAGTGAGTTCTAATTGTCCAAGATGATCTATTACTGTTAAAATTGAGAACTCTCTGTTCAATGAGAGTCTTTAAATTTCAAGGTGAATTTTCGTTGAAAACGACACTGTATTGCAGGAGAAACATTTATTACTGCTACAGCATTTCTTCCATGGTTGAAATTAATCAGGTATTCCGAAAATTCAAAGATACACAACACACACACACACACACACACACACACACACAAACACACACACACACACACACACACACACACACACACACACACACACACACACACACACACACACACACACACATATATATATATATATATATATATATATATATATATATATATATATATATATATATATATATATGTGTGTGTGTGTGTGTGTGTGTGTGTGTATAGGTAGGTAGTAGGTTGGTAGACAGCAACCACCCAGGGAAGTACTACCGTCCTGCCAGATGACTGTGAAACAGAAACCTGTAACTGTTTTGCATGATGGTAGGATTGCTGGTTTCTTTTTCTGTCTCATAAACACGCTAGATAACAGGGATATCTTGCTACTCCTACTTACACTTTGGTCACACTTCACAGACACGCACATGCATATATATATATACATACATCTAGGTTTTTTCTCCTTTTTCTAAATATCTCTTGTTCTTCTTTATTTCTTCTATTGTCCATGGGGAAGTGGAAAAGAATCTTTCCTCCGTAAGCCATGCGTGTCGTATGAGGCGACTAAAATGCCGGGAGCAATGGGCTAGTAACCCCCTTCTCCTGTAAACACTTACTAAAAAAGAGAAGAAGAAAAACTTTATAAAACTGGGATGCTTAAATGTGCGTGGATGTAGTGCGGATGACAAGAAACAGATGATTGCTGATGTTATGAATGAAAAGAAGTTGGATGTCCTGGCCCTAAGCGAAACAAAGCTGAAGGGGGTAGGAGAGTTTCAGTGGGGGGAAATAAATGGGATTAAATCTGGAGTATCTGAGAGAGTTAGAGCAAAGGAAGGGGTAGCAGTAATGTTAAATGATCAGTTATGGAAGGAGAAAAGAGAATATGAATGTGTAAATTCAAGAATTATGTGGATTAAAGTAAAGGTTGGATGCGAGAAGTGGGTCATAATAAGCGTGTATGCACCTGGAGAAGAGAGGAATGCAGAGGAGAGAGAGAGATTTTGGGAGATGTTAAGTGAATGTATAGGAGCCTTTGAACCAAGTGAGAGAGTAATTGTGGTAGGGGACCTGAATGCTAAAGTAGGAGAAACTTTTAGAGAGGGTGTGGTAGGTAAGTTTGGCGTGCCAGGTGTAAATGATAATGGGAACCCTTTGATTGAACTTTGTATAGAAAGGGGTTTAGTTATAGGTAATACATATTTTAAGAAAAAGAGGATAAATAAGTATACAAGATATGATGTAGGGCGAAATGACAGTAGTTTGTTGGATTATGTATTGGTAGATAAAAGACTGTTGAGTAGACTTCAGGATGTACATGTTTATAGAGGGGCCACAGATATATCAGATCACTTTCTAGTTGTAGCTACACTGAGAGTAAAAGGTAGATGGGATACAAGGAGAATAGAAGCATCAGGGAAGAGAGAGGTGAAGGTTTATAAACTAAAAGAGGAGGCAGTTAGGGTAAGATATAAACAGCTATTGGAGGATAGATGGGCTAATGAGAGCATAGGCAATGGGGTCGAAGAGGTATGGGGTAAGTTTAAAAATGTAGTGTTAGAGTGTTCAGCAGAAGTTTGTGGTTACAGGAAAGTGGGTGCGGGAGGGAAGAGGAGCGATTGGTGGAATGATGATGTAAAGAGAGTAGTAAGGGAGAAAAAGTTAGCATATGAGAAGTTTTTACAAAGTAGAAGTGATGCAAGGAGGGAAGAGTATATGGAGAAAAAGAGAGAGGTTAAGAGAGTGGTGAAGCAATGTAAAAAGAGAGCAAATGAGAGAGTGGGTGAGATGTTATCAACAAATTTTGTTGAAAATAAGAAAAAGTTTTGGAGTGAGATTAACAAGTTAAGAAAGCCTAGAGAACAAATGGATTTGTCAGTTAAAAATAGGAGAGGAGAGTTATTAAATGGAGAGTTAGAGGTATTTAAGAAGATGGAGGGAATATTTTGAGGAATTGTTAAATGTTGATGAAGATAGGGAAGCTGTGATTTCGTGTATAGGGCAAGGAGGAATAACATCTTGTAGGAGTGAGGAAGAGCCAGTTGTGAGTGTGGGGGAAGTTCGTGAGGCAGTAGGTAAAATGAAAGGGGGTAAGGCAGCCGGGATTGATGGGATAAAGATAGAAATGTTAAAAGCAGGTGGGGATATAGTTTTGGAGTGGTTGGTGCAATTATTTAATAAATGTATGGAAGAGGGTAAGGTACCTAGGGATTGGCAGAGAGCATGCATAGTTCCTTTGTATAAAGGCAAAGGGGATAAAAGAGAGTGCAAAAATTATAGGGGGATAAGTCTGCTGAGTATACCTGGTAAAGTGTATGGTAGAGTTATTATTGAAAGAATTAAGAGTAAGACGGAGAATAGGATAGCAGATGAACAAGGAGGCTTTAGGAAAGGTAGGGGGTGTGTGGACCAGGTGTTTACAGTGAAACATAAGTGAACAGTATTTAGATAAGGCTAAAGAGGTCTTTGTGGCATTTATGGATTTGGAAAAGGCGTATGACAGGGTGGATAGGGGGGCAATGTGGCAGATGTTGCAAGTGTATGGTGTAGGAGGTAGGTTACTGAAAGCAGTGAAGAGTTTTTACGAGGATAGTGAGGCTCAAGTTAGAGTATGTAGGAAAGAGGGAAATTATTTCCCAGTAAAAGTAGGCCTTAGACAAGGATGTGTGATGTCACCGTGGTTGTTTAATATATTTATAGATGGGGTTGTAAGAGAAGTAAATGCGAGGGTCTTGACAAGAGGCGTGGAGTTAAAAGATAAAGAATCACACACAAAGTGGGAGTTGTCACAGCTGCTCTTTGCTGATGACACTGTGCTCTTGGGAGATTCTGAAGAGAAGTTGCAGAGATTGGTGGATGAATTTGGTAGGGTGTGCAAAAGAAGAAAATTAAAGGTGAATACAGGAAAGAGTAAGGTTATGAGGATAACAAAAAGATTAGGTGATGAAAGATTGAATATCAGATTGGAGGGAGAGAGTATGGAGGAGGTGAATGTATTCAGATATTTGGGAGTGGACGTGTCAGCGGATGAGTCTATGAAAGATGAGGTGAATCATAGAATTGATGAGGGAAAAAGAGTGAGTGGTGCACTTAGGAGTCTGTGGAGACAAAGAACTTTGTCCTTGGAGGCAAAGAGGGGAATGTATGAGAGTATAGTTTTACCAACGCTCTTATATGGGTGTGAAGCATGGGTGATGAATGTTGCAGCGAGGAGAAGGCTGGAGCCAGTGGAGATGTCATGTCTGAGGGCAATGTGTGGTGTGAATATAATGCAGAGAATTCGTAGTTTGGAAGTTAGGAGGAGGTGCGGGATTACCAAAACTGTTGTCCAGAGGGCTGAGGAAGGGTTGTTGAGGTGGTTCGGACATGTAGAGAGAATGGAACGAAACAGAATGACTTCAAGAGTGTATCAGTCTGTAGTGGAAGGAAGGCGGGGTAGGGGTCGGCCTAGGAAAGGTTGGAGAGAGGGGGTAAAGGAGGTTTTGTGTGCGAGGGGCTTGGACTTCCAGCAGGTATGCATGAGCGTGTTTGATAGGAGTGAATGGAGACAAATGGTTTTTAATACTTGACGTGCTGTTGGAGTGTGAGCAAAGTAACATTTATGAAGGGGTTCAGGGAAACCGGCAGGCCGGACTTGAGTCCTGGAGATGGGAAGTACAGTGCCTGCACTCTGAAGGAGGGGTGTTAATGTTGCAGTTTAAAAACTGTAGTGTAAAGCACCCTTCTGGCAAGACAATGATGGAGTGAATGATGGTGAAAGTTTTTCTTTTTCGGGCCACCCTGCCTTGGTGGGAATCGGCCAGTGTGATAATAAAAAAAAATTATATATATAATAATAATAATAATAATAATAATCCGGCTATTTCCCACCGAGACAGTGTGACCCAAAAAGAAGAAACAAGTATTTCTTCTTATAACATTTAGTAATTTACTAGCACCTTGCTCCTGGCATTTTAGTCGCGTCTTACGACACTCACGGCGGAGGACGATTTTTTCTCCACTTCCCATCGCCATATATACCGAGAAGTTTACTTTGATCACTAAATTTGCTTCTAACAACTTGAACATTAAAATGGTATAAAATACCGACAGATTGTTAGGTAGCAGTGTCTGACAGAATGAACATTAAAATGGTATAAAATACCTAACAATCTGTCGGTATTTTATACCATTTTAATGTTCATTCTGTTCTAACAACTTGTTTCTACTCGTCTGTAAATGGAAGTTGTCCCACAGTTAATCTCAGGAATTAACTCATTTTAAAAATGTTTAGTTTCAATTATCTTTATCACTTTGCTATTACCTGAAAATATAATTTTCAAAATTTTAACAGCCCACCATTTCTCCAAGATTTTTCCAACAAAAAAATTAATTTCTTCACTCACTGATCACTTTTGTCAAATGTTTTGATCATTTAATTGGAATCTTAATCAGGTTTATATTATTAGATTTTCTCTCACTCTTGCTTATTAAATTATTATTATCATTATTATTATTTATTTTTCATTATTTTATTTTTATTAACATTTTTATTGTTTCATATTTTGTATTAGTATTATTTTTATTAATATATTTGTAATTTTTATTATAGTTATTATTATTATT
Source organism: Cherax quadricarinatus (assembly GCF_038502225.1). NCBI lineage: Eukaryota > Metazoa > Arthropoda > Malacostraca > Decapoda > Parastacidae > Cherax > Cherax quadricarinatus. The sequence continues at coordinate 25,658,537 of NC_091345.1, forward strand.
ATTATTATTATTATTATTATTATTATTATTATTTGAATTTTTACAATACACATAAAAAATTCGGTAAACCAGTAGGGCTCACCAACGGCTTGTGAATAATAGACAATCAGGTTTGACACCAGGAAGGGAATGGTTATTCCAGTTCTTTGAATCAATAACTTCTCCAACTTTAAGCTCTCCTCCTCTTCCTCTTCCTCTTCCTCCTCCTCCTCTTCCTCCTCCTCCTCCTCCTCCTCCTCCTCCTCCTCCTCCTCCTCTTCCTCCTCTTCCTCCTCTTCTTCCTCCTCCTGGGTCTGAGAAACCATAGTTCATCTTTGGAGTGCCTATACTGAAAGTGAAGAACTTTTCCTATCTGAGGATATTGGTCAATACATTCCCTTCCGTCTAGCTGCCAGCACCATGAAACTCTTCTTGCCTTGGTTACATTCTTTCCTCTCTTCCCTATCCGTATTTAGGTTATCTCTTCTCTTTTTTTACTTCTAGCTAAGGCTGTATCTCTTCCTTTTTCTTCTTATTGTATTTTAATTATCACTCAAGACATACAGGGGGTCTCTGTTATTGTATAAGTCCTGTGCTCATGTACCGCCTTACAGTTGTATTACTGTATCTTCAATCATGAAGTGTTTCTAAACTCCACTGTACCAATTAATTGTTCTTATATACAGAAACCGTACATAGGAGACTGAAATTGATGACGGCGTCTTGATCCGACTTGGACTGGTGGCTTGGTGGCTAAAGTTCTCGCTTCACACACGGAGGGCCCAGGTTCGATTCCCGGCGGAGTGGAAACATTTCGACGTGTTTCCTTACACCTGTTGTCATGCTCACCTAGCAGCATATAGGTACCTGGGTGTTAGTCGACTGGTGTGGGTCGCATCCTGGGGGACAAGATTGAGGACCCCAGTGGAAATAAGACAGACAGTCCTTCATGACGCACTGACTTTTCTGGGTTATTCTGGGTGGCTAACCCTCCGGGGTTAAAAGTCCGAAGAAAATCTTATCTTGTCACTTATATACAATGGGGAGGTGGGGAACGGGCGAGATAGAACGCGAAGAGTGATTATTAATATTGTAGTATTACTACTGGGAGTTAGTACTAGTAATTGTAGAAGTAGCGCAGCAGTGATATAAGTAGCAATAAGAAGATAATAGTGGTAGTGAAGAAAAGGGCAGAGTAGAGTGCTAACGTAAAAATAGTTGTATAGTAATAGAGGAGGTAATCTTAGAAACAAGAGAGCAGAGAAGCACTGCAGGAGAGCTACTGATCAACGGGAGTACGAAAAAATCCCTGTGGGACAAAACCCCAACAGGGCAGAACCCACCTAGGCAGAAGACACCGGCAGGCAATGAAAATATAATGATGATGAAGAGGTATACCTGGAGAATATCTGGAGGGTGTTCAGGGGTTAACGCCCCCGCGGCCCGGTCCATGACCAGGCTTTGCGGTGGATCAGGATTTGATTAACCAGCTGTTACTACTGGACGCACATAAACCGACATGCGAACCACAACCCAGCTGGTCAGGATTAACTTTAGGTGTCTGTCCAGCTCCGTCTATTGCTAATCCCCCATATGTATTCTAGTAGGCAGTTGAACAGTCTTGGGCCACTGACACTTATTGTGTTGTCTCGTGGCTCCCCTGCTTTTCACTGGGGGATGTTACACCGCCTGCCAAGTCTTTTGCTTTTGTAGGGAGTGATTTTTCCATGTACAGATTTGGGACTATTCCCTCTAGGATTTTCCAAGTGTATATTATATATAAGATAAACATTTTTATTAATCATTAAATTATAAAGAATTTAAAATACTCAAACATGAAATAGATCCTACTTTAAGCTAAAATGAAATATATGAATAATTAATTCAAAGCTAATATGTACACAGTGGCATAAATCTGTGCAGTGCCGATGTTCTGGGTAAGTAGCTGTGAACAGTTGTTGAATGCCGAGCCGGTGTTGATAATGGGGGGAGAGGGGTGGGGGGGGGCGGTTACAGATGACCGTGACTGTAGACAGAAGACAGTGTCTCCAACAGACTTATATATTTTGCTGAGGAGAGGTTGACTGATCTTGGGAACGCCATAACAGTTTTTTTTTTTTATTCCGGTACTTTATTACAACTGCCTCACAAACTTCAATCTTAATACATTCTAAATTTACCAGTTTTAACCTTCTTTATCGCATTATTTCTTTTATACTGACTGAATAACTGTTGACAGCAGAGTCAGCCAGGATGATAGCAGAGTTAGTAAGGCTGACAGCAGAGTTAGTTAGGCTGACAGCTGAGTCAGTCAGGCTGACAGCAGAGTCAGCCAGACCGACAGCAGAGTCAGCTAGAATGACAGGAGAGTCAGCCAGGCCGACAGCAGAGTCAGCCAGCATGAAAGCAGAGTCAGCCAGGCTGACAGCAGAGTTTTTTTATTTTATTTTATTGAGAGCATATCTTGTACTGACAGACATAATACATATATATAGTATAACACTGTAGAGAACAGTAAGTACATACATAATTATCACACACACACACGTTGTTGGACACAGGAGAAGCAACCCATCACAGACAAAACAAACAAGAAAGAGCATGAATCACACTATACATCACTTAAGCCACCTATCAGTATATACAGTGGTCCCTCGTTTTTCGTAATTAATCCGTTCCTGGAGGAGCTACTATAAACGAAATTTACGATTTGCGAATCAATTTTCCCCATAAGAAATAATGTAAATACAATTAATCCGTTTCTGACACTCAGAAGTATTAAAACAAAAAATTTTTTTACATGAAATATACATGAAATATACATGAAATCTACAATACAATGGTAAATGATGAATGAAACATTAACAGCATAACACTTACCTTTATTGGAGATTCTTCTTAGTGTATGGGAGACTGGAGGAGGAGAGAGATTGGATTGTTTACAGTTTGGAAGGGGAATCCCCTTCCAGCAACACCTCAGGTACCAATTGCTTCTCTGGGGTTGCTTCTCTTCTCTGTTTCTTAATGCCACTAGGACCACCTTGAGAGTCACTTTAGTCCTGTCTCGCAAAGTAACTGTGGAGAGAGCTCTGTTTCTGGCATCTCTTTAACACTTCCCTAAAATGGTACAAGACTTTGTCACTATACATATTTCTCACCTTCTTTACCACAGGCTTGGCACTAGGAGCTTTCTTTGGAGTCATGGTAGCTTATTTAGTACTTGCAAGCACTAAAATGAGTGGAATATTATGAAATATTTCGTAGGAGCACTTGAGGGGACCTTCACTCACTGGTAAACAATGCCAGACTTGCTGGGTAGGGAGGCCTCCCCGGCTCACACCGTGCGTAAGCGTCCTGGATGAACTACTATTTGCGAGTCAACCTATGAAAAGCGAGTCCATGTTTATACGAAAATACCCCTATGATTGGCGAAATTTACGATTGCCGAGAACTACGAAAAGCGAGGGACCACTGTATAAGAAAAACACTGGAAATTATCACCTCTCACTTCTACATAAGTGTAACTTACAGCTGACAAAAAACAAACATACTCATGTAGGTGTAAGTACAAAAAACATCACACATATATATTATTGTAAAAGAAACGCACATTCCTAATAAATACCCCTTTCTTGGGAGTAAGTCATGCAGAAGTATGTATATCCGCCTGAGGTACACACACCTCCACCTGAGGTACACACACCTCCGCCTGAGGTACACACACCTCCGCCTGAGGTACACACACCTCTGCCTGAGGTACACACACCTCTGCCTGAGGTACACACACCTCCGCCTGAGGTACACACACCTCCGCCTGAGGTACACACACCTCCACCAGATACACTGGCCACAATTACTAAATTATTATATCGTAGTACACATACATTGATATATCGTCATGTAAAGTAAAGGCCGTCAACAAAATCAAGTTCACAGCACTGGCTTCCATAACCTAATGCGAACACATAAATAAAAACTACTCTATCACGACCTATTCACTGCACTAAAGTCAATGTGCAAAACAAAGGTGTATATAAGAGACACTATCGAGTTGCAAATTCAGTTTGTCCGACACTCCTTACCCCCCTCTTCCCCCCCATTTGGGCAACCGCCCACTTTCTCTCGTCATTACACATGACCCTGTCACACATTCTTCTAGCCAAACATGAGCATATAACTTGTCACAGCGCGACAGTTTCACAATCACTACGAACCTCACCCAAGCATCCTTACAGCATACATGCATACATTACATCTAAAAAAATATATACCTCCATCCTCTAACATAGGTGTAATGGTAAGTGATCAAGCATATGCAAGGCTATATATACATAGAGAGTAATGCAGTCATCATCCCTTGGGACACGTACGCGAAAGCATAAACTGAAAACCCCCACAATCAAACTGGATCGCACTTTTAATCCACCTGTCATCACACTTACATCCTAACACCTACCAACCACACTGAACCATCCCTCGTTTACGTCTAAGCCATACGCCCATACCACACACACACACACACATACACACACTCCCGACGTCGAGCCCATTGGAACCCCAGATAACATCCTCAATCCTTGCCCCAGCCATGACAACCCCCCCCCCCACTACAAAGCTAGTAAGATCCCAACAGTTAAACTACGATAACCTGCGGGGAAGGCTCCCTTCCACCGTGATTCATATATTTCCCTATTCCTGCAAACCGTCCTAGAGAAAGTAGCTGCATTACCTGTGTCCACGCTAACCAATCCCCATTCCCACGCATACCCCACGGCACGTGTTGAGAAATGGTTTACCAGCTAAGTTTATAGTTTAAATATAGTGAATACTTAGCTGATAAAAGACAGCAAATCGTCTACACAGCCGCCCCTGCAGACAAGGTCTTGAATTGTTGTCTTCCACTTCTTAATGCACTGAAAAAGATTATATTATGTAAGAATAAATTACCCCTAGGGGGTGTTATATCAGCATATTTCATTCACTGATGGCTGACTTACGTACTTGTGTGGACTCAAAAGTTCGCACCTCACTGCCGACTATAGGTTGATTACAAACTCCTTGTGACTCAAGAACTGTGCAGTCCACAGTACTACAAGAAATCTATAACCCACCTTGCTCTTGTAGCATGAGCTATGGTGTTTTTCACACCTTAGACAGGTATCGGTGACTTGATAGAAGCTGAAGTGTCCTTGGATGTCCACATCTTCCATAGTCTAGGAATATGCACACTGGTACACTATGTTCCACAAGATTTGTCTTTATTGTTCACAATCTTATCACTAAAGAAGCTGATCACACTTCTCTGTAAGTGTTTATTGTGTTTTGTGAGACACTTTGTTCACACTAACGCATGGATCAATGTTCTTTGTAGGTTATCCTGGCGTCAGTGTGACTCTCAGTAGAGTCAAAAGTAATCTGAAGACGCCACAGCCTCCTACACCGTCACTACCAGTAGCACATAAAGGAAAAAGCTGACCTAGTACTTTTGCTTCCTTGCCACTTCCTCCATGAAGCAAAGTAGAATGCTTGAATCTTGCTGTCTTAAGCATAGACAACAGTGTACACTATCTTTACCATGGTAATAAAGTGGGAGCAGGATTTTCCTTAATTGTCCTGCTAAGGTAAGAGATGGACTGTCTTTTATTAAATTGCACTTTGCAACACTGGAGTCTTGCACAGAGCAGCGGTCGCTTGACCACGTCGCATACTGGTACTGCATCTGGGATCAATTACTTGCTGTAGCAGTAAACAAGATGATTGCCCTTCTGAGAGGGCTGGGCCTCTCAGGGCTGAAAGGGGCTGAACGGGGCTAAAGGGGGCTGAAGTGGGCTGAAAGGGGCTGAAGGAGGCTGAAGGGGGCTGATACCCCCCTCCTGGAGAAAATTTCTCCACACTGGGGGGCGGCGGAGGTTCGCTGCAGGTAAACTATTCATCACTTAACATTAATTTGATTTTCTCACTCGCCACCACTGCTGCTTGTCTTTTCTGAACAGCTTTAGTCTGTGTGGTTTCTGGAGAATCACTAATTTTATTTTCAACACTGTAATTCTAATGGCACCAGTTTATTTATTGTCCGCTTATTCACTACACCTTTGCTTAAAACATCAACTGTCCTGATGATTCCATTTGCATCAGGATATATGGTCACAATTTTTCCAAGTGGCCATTGAGACCTCGGACAATCATTGTCAATAATCACTCTGTCATCAGTTCTTAAGGACTTATGAATTTCTGGAACACCAGCTCCATAGAAGTGTTCTTTCTATAAGGTGAGATAGTCTTCTCGCCAAATTTTCTCCCAACGTTCAATCACTTTATTAAGGTGTTTGAATTACGTCTGAGTTGCTCAGGTTCGAAATAAGTAGAATTCTTCTGCCATGGAGTAAATGAGATGGACTTAACACTTCTAAATTGTCCAGATCATCGGTAACATTGGTTAGAGGTCTATTGTTGACTCTATTTTCTATTTCAGTCACAACTGTACAGAATTCTTCTAAGTCTATTTTCTGACGATGAAGAGTCTTCCTTAAACAACGTTTCACAATGCCGATCATTCGTTCATAAAATCCGCCGTGCCATGGAGATTTAGGAGGAATGTATCTCCAACGACAACTGCGTTGATTCAGCATCTGTTGTACTTCTGGTTGATCAAAGATCTTGCTTATATAGCAGCACCAGCAACAAAGTTCGTTGCATTATCTGAAATTATCAGCCTGGGACACGCCCTTCTGGCTACAAACCTTCTGAATAATTTGATAAAGGTTTCAGCAGACATGTTAGTGGCTAATTCTAGATGTACTGCTCTAGTCGTAGCACAAGTGAGCAAACAGATGTACACCTTGATGGGAACTTTGTCAACTGTTTTGGTTAAAATTATTGGTCCAGTGTAATCTACACCTGTCACCTCAAATGGAATGACATGACAAACTCTTTCAGAGGGATATGGAGGTGGACCTGGATACTGACATACTCGCATATCGTAGTGACGACAAGTAATACAGTCCCTTATTTGTTTTTTCACACTTTGTCGACCTTGAGGTATCCAGTAATATTGTCGTATACGGCAAAGTGTGTCAGCTACCCCACCATGTAACACGTTACTGTGGGCGTTTTGAACAATCAGTTTTGTTAGCCAATGATTCTTGGGGATCAATATTGGATGTATGGCTTCTTTAGATAGTGAAGAGTTATGAATTCTTCCTCGACATCTTATAATCTTTTCTGAGTCGAGATAAAGTCCTAAAGAATTAATCATGACAGGTTTCTTTGGGGATTTATCTTGTGTTTCCAGAAATTTATATTCTGTAGAGAAAACATCTTTCTGTATTAGTTTCACCCAGTATTTAATGGGTTCAAGATATTCATAATCAGGTTTTATTCCTTTAATGAATTTAAAGACAAGAGCTGTAACTCTTAAGAGTTTACCCAAAGATGAGTATGTAGATCCATCCATGAATATTTCTGTTGTGACTGCAGTATTTACACAACTTATTTCTGCGGTGTTCAAGCAAACTGTTTCTTCTGGCATAATGTGAGCTTTTTGCTGAGGCCAGTTATTTTCATTAGAGAGCCAGTTCGGTCCGTGGAGCCATAATTTATTATCCACAAATTTCTTGAGTGGGACACCACGTGACAACATGTCAGCTGGATTCTCTTGGGTAGAGACGTGGAGAAAGAGATAATCTCTCTGCATCTCTTTTATTTCTGCTACTCTGTTCTGTACATAGACCAACTTACTCTTAACCACTGGAGAACTGCTTCATTATCACTCCAGATCACTGTTTTCTCAATAATGAGATGATCAAGTACTTTGAGATAGCCAGCTAATTTTGTACCTACATAGAGTGCTGTCAGTTCCAATTGTGGTACTGTTCTGACCTTCAAGGGTGCGACCCAGACCTTTGAATTAGTGTACTTCCTTCAGCATTACTCATGTAAGCTACAGCGTCATAACCTCTGGTTGACGCATCACAGAACACATGTAATGCGTACTTGTTTCCCTCTTGACCTATTTGTCTGGGAAATTTAATTTGATGAAGTTGTTTAAACTCCTTGGATATTTCATCCCATGTTTGACTCATTTCTAGAGGCAACTTCTCATCCCATCCAATTTTGAGCTTCCATGCATCTTGCATAAGTATTTTACCTTTTATGGTAATTGGTGAGACGAGTCCTAGAGGATCAAAACATTGTGATACCTCTGACAGTAAACTACGTTTAGTGAGTGTACTGCATGATTTATTGTTTATCCTTTTGAGACTCAAAGTATCTTCCTGTGTGTTCCAATTAAGTCCCAGCATATTGTTGCAATCAGGAATTTCAGTTTCAGGGAAATCTTCTTTGATAAGTTCCCTTAATTGCATTGAATTTGTATTTCACATCCTTAGAGGCATATTTGCTTCTTTCATCTCCTTGTTAGCTTCTCTGTATAAGGATTTCAAATCCTCCTCTTTATTCACAGTACCTTGAAGATCATGTGGATTTTCAGGCCACAAGAATCGAGTATAATCTCTGTCTATTTCTTGTAGTCCTACTCTTAAGAAAGCTTTGGAAATATCAGCCGTGTAGGCATATGGGTTTGTGCGAAATTTCATAAGCACGTCTCCAAGCTTCTCAGTTAGTGAGGGTCCGGTCATCAGACAATCATTAAGACTTGCTACATCTTTATTTGCACGTGCACTGCAATTATATACAACACGCAGTGGAGTGGTTTCAGAATCTTTTCTGACTCCATGGTGAGGGAGATAATGAGCTTCTGTCTTCAACTTATCTTCGACTATTTCCTCAATGAATTTATTGTCCAACTGTTCTTGTATGATATTATCATAAACAGTCAGCAGCTCTGGATTCTTCCTGAGCTCATGTATTTGTGCTTTCATCTGTCCGAAAGCCATGCGATAATTGCCAGGCAGATGTGGTGGATTTAATTTCCATGGTAACCTAACCCAATACTGTCCATCTTTATATTTGACAGTGTCCAAATATTGGTTATAAGTCTGAGACTCTTGTGGGCTTGGTTTATTTACATCAATACCTATCGCATCTAAATCCCACAACTTATCAACTGGTTCATTCATTTCTTCCAGTAATGATAATTTTTGCTGTGGTACATGATCAGCGGTTATTCTCGTAACTAGTACATTTTCCACTGAATCAATATGAGCTTCTTTCCCACTTTGAGAGGGAATGGGACCACATATCATGTGGCCTCCTGCTGTTTTCAGCAAGTGAACATCATGTTTACTTACTATATTTTGCACAAAACAGTGATAATAATCACTTCCAATGATTAAATCAATTGGACTAATTGTGTCCGTCTGTATGTCAGGACAGGCTAACTTGACCTTAGCTGCTTTCAGTGCTGCAACTGTTTCTTTTAATCCCTGGATCTGCACAGACTTAGGCAAATCATCTACTACCACAGCTTCTACTGTCTTTTTCCTGTTTCCTAGACCAACAGTGATTCTGGCTAGGTCATATGTCTGTTTACCAGAATTGTGGAAAAACCAGCTATATCTAACTGTACTTTGGCATAGGGTTGTTTATTCATTTTCTGCAACACTGTTCTTCTTATGAAGGACCTTTGTGAGCCTTGATCAAATAATGTTACCACATTGGTTATGTGTAATTTATTAGATAACTCAACTCGAGCTATCGGGAGAGCAGTTGCTTTAAACTTATCTCTCACATTTAATGCTGTTGTTTGTTGGCTTCCTGATTCTGTGGAAGTTTTCTGCTGTTCAGCAAAAGTATTTGTGCATAATGCTGTATGGTGCATACCCTTGCATTTAAAACATTTCTTCAGTGAGCATTTTCCTCCCATGTGTTCACCTAAACACTTGATGCACCTTTTCAGCTGATGAACACGTTGTTTACGTGCCTCCATTGTTGTGTATTGACTACAATTCTGTGCCCAATGTGTTCCATCACAAAGTACACATTTTGGAATACGTTTATGTGTGACAGGTTGTTTACTGTTTGCTGTGTTCACAGCTTGATAAATGCCTATATGGGATTTCCCATTCTGTGGTTTAGTGGGAGTAGGTATACTCTTTTTATACTGAGTTGAAGGTTTGTTGTCCACGGGATTTGTGGATTTTTCATCTTGTCTCGTTGCTTGCATGCATGAAACTATTGTTTGTAAACCATTGCTAATTTCTTCACAAGTGAAATAGCGTTTATTGAACATAATATTTAATCGTTCAATAGTTTGTGGTGACAACTTATCCTGTACAATACCACTGATAAACCAATCACATTGTCTTAGGTCATATTTAGCATCTAGAGATCTGAGACTATTGTCTAATGTGATTCTAAATGCCTGTAAGTCTGAAAAACAATGTTTGGGTGGCTTCAAGCTTGATATTAAGACTGCATGTCTAACTCTGGCCTTGTCAGCATCAAAGTAATTGTCTGCTAAGACACGTAAGGCTATTTGATAATTGCCTTTAACCACCGGAAATGGCTTAATCAGTTCATAGGGTTCTCCCTTCACAAGACATTTAAGATAATTAAACTTAGCAATCTCATCTCTGTCAGTTCGTGAATTTACTATGGACTGAAAACCACTAATGAATTCTTCATAATTATGACCTTGGAAATTAGGTAATGACAAGGTAGGCAAACATGGTAATGGGACACTTGTTGTTGTTACATGTGTAACAGGTGTTTGACCACTAGTTACAGTAGGTCTCTGTGACAGAGTTTTGCCGTAAATTGCCTGTACTCCTGTCCACCTTAATTGTTGATTACTAAAAGTATCCAAAACATTTTTAATTTCATCCTCAGATGGATCTGGTTCAAGAAAATCCTTTTCATAATGTGTATAGTCTGAATTAATTATTTCCAGACGTTGTGTAAGTAATTCAAATTTTACCTCAAGATCATCAAAATCTATGTTTGTATCTTGAGTTAATCCTATACAGACTGAAATTAGATTATCTAATTGTGTAATCTTAGTCTGTAAAGACTGAAACTGAGTTTTCAAACAAGCCATTTTAATGGTATACTGAAAATTCTAGCACCACACTTAGAGTGTTAAAAAACACTGTACTGCTATAAACAGCTGAGTTTTTGTTATGCTTAAGTCAGCAATAATCGAGTCAGACACTACTGACCCACTAAGCTTAACCTCAGGGTCAATGACCATGAAGGGTGGCCCGGTGGCCTGGTGGCTAAAGCTCCCGCTACATACACGGAGGGCCCGGGTTCGATTCCCGGCGGGTGGAAACATTTCGACACATTTCCTTACACCTGTTGTCCTGTTCACCTAGCAGCAAATAGGTACCTGGGTGTGGGTCGCATCCTGGGGGACAAGATTAAGGACCCCAATGGAAATAAGTTAGACAGTCCTCGATGACGCACTGACTTTCTTGGGTTATCCTGGGTGGCTAACCCTCCGGGGTTAAAAATCCGAACGAAATCTTATCTTATCTTATCTTAAGGGTACACAGTACATATGGCTGGTGTTTATGGCTTGAGTTTTCTGTGTCAGCCTGACCACGATGATTAATCGTAAATAACGATGTTATACACTTCATTCACTATACACTATAAATGTCACTGTATAATTGTAAATCACACGTGAATATTACTTACACATATTTAAATGTCACTGTTAATATATATGAAAGCTTAAATTTTATATATAGTTTCCTTTAATAAAACAGTTATATCTATAAGAAACTTAAACACAATCTCATCTCTTAATCTCTGTCTATAAACATGATAAACACTATGTGTATATACATTCAGACAAATAGAACATCAGTTGGGTTGTTGCTGTAGTCAGGTTTTCTGAGAGCTGGAGCTGTAGATGCCGGGTACCATCACCCGTTTCCTTGTTGGGTGAGTCACCTAGCTCCCGTTTTCTTTGGGTGAATGCTGGGTGAGCGCCCGTTTTCTTTGGGCTGCCCATTCTCTGTGGCTGAGTCTGGAGGGACTCATTTATACTGATTATATTGTAAAACACTAGCTTTACAGCTTTTATCGAAGGACTTTCGCTCGTAGGTTATTTGTACACTGTAGTACAACATATTTGGACCACAGTGTGGCCTTTATCCGGTTCGAGCACGACCAAAATGGTCGAGGAATGGTTTACCAGCTAAGTTTATAGTTTAAATATAGTGAATACTTAGCTGATAAAAGACAGCAAATCGTCTACACAGCTGCCCCTGCAGACGAGGTCTTGAATTGTTGTCTTCCACTTCTTAATGCACTGAAAAAGATTATATTTTGTAAGAATAAATTACCCCTAGGGGGTGTTATGTTAGCAAATTTCATTCACTGATGGCTGACTTATGTACTTGTGTGGACTCAAAAGTCCGCACCTCACTGCCGACTATAGGTTGATTATAAACTCCTTGCAACTCAAGAACTGCACAGTCCCCCGTACTACAAGAAATCTATAACCCACCTTGCTCTTGTAGCATGAGCTATGGTGTTTTTCACACCTTAGACAGGTATCGGTGACTTGATAGAAGCTGAAGTGTCCTTGGATGTCCACGTCTTCTATAGTCTAGGAATACGCACACTGGTACACTATGTTCCACAAGATTTGTCTTTATTGTTCACAATCTTATCACTAAAGAAGCTGATCACACTTCTCTGTAAGTGTTTATTGTGTTTTGTGAGACACTTTGTTCACACTAACACACGGATCAATGTTCTTTGTTGGTTATCCTGGCATCAGTGTGACTCTCATTAGAGTCAAAAGTAATCTGAAGACTCCACAGCCTCCTACACCGTCACTACCCGTAGCACATAAAGGAAAAGCTGACCTAGTACTTTTGCTTCCTTGCCACTTCCTCCATGAAGCAAAGTAGAATGCTTGAATCTTGCTGTCTTAAGCATAGACAACAATGTACACTATCTTTACCATGGTAATAAAGTGGGAGCAGGATTTTCCTTAATTGTCCTGCTAAGGTAAGAGATGGACTGTCTTTTATTAAATTACACTTTGCAACACTGGAGTCTTGCACAGAGTGGTGGTTGCTTGACCACGTCACATACTGGTACTGCACCTGGGATCAATTACTTGCTGTAGCAGTAAACAAGATGCTTGCCCCTTCTGAGAGGGCTGGGCCCCTCAGGGCTGAAAGGGGCTGAAGGGGGCTAAAAGGGGCTGATACCCCACTCCTGGAGAAAATTTCTCCACAGCATGTACACAAAACCTACCATTAAATATGCCAATGCTCATTGTGTACTCTCTGGCACCCCTCCCACATCCAAAACGAGTACAGCACCGGTATGCTTCCCCCTCCAACTCGCCTCACTATCCTACCCATCCAATCCCAAACATTCCCCAAACATTCACAAAAATACACAGCATGATATGCCTTATACTCTCCACCACACACCCCACACCCACTCTCCTCCACTACTCATCTCGCTCATTGAACCACTCGTGAAGGCAAAATGCCATGCAGGAAACGGAACATAACCTCCCGCACCCGAGGCCTGAGCTTCAACTAACGAAAACGACACCTAATGTCTCCCCATCCATCGGCACCACCACCCGGCTCCCAATCACTCTCGCCAACACTCCCACACGGATCTTGCCAGGCTCCCATAGGACCATGAGGGTATGAAGCACCACCTCACATTCCCTCAACTCTGCACCAAAATGCCACCTCTTCACTCCCTCATACAGAAGCTTTAACCCCCACACCCCCCGATTCGTACATACTCCCTTCGTAAGTAAACACATTTTACACAACACCGCAGATCCAATAACCCTAAACCCCCTGATGTTCCGGCAGCATTACCACCTCCCTCCTCAGCCAATCACACCCAGAACCCCATATAAACTTAAACACCCTCTTTAAGATTCTCGTAATTCCTTGCCCCGTTATGGGGTAAACTGCTGCCACATGCCAAACCTTACTGTATAGTAACGCGTTTACCTTGATGGCCCTCTGCAACAATGTCAAACGGTATGGTAGCAAACTCCCCAATCTATGCTGCACCCATTCCACAATATGCTCAGAGTTCACCTCTCTTGACCGCACTTGATCCTCCATATACACTATTCCACATATCTTTTAGCTATCCACCACCCTCCACTCCACACCAGCAACCCAATCTCCCTGCCAGTTCCAATTTCCCAGCATTAATAAGCATGATTTCTCCACATTAACCCTCTTCCCCATAGCTGAACACAGGCAAACAGGATTTGGGAAAGTGGACATCCTTGCCTGAGGCCCCACCCCATACACACTGCATCCTCTATGCGACCATTGATTTGCACACACAAGCACGCCCCTCAATACAATGTCTCCACCCACTCTGCAACTTCCTCCCCAAATCCCTGCTTTAGAAGGATCTGCTGCAATGCCTCCCATTCCAGACGGTCATATGCTCCCTGCCAATCCAAAACAAGTAAGCCCCCCTTTTCCCCCAAACCCTCCACAAACCCCTCAAGACGTCCATGGCCCTCAACCATAGATCTGCCAGGCAACTTTTATTGCCCTCCCGATACGACACGCCCCACGATGCATTTCAGGCAATTTCCCAGTATTTTTGCAAGCAATTTATAATCCACGCATAGTAAAGATATTTCCCGATAATCCTTTAGGGTATTCTAGACCTCTCCCTTCAGGACCAGAACAACCACCACTGTGGCTTGTAACTCCCCCAACACCCCCTTCTCCTTCATGATATTCATTAACTCCACCAGGAATCCATGCATTAACTTCCAATTCTGCAGGTAAAATTCACAGGGCAATCCATCTATCCCCGGAGCCTTTTCTGTATGCATACTCACCAATGCCCGCCAAACCTCGCCCTCATCTATCTCCCCACCCAGCATTACTCGATCACTACACCCCAATGAACATGGCACTAGCTCGCAGACACTATGCAAAGCCTCAACTCCCACTGCACTACTCCCCAAATACTGCTCATACCATGCATCCGTATAACCACTCATCCCCTCTGTCATCTGCAACACTTGCCCCTCACGATAACCCCCCACCTCAGAGTGGACAACTAACACACCAACCTCAGTGGCATTTCGACGTGCTGCTGACCCCGTAAAACAAACGCCGATGGTCGATCGCCCCACAACACCTCCTCAGCCCCCACCCCCCTGCACATGCACCACATTAAAACGTTCATTTTGCAGCTCACAAATCCTTCCCTTAAGCGTTTCTATCTCCTCCACAGGATATACTCCCCTGTGTCCACTTCTTCCATAGCAATCCCTCAACCTACCCTCTAGGTACCAAAGGAGCCCATACCATTGTTGCATTATGCGTTTCCCCTCACTCACATAAAACTGACATATTCGTCCCTTAGCCACCCTGTCCCACCACCCCAGCAAATCTTTTACACCCCGCCTTTCCTCACTGAGCTCTGCCCACAATGTCTCAAATCCTCCCTGCCCCTCCTCATCACCCAGGATCCTCATATTTAGTTACCAATAGCTCTTACATCTCCTGGCCAGCCCATCCCACCCCAGGTCGATCATAACTGCCCTATGATCAGAATATTCCACCTCCACCATACGCAAGGACTCCACTCTTACCTGCTTCATGATGTACACCTGATCTATCCTCGCCACATATCCATGTCTAACAAAAGTGTGCTTCACCGCCCAAGCCCCACCCCCAAATACGTCACGTAGACACATCTCTTAGAAGATCACCTAGGATAGTTGAAAAATGCCCCACCCCCCATGGCTCAACGTCTGCCCTGTGAATAACGCAATTCCAATCCCCTCCCACGATAGCAACAGGTGGTAAAGAACGGAAATAATACACGAGCTCATCCCTCACGAAATTCACTTTCAGATGTGCATCACTCTCTGCAGGTGCATACACACACACACTAACACCACTCACTCGCCCATCAACCATCCATCCACTCTTATAATACGCCCCTCCCCCCCTTCACTTCTACTGACCACAAATGGGCTCGCCTCCCGGAGTAGGACTCCCACCCCTCCTTTCAAGTGACCCGTCTGCATCACAAAAGCCCTATGTGAAAATTTGTGTGGACTGCCTCCAAGTGAGTCGCCTACCCTGGCAAACTCTGTTGACACCAAGCTCTGAGGTGGGTACCTCAGCCTCACAAGTGGCTTATAGGACAGATTTTCACAAATGATTGGTATTGCAAGAAACCTCGCCTGCATGCACGTATAAAGGACTAACTTACTTGGTGTTGCAGCATATATCCTGATCTTCAACTTCCTAAGCCTAGCTTTAGCCCCCTTGGACTTCCCCTTGGGAACCACGTGCAACCGGGAGCATTAATTCCTGCAATATTCAATCGTTATTAGTGTCCTGCCTGCACCTCAGAAATTCCTATATCCAAGAGGGTATGTATCCCCTAGTATAACTATGCAGACTCAGACGCTAGCTTCAGACGACTCTGAGACGCTGGTACTTACTGGGCATACTCTCTCTGTAGCACGCCGAGCCCTCAGTTAACTCAACCCACAATCTCCTAAGTCACTGGCCAGATCCTACGGGAAAAGGTGAATATCTCGTCTTACTGTATGGGCTGATGGAGGAGATCATCTACGGTACATCGAGGTGTCTCTACCAGATTTCCCCAGGTCTCAGATGTGAAGACACGTGGGGGCGCCGCCTGATGTTCACGGCACGTCTTGTCCAGTCGAAGTCTATCGTAAGAAGGACGCTATTCTGTCTTTGTGACCTGCGCCCCGCCATTCAAGCTAGGGTTGCCAGTTCTCCCTAGCTAACTTATCCTAGTGTTTGCCTACATTATCGGCCTATTACTACCTATGTTAAGGTCTTAGGTCTACTCTATCATTATCTACAGATGCCTTAGTAAACCTAATATTAGTGTATTACCAGTAAACCTACCTACTCCTTCCCTGAAGAGTAAATCTATAAATTAAATAAGCTTACCAACCGCCAACCAGAGAATGCCTTGCTTGTTTGGGAGGGTTTAAGGGTCGTCCGGCTCAGACGGCCAGACGCCCATGCTGGATCTGAGCTGTGGAACCATTTGGACCAAATAAGTTTCCACATCCTCCCGCCGGCAAAGGTAGGCGCTAAGTCTAGATCAAGTCTGCCTCCCGCAGGCCCCCCCAGTGGGCCCTGGACTCGAGCGCCGTTCGACGGGTCGTCCGACCGCTCAGCTCGCTCAACCTCTGGTCTGATTTCTCATGTCCCGGTCCCACCGTGTGGACCTCGAGAGGCAAAAGCCTGTTGATGGGTCTTATAGTCTCGACACCGTTCATTCTCACTTTCACCATTCTCAACCGCCCAGCCTTGTCTGGGTGGGTTGACACTACCAGGCCAAGAGGCCAGTATGCCCTCGGCGCCTCGGATTCTACCAGCACCAGGTCCCCTTCACTTAGCATCATCTTATTCGCCTCGGGGTCGGCACCATAGAAATGTTCCCGCAAGGTTGTCAAGTAATCCCTGCGCCACACCTGGTTCCATTTGTCCAGGATGTTCACCAGTCTGTTGTGACTCCTGTGCAGTTCTTCATTGATGGGGGGACCATCTGGCCCATAATAATCCAGCTCCTTGGAAGACTGACTCAAAATTGCGGGGAAGGGCTCAATCCTTCTTCCAAACAGCATGTGATTGGGGGTGAGAGCTTCTTGCTCGTCAATCCCATTTTGTACGTAGGTCAGAGGCCTGTTATTAACTCTTGCCTCTATCTCAACTAACACTGTCCTCAGTTCTTCACAGCTCACCCTCCTGCCATGCAAGACCTTCCGGATGCACCTTTTGACTGTGCCCACCATGCGTTCATAGAATCCCCCTTGCCAGGGTGCCCTGGGAGCTATGAACCTCCACTCGCACTCTATTCTCTTCAGGTGTTCTCGTACTTCTCCGTTGTCCCTA
The DNA here is from genome assembly GCF_038502225.1 of Cherax quadricarinatus. Lineage (NCBI taxonomy): Eukaryota > Metazoa > Arthropoda > Malacostraca > Decapoda > Parastacidae > Cherax > Cherax quadricarinatus. Next base: position 25,676,341 of record NC_091345.1, read on the forward strand.
AGATTCCTGAAAACTTTATCGGCCGCCCTAAAGCTTGTGCCATTGTCCGAGATAATCAATCGCGGGCACGAGAATCTGGCAGTAAACCTCCTGAACAACTTCACGAAAGTCTCTGTCGTCATATCTTCTGCCAACTCCAAATGCACCGCTCGAGTAGTGGCACAGGTAAACAGGCAGACATATACTTTCTGAGGGCCCTCCTTAACGTCTCCTGGGTTCTTCAATGTGATAGCCCCAGTATAGTCTATTCCTACAGTCTCAAAGGGCCTGTCACTATGTACCCGCTCCTGAGGCAGCGGTGGTGGACCTGGGTAGGGTAGGGTCCTCCCATCGTACCGCCGGCAGACCGTGCAACTCTTTAGCACCCTTTTGACGGCAGCTCGACCCTTCAGTACCCAGTAATTCTGACGTAGGCAGGTGAGGGTATCTCCAAACCCCCCATGTAAGGTCCTCTGATGGGCATCTTGTATCAATAGCTCTGTCGCCCATCCCTCCTTTCCCAGCAGCACGGGATGTTTGGCCCCATAGCTGAGCTCAGAGTTTTGTATTCTTCCCCTGCATCTTATTAGCCCCGCATGATCTAGGAACAATCCCAATGAGTGAACCAATTTGCTGTTCCCTGAGTCGTCATCGTTGGACACGCGTCCTGACGCCATAACCTGCTGCCGGGTCGCAAGTACTTCCAGCACTCCTGGAAACCTCCCCCTTTGGTACTGCCTTATCCAATATTCTCTGGGACCCACTAGAGACAACTGTCGACCCTGGCTTACCTTGTCATGCAGCTTCCTCACGAATCGAAATACCATTTCCGTGACTCCTATAAGTTTTCTCCACGAGGAGTAGCGCCTGGGGTCAAATAATTCAGTGTCGTGTTCCCCCGCAAAATGTACTATGCTGCTGATTGTCTCCACGAATTTCTGCTCCGGCCAGCAATCCCTTGCCGGTAACCAGTCTGGGCCTTTGAACCAAAGCTCGCTTTTACTCAACTTTCTGTGTGTCACCCCTCGGCTTATCAGGTCGGCTGGGTTTTGATCTGTAGGCACATACAGAATTGTTGACGTTGACTGTAGTTCCCGTATCTCCTTTACCCGATTCCTGACATAGGGGAGCTTAGACCTGTCATTCTGGACCCACTGTAAGGCCACCTCCGAGTCTGTCCATACATAGGTGTGTGTCACCCTCAGATTACTTAACACCTCCTCTACGTACTTACCCAGTCTTGCTCCCAGCAACATCGCCGTGAGCTCTAGCTTTGGGATCGAGCAATCCTTCAGGGGTGTCACCCGCGCACGACTGGTGACCAGATTGACTTGGTCCCCGGCCACCAAATACGCTACTGCCCCATAGGCCCTGGAGGAGGCATCACAAAAGACGTGCAAGTCATAATCCCGCCCGGTGCACCCGATGGACCTGGGGAATGTGAACTCGTGCAATTCCGCTAGGTCTTTGTTAACCAGATCCCACTCCTGGCAGACTGTTTCTGGCAGTGGGTCGTCCCAACCTAGGTTCAGCTCCCAGGTCTGTTGTACTAGCATCCTCCCTCGAATGGTGATGGGTGTCAACAAACCCAAAGGATCGAAGGCAGTCTGCACTTTGCTCAGCAAAGACCTCCTGGTCAGCTTCCCTTCCCCATCAGGCTTCCTCTTTAGCCTAAGTCTGTCTTCCTTGATTTCCCACTCCAATCCCAACACCGATGTTACCTCAGGCACTGAGTAGCCAGTATAGTCACGTTCCACCATGCCCCGCAACGTTGGATTGTTTGTCACCCATTCTCTCAATGGCATGTTAGCCGAGAGCATCTCCTGATTAGACTCTCGGTAAATATCCATCAACAGCCTTTCATCTGAGGTGGTACCCTGCATGTTGTCTACATAAAATAGGGTCTTCAGTAATTCTTTAAGCGGGCTGTTACAGTTCACAAGGTGGTAGTCTATGGTAGCCTGTAATAGGAATGGTGAACTAGTGGCACCAAACAACACTGCCCTGAATCTATAGGTATCATACCCTTGCTTGGGCACCTCCCTGTTAGCCAACCACAAGAACCTTGTGTAGTCCCTATCCTGTGGCTGCAACCCAATACGTAGGAAGGCTTTGCTAATGTCTGCCGCATAGGCGTACTGTTCCGTCCTGAATCTCAACAACACATCTGCTAATTTCTGCGTCAGGGAGGGCCCTGTGAGCAGACAGTCGTTCAACGATGGCTCTCGGGGACTCGCCTGCGAGCTGCAGTTGAAGACTACTCTGATGGGAGTGGTTACCGACTCCTTGGTGACTGCCATGTGTGGAAGATAATGGGTGTTTTCCCCAGGGCTGGCATTGGGCACTTTCTCGATGAACCCAAGGGCCAGCTGTTCCTTAATAATATCATCATATTTCCCCACCAGACCCTTCTTGGTCAGGCTGTTCACCAATGAATTCAACTGACCACGTGCCCTCTTGAAATTAGTGGGCAGCGTTGGGTGGCCCGGTTTCCATGGGAGTCGCACCCAATACTGCCCGTCCCTGAACTGCACATGGTTCAAGTAATCTCGATACGTCTCTTCGTGTTCGGGGGACGGCTGGTCACCTTTAATACCTACTACATCCAGGTCCCATAGTTTATGGACCGGCTCACTGTCGGATATGCCAACTTGCGCCTCTGACAGGCCTTCGTGCACACCAATCCGCATCACCAGTACAGCCTCAGTCGCTGTAATACCAGAGCCCTCCTTTCCCGGGGTCGCAGGGAAGTGAGCTGGTATTCTGCCTCCTACGATGTACCCCGCTGGAGTCCTGTACAGGCCCACACCCTCCTTGATAACCCTTCTCGTAGACACGAACTCGTCTAGGTAATCCCCTCCTACCAAGATGCCTACATTACTAACATTGTCTGTAGCAATGTCTGGTTCTGCTAGCTTCACACCCAACTCCCTCAAACGTTTGACTGTTGCAGCCAGTCCCCTAGTGGTAATGATATTGGGCAGCCTCTTCACCATCAAGGCTGAAATTTCCCGTCGATGCCCGGCTAACCTGACCGTCACATTGACTACTGGATAAGACCTGCGTGGGACTTCCCCACCAAACCCTTCCACCTTCATGTCAACTTTACCAACTGTCTCCAGCTTCAACCTAGTGGCTAGACTCTCCGCTATGAAGGATCTCTGTGCCCCACTGTCGAAGAACAAACGGGTTGTTTCAGACTTCTTCCCGTTCGCGACCACCGCCATTATGGTGGGCAAGGCCACCGAGCCTTGAAATTGCTCACCAGAACAAATTCTCGGTGCCGTACTCACCACACTCATCGTTACTTCTGACTTGTTCTTGCTCTCCGCCCTTTCTTGCGGTTTGCTCTCCTTAACTTGTGCTAATCCGGCATCATTAGGACACAGTGCACTGTGGTGCTTTCCCTTCCGGCAGCCCCGACACTCCCTGAGCATGGTGTTACAGTCCCTGGCAAAATGTTCTCCACAACACTTGAAACAAAGTCTCAACTCTCTTAGCCGTTGAACCCTTTGGTTATAGGTGGTGTAGCTTGAACACCCTGAACTAGCGTGTTCTTCATCACAAAACACGCACCGTCTCATACTGGCCGCTTTAGTGGCTTCTCCCTTGGCCCTGGGGGTGGAGGGTTCGCCCTGGGCATAATACATGCCTACTTTAGTGGGAGGTGGTTTAGGTCTATCTCTCGAATGTCTGGGGAAGTCGACCGACTTCTCCTTGGTAGGTAATTTCTCCCCCTGACCTACGCTCAGGTGAGATACGAGATCCCCTAACCCTTCAACAATTTGGTTTATCGTGAACCTATTCGTCCGATGTTTTAAGTGTAACTCATGCACTGTCGTGCTAGCCAGTTTCCTCTGAATCACCTGGCTAAGGATCCATTTTGAATCATTCTCATCATGCAAATCTCTGAAACTATTGGTCAAGCTCATAACCTCAATACGGAACTTCTCTAGACTTTGACGGTCATGTCGGCAAGCCTCTAGATCCAACAACCGATAAAGTATAGCTACCTTTATCTCCTCAGTGTTGCCAAACATGTCTTCTAATTGGTCTTTGGCATGTTGGTAATTAGTGTCAGTAATCGGGTAGTGCCGGACCAGATCTAAGGCTTTACCCTTGAGCTGCGACCGCAAATACTGCAACTTGACGGCATCTGACAAATCATTTCTGTCATCTATCTGGGCTCTAAACTGATCCCAGAAAGCAATGTACTCTGTTAAGGTTCCGTCAAACGTTGGTAAATTCAACTGGGGCAATCTGGGCAACACATTAACAGGCGTGCTGTTGTTCGTGTTCTTTGAAACATTTGCTGCCCCTGCTGTACCGGCCTTCAAAGTCTTTATTAACTAAACCATACCCCCGGCCGGGATTGAACCCGCGGTCATAGAGTCTCAAAACTCCAGCCCGTCGCGCTAGCCACTAGACCAGCTAGCCACAATAAGATTCATCCAACTAGGTATATTTCTACACCATAGGAAAGTTAGCACAGGCACCTCTGTGACCACAAATGCAAGTTTTTACAGACGAATCTCCAGCTAGCGTGGCCGTGACGAACTCTAGCTCAAGTCCCTTCACTGCCGTCAACATGACTTAAGAAATCGTAATGACACGATTGCAAATAAACCATACCCCCGGCCGGGATTGAACCCGCGGTCATAGAGTCTCAAAACTCCAGCCCGTCACGCTAGCCACTAGACCAGCTAGCCACAATAAGATTCATCCAACTAGGTATATTTCTACACCATAGGAAAGTTAGCACAGGCACCTCTGTGACCACAAATGCAAGTTTTTACAGACGAATCTCCAGCTAGCGTGGCCGTGACGAACTCTAGCTCAAGTCCCTTCACTGCCGTCAACATGACTTAAGAAATCGTAATGACACGATTGCAAATAAACCATACCCCCGGCCGGGATTGAACCCGCGGTCATAGAGTCTCAAAACTCCAGCCCGTCGTGCTAACTTTCCTATGGTGTAGAAATATACCTAGTTGGATGAATCTTATTGTGGCTAGCTGGTCTAGTGGCTAGCGCGACGGGCTGGAGTTTTGAGACTCTATGACCGCGGGTTCAATCCCGGCCGGGGGTATGGTTTATTTGCAATCGTGTCATTACGATTTCTTAAGTCATGTTGACGGCAGTGAAGGGACTTGAGCTAGAGTTCGTCACGGCCACGCTAGCTGGAGATTCGTCTGTAAAAACTTGCATTTGTGGTCACAGAGGTGCCTGTGCTAACTTTCCTATGGTGTAGAAATATACCTAGTTGGATGAATCTTATTGTGGCTAGCTGGTCTAGTGGCTAGCGCGACGGGCTGGAGTTTTGAGACTCTATGACCGTGGGTTCAATCCCGGCCGGGGGTATGGTTTATTTGCAATCGTGTCATTACGATTTCTTAAGTCATGTTGACGGCAGTGAAGGGACTTGAGCTAGAGTTCGTCACGGCCACGCTAGCTGGAGATTCGTCTGTAAAAACTTGCATTTGTGGTCACAGAGGTGCCTGTGCTAACTTTCCTATGGTGTAGAAATATACCTAGTTGGATGAATCTTATTGTGGCTAGCTGGTCTAGTGGCTAGCGCGACGGGCTGGAGTTTTGAGACTCTATGACCGCGGGTTCAATCCCGGCCGGGGGTATGGTTTATTTGCAATCGTGTCATTACGATTTCTTAAGTCATCTTTATTAACTGCCTGCAGAGTCTCATCTCTGCTTTACACTCTGCCCTTCGTTCGTCATAGTCTGTCCGTGCTACTTCGACCGTATATTCAGACTCACCTGTAGTATAGGCCTCTGTCTCATAAAGGATAAATGATCTCTCAAAGGCCTCCAGTCTTTGCTCCAAAGGTTTCAGGCAACTCTCTAGTGTATTGTGTAACTCTCTAGTTCCTCCCAGTCTACGTCCTGATCTTGCCTGGCCATACGACACTCCTCACATGCTTTGCTCAGGCGCCCCTTATAGGCTCCCATAGACCGCTTTAATTGACTTAGAGCTGGGACAGCTGGTACTGCATCTTCACCTACCATAGTTGCGGTTTAGTTAAGATCATGGTGCTAATTTGTATTTCAATTAGCCCACCCCACAGCACAAACGGTATTAGGTGAGAATGAACGAGTCTCAAGGCTTCTCAACAAGCTTAACAATTCCCTTTATTATATTGACTCTACTCTGAATCAAAAATGTACACTGTTAGCTCTCAAATCCCAATCAAAAATGTGTATCGATGTGAAAGCTTAATCTAGCACTCAACTGTACAATGCCAGCAAATAATTACAGGACTTAACCTAGTCTCAGGTGTAATTCACAAATCCCACATTAACATGAATCAAAGATGATGAAAATCACAATAAAGTGCAGTATACAAATTAAAATCACTTGGTTAACACTAAGTAAATTCAACAATTCAACTTGTGAAACAGTAAATAAATAATGTATGTAAATAGCTTGGCCTAACTGAGCCCAGCTTACTCTGTTTAGCGTGGATGGTTGGATAAGGTAAATCCTAACCTAGCTAGTGTGCTATAACTTAAACCTGGCTTTATAACTCCCTGTAAATAATAACTAGGTTAAATCTGTCCTAGCTACTATAACCTTTTGTAAATATTGCACAAGCCTAGCCTAACTGTGGCTACCTTGCAAATCCACTGTAAGTAATTAACACACAAGTCTCCTACTCTGGATTACTTGTAATCACTGTAAATAATTAAATTCACAAGCTTCTCTAGCCTACCTGGCCTGCCTGTAAATTACTGCAAATAACAACTTCTGTGTATAGTCAGCTTGGCCTAGCCTCTGAGTAACTTTGACCTAGGTGTGCTAACTTAAACCTAACTTTTTAAACTGGTTCCTAACTGTGGCCTAGCTATGATAGCTTAACCTAACTCTGTTAAACTGGTTCCTAACTGTGGCCTAGCTATGATAGCTTAACCTAACTGTGGCCTAGCTATGATAGCTTAACCTAACTCTGTAAAACTGGTTCCTAACTGTGGCCTAGCTATGATAGCTTAACCTAGCTATTCCACATCCGGTTTTCGAAGGACCACTTTTGTGAAAATTTGTGTGGACTGCCTCCAAGTGAGTCGCCTACCCTGGCAAACTCTGTTGACACCGAGCTCTGAGATGGGTACCTCAGCCTCACAAGTGGCTTATAGGACAGATTTTCACAAATGATTGGTATTGCAAGAAACCTCGCCTGCATGCACGTATAAAGGACTAACTTACTTGGTGTTACAGCATATATCCTGATCTTCAACTTCCTAAGCTTAGCTTTAGCCCCCTTGGACTTCCCCTTGGGAACCACGTGCAACCGGGAGCATTAATTCCTGCAATATTCAATCGTTATTAGTGTCCTGCCTGCACCTCAGAAATTCCTATATCCAAGAGGGTATGTATCCCCTAGTATAACTATGCAGACTCAGACGCTAGCTTCAGACGACTCTGAGACGCTGGTACTTACTGGGCATACTCTCTCTGTAGCACGCCGAGCCCTCAGTTAACTCAACCCACAATCTCCTAAGTCACTGGCCAGATCCTACGGGAAAAGGTGAATATCTCGTCTTACTGTATGGGCTGATGGAGGAGATCATCTACGGTACATCGAGGTGTCTCTACCAGATTTCCCCAGGTCTCAGATGTGAAGACACGTGGGGGCGCCGCCTGATGTTCACGGCACGTCTTGTCCAGTCGAAGTCTATCGTAAGAAGGACGCTATTCTGTCTTTGTGACCTGCGCCCCGCCATTCAAGCTAGGGCTGCCAGTTCTCCCTAGCTAACTTATCCTAGTGTTTGCCTACATTATCGGCCTATTACTACCTATGTTAAGGTCTTAGGTCTACTCTATCATTATCTACAGATGCCTTAGTAAACCTAATATTAGTGTATTACCAGTAAACCTACCTACTCCTTCCCTGAAGAGTAAATCTATAAATTAAATAAGCTTACCAACCGCCAACCAGAGAATGCCTTGCTTGTTTGGGAGGGTTTAAGGGTCGTCCGGCTCAGACGGCCAGACGGCCAGACGCCCATGCTGGATCTGAGCTGTGGAACCATTTGGACCAAATAAGTTTCCACACCCTATATCCATCCACCTCCAATACATGCCTCACCTTGATATTGTGCTCTTCCACAAATACAACATCCACTCTATGCCAGAACAAGAAACTTGCAAACTACGCATGCTTAACATCCTGACACAAACCATTAATGTTAAACATCATACACCTTAGGCCAGCGGTGGTTTCTTCTCCCTGTGCTTTGACACCTTCTTCACAACACCACCATGTCCTTTCCGACCTCCTTTATGCATGTATCTACTGGCAGCCCTTCCCGGTCCAGCTCCAGGTTCGAAGTCCCCGAGGGACCGCCACCATCTTCTTCCACCGCCACTACCTTGCCGGTCCTCTGTGCTGGGGTCAGGACATCATCCGAATCCAATGTCACAGCCTCACGCTTGCACGTGACTCCAGCCGCCTCCATCTCCACCTCCTGTGATACCTCACTGTGAACCTCCACCTCCACCACATGTCCAACCTTCCCACCATCTGGGCACATTGCCCCGTGAGACACCACTAAGTCAATGGGCTCATCTTGCTGCCCACACAGGTCTGCAGCATTCCTCACACCAACCCTCGTCGCCGAATCGCCCTCCCCATCTGACTGGGGAAACTGCAGGAGACAGGTCCTTAGCTTCGAACTATAGACCAATAAGCCTTTCCTCCATAGTGGGAAAATTTATGGAATCAATAATTGCCGAGGCAATTCATAACCATCTTGAAATGCACAAACTGATTAATGAATCTCAGTACGGTTTTACAAAGGGGCGTTCCTGCCTTACGAATTTACTAACTTTTTTCACTAAGGTGTTTGAAGAAGTAGATAATGGTAATGAATATGATATTGTGTATATGGACTTCAGAGAGGCTTTCGACAGAGTTCCACAGCAGAGGCTTTTGAAGAAACTTAAGTCACATGGAATTGGTGGAAGAATTTTTCTTGTGAAGAGGCATGGTTGACAAAAAGACAGCAGAGAGTTTGCATAAATGGGGAGAAATCAGAATGGGGACACGTCACAAGCGGTGTTCCACAGGGGTCAGTGTTGGGCCCCTTGTTGTTCACAATTTACATAAACAATATAGACGAAGGAATAAATAGTGACATAAACAAAATTGCTGGTGACACCAAAACAGGCCGTCCAATTCATTATAATGAGGACATTAGAGCACTCCAGGATGATTTGAATAGACTGATGCAGTGGTCGGAGAAGTGGCAGATGAAGTTTAATATAGACAAATGAAAAATTATAAATGTTGGAAAGGAAAATAGCCATGCCACATATAAACTAAATAATGTAGATTTTAATATTACTGATTGCGAAAAGGATTTAGAAGTTCTGGTTAGCAGTAACCTAAAACCAAGACAACAGTGCATAAGTGTTCACAATAAAGCTAACAGAATCCTTGGCTTCATATCAAGAAGTATAAATAAAAGAAGTCTTTAGGCTGTTCTTCAACTTTATGTATCCTTGGTTAGGCCTCATCTGGATTATGCTGCACAGTTCTGGTCACTGTATCACGGAATAATTATAAATGCACTGGAAAACTTACGGATGATGATGACAAAACTGATCCCTTGTATCAGAAATCTTCCCTATCAGGACAGACTGAGGGCCCTAAATCTGCACTCTTTAATGCAGTAGAATTAGGGGAGATATGATTCAGGTTCATCTGGAATGTAGAATTACGCGGCTAAATTAAACTGAGCATTGGAAAATGTTTCTTTAATGCTGGTACAAATATTATATATTTCTGTTCCAGCTTTGAGACATTATGGCTAGTCACGGCTTCAGTCGTTTTTGGCTTGGTGGAATTTCTCTCTCTCTTTTTTTTTTTTTTTTTTTTTTTACACAAGGTTTGACAAGGTTAAGGATCCCTAGCTTTATTGACAAGCTATTTACAGGTTAAGGATTCCTAACTTTATTGGCAAGCTAAGAGCTGTTACCTACATCAGCTCATTTGAAAGCATTTTTATTGTTATGAGACATACAAGTAAGGAGCAGGATGAAGTTGGAGCCATCTGTGGGCCAGCATTTTCATTTGATCAACTGACTTTATCTCGTTGACATCATTATGCTGTACGAATGTGTTCCATACTCGAGTCATCCTGGGTATGTATGATCTCAGATGGAGTGATGTTCTGGAGAAGGGTACAGCCAGAGTAAAGTTGCTGCTTTCTGCCCGTCTTGTGGCATAAAAGCTTGTTTCACGCTGTCCTCGAAGTGGACCCAAGTGTGGTATTTTGACAATATTGGCCTTGTACATAACAGTAAGGCCACCCACATCCCTCCTATGTTGAAGGCTCTGCTGAAATGACAGATCTATCCAGGATGGGTCCAGGCGAGAGATGAGACGTCTTGCTCTGTTCTCTACTCTGTCAAGCAGTCGCAGATGAGAGGGGGGGGGGCAGGCAAACCAAGAAAGTGGAGCATACTCAAGGTGTGAGCGTACTTGTGCCTCGTACAGGATCTTGCAACCCCTACTGTCAATCTCTCTCTCTCTCTCTCTCTCTCTCTCTCTCTCTCTCTCTCTCTCTCTCTCTCTCTCTCTCTCTCTCTCTCTCTCTCTTTCATTTTCGTTGTCATCAGGGTTTTACAAGATCAGGTTAAGGATTCCTAACTTTATTTACAATTTAAGAGCTGTTACCTACATCAGCTCATTTGAAAGTTTTTATTATTACGAAACATACAAATAAGGAACAGGATGAAGTTGGAGCTACCTGTGAGCCAGCAATTCCGTTTGATCAACCGACTTTATTTCACTGACATCATTATGCTGTACGAACATGTTCCAGACTCGAGTCATCCTGGAAATATATGATCTCAGATGAAGTTATGTTCTGGAGAAGGGTACAGCCTGAGTGAAGTTGCTGCTTGCTGCCCGTCTTGTTGTGTAGAAGGTCAATTCTCGCTATCCTCAGAGTGGAGCCAAGAGTGGTACTTAACAATATTGGCCTTGTACAGAACAGTAAGGCCGCCCATATCCCTCCTGGGTTGAAGGCTTTGCTGAAATGACAGATCTATCCAGGCTGAGTCAATGCAAGAGAAAACTGGTCTTCCTCTGTTCTCTATTCTGTCAAGAAGTTGCAGATGAGATGGTGGGCAGTTAGTCCATGAAAGTGGAGCATACTCAAGGTGTGAGCATACGTGTGCCCTATACAGTATCTTGCAACCTCTACTGTCGAGCAGATGCAAGATACGTCGAAATGCTGTAACCTTCCTGGCCGCTTTGTTTGCAACATTTATATTGCGGTTCCACATAGTCAGTTTGGAGTCAGATTTCAACCAAAGGATATCAACTTCTTCCCCAGGTACCAACACCCTCCCATTCATACTTACTACTGCACCGGCATTACCATCATGGTGCCTAAAGACCATCATTTGTGTTTTCTCAGGTGCAAATGTTACTTGCCATCTGTTTCCCCAAGCTGATGTAGCTGTTAACTGGTGATTGATATAGCTTAGAGCAGCTGGCATTTCTTCTCTTGAATAAGTGAATGCCAGTGTACATTCGTCTGCAAATGCATGGGATTCTGGGATGAGATGAAGATCATTGAAGTAGACATTCCATAACAATTATCCTAGAACGCTTCCTTGTGGAACACTTGCCCCAATTGGATGTCTTTCTGATTCCGTTCCATTGAGAACTACACTTAGAGATTTACCATAAAGGTAATCACTGAGGAGACATAGCGTAGAACCTGCAACTCATATTACTTGCAGTTTTGCTAAGAGGCCTTGGTGTCACACCCGATCGAAAGCACCAGCAATGTCCAGTGCTACCACACAGCTGACTTTGGATTTATCCAGTGACTGGTGCCATTTAGTGGAGAGGTTTAACAACAAACCAGCAGCAGAGTAACCTTTCCTGAAGCCATATTAATGGTCACAAAGTAGTGAGTGGTAGTCAAAAAACTCTCATTTGTCTTGAGATTATTGTCTTAAGGATCTTGCCAGTGATTGACAGGAGTGATACTTGTCTGTAGTTGCTGACTTCTGCTCTGCTCTTCTTTTTGTCAACAGAGACTACATTTGCCTCTTTCCATAGAGAAGGCCATTTACACTGTACTAGGCAGTGCTAAAAGATGCGAGTTAAAGATGCTGCTAGCTGGTCTGCACATCTCAGCAATCTTGGGCCCAACTTGTCTGGGCCCACAGCCTTTTCTTGGTCAAGCGATTTAAGAAGGAAATACACCCCCTCCTGCCTTATTGTCACCACTGACAGTTTTGACACAGTTCTTGCAGCTAGCTAAGGAGGGTCCCTTGCTGGATCAGGAATTTGCATTTTGGTGACAAAGTGTTTGGCAAAGAGGTCCGCTTTCTCTTGACTACTAGTAGAGGTGGTCCCATCCTGTCGATTTAGAGGTGGAATGAGTTCATCAGGCAGATAACCTTGTCTGTCTTCGACCAGAGACCACCAGGTCTTGGAGCCTACTCAACCTGATGTTAGCTTTCTTTTTGTGTTTACCTCCCATTTAGCGATGATCCACTTTTGAACTTCACCCATATGCCTACAGGTTTGTCTTTGCAAGTTCCTGTTACATGTGGCAGGATGTCTCTTATACCTTCGTCATGCCTTGTACTTAGCGGTAGCAGTCTCTCTACACCGGAAGCCAAACAAAGGCTGATTTGTAGCCTTCATCACAAATTGCCTGTGAGGAATGTGTTCTCGTTGTAGATTAACGGTGTGTCCAGTGAAGGCTTTTACTTGGTTGTCAACATCCCCTTGGAGAAGAGCATTCCAATCGGTGGTGGCGAGCTCAGAGCAAAACGTTGTCCAATTACCTCTTTCCCTTAGCCAGGTTGTGCTTGTGGACTCCTCACCTTGTTCTTTTGGGATCTTAAGTGTCGTAAAAACAGCCTTGTGGTCAGATGATCCAACGTAGCCGAGGGGTTGACAAGTGACTATACCTTCTGCTAGATCGCTCACTACAGGGTCAAGGGAGGAGCCAGAGACATGAGTAGGAAAATCAACAAAGTTCCTCATATCAAATACCGCAAGAAAGTCATCAAAGTCCCTTTTTATAAGATTTTGGTTAAGGTCACCAACAATTATGATATATTGACAGTTGTGTTGTAGCAGAAGGGAGTCCACATTTTCCATTAGAAAGTTGATGGGGTCTGCATGTTGCCACTGAGGTCTGTACATTGCACATGCTAGTACAGAGGTACTAGTGTTTATGCATAGCTTGAAGAACATCATTTCAAGATGAGTCGAGATGGCAACATCAATGTACTGGGCATGTACACTTTTAGAGAAGCACACAGCAACACCTCCTCCTTGCCCTTGCCTGTCCCTTCTCATCCATGAGGTGTAGCCAACAATTCTTGCATAATTTTCTGGAGTCCTGTCGTCCAAAAATGTTTCAACAACAGCTATCATGTCGGGAAGTCTAGTGTTCACAAAACTGTGTGTGAGCTCTCCTCTAATGTTGACCGACAGGATGCTGATAGACTGGCTCCTCATGATGTATTCAGCTTGAGATGGTGGGTGTGTAAGGTGTGTAAGGTGCCTGCTCTTGAGAGGGGTAGGGCACCGAGGAAGCTGCACGGATGTAGGTCTGTTTTCTTGTATAAGGCACAATACCACCTGCTGGGCTGAGATAGGAGTAGCTGAGTGGGTGACGTGTGAGTGTGTTCACCAATTCAGAGATCTTGTTGGTTTGTTCCGAGAACAGGTCTCTAAACAGGTGGTCCTGTCTGTCAAGTTAATTTTTCTTCCTACACTGGTCCTCCTGATGTCCTTTCTTGTGGCAGTAATTGCACCTGGTATCTCGCAGACAGTTGTTATTGGTGTACCCCCTCCGGTGACAGCGAGAGCACTGCCTAGGTGCCTGGGAGGGTGGACTCCTATTTGTTGCACCTCCTGTGTTTCGTTGTTGATTTGTCAGCTGGTTCTGCCGCTGGGACTGTGTTGGTGGAAGGTGAGACAGCTAATGTCTTCCTCCTCCATGTCCTCCTCCACGTTTTCTACCACGTCTTCTACCACGCCCCTGTACAGTTCTGACAGATGTGTCCCTGCTGTTCGTATTTTGGCGCAGCAGGTGTTCAGGTGCAGTGATAGTTCCCTGGTTATTAACTGCACCAGTCTCTGATGGAGAAAATCCTGACTCAATACTTGCCGATGAAGCACTGATGCCATATTTTGGAACAGTGTCGGCAGGTGTGCTGACAGGTGTAGGATCAGAGATAGTATGGGCACTGTCTAGTGTACTGGCAGGTGCTGAAGCAGAGATGTCAGGTGTAGGAGAATTAACAGATTCAAGGCTTGCTTCGTTGCAGGAAAGAGGATCTGTTCCCATTTGAGCTCTATCTAACTGGGAAGCCTTATTTACGACAGAATTCCACCAGTTATTTATCTCTGAGTTAAGCTCAGTGTGGGACTTCCAGTCTTTGTCAATAGTGTCACCAACAGCTGAGCAGCTTATGTCACTTGATGTAGGCTTCACTGGCCTTCTAAAATAGCTTGAAGGGTATCTAATGATTTGGGAAGCTCATGAAGTGCTTCCCTTTGATGGATTATCTTAGATGCGACTTTACAACACAGCCAATGAGGGCAGTCTTGATCTTTGGAGAGGAGTCCCTGAGGTAGTACTTCTGAACCTTCATTCTGTAGTTCCAAGCATGTTTCTACATATACCACAGGATTATGGATATCCTTCAATTTTCTGAAATTTTTAACCTGGCTGCAACAAAATTCTTCTTCTGGAATGCAATCTGTGTGGTAGTAGTTGAATCAAGTAGGTTTCTCTCTCTCTCTCTCTCTCTCTCTCTCTCTCTCTCTCTCTCTCTCTCTCTCTCTCTCTCTCTCTCTCTCTCTCTCTCTCTCTCCTTCTCTCTCTCTCTCTCTCTCTCTTTCTCTCTCTCTCTCTCTCTCTCTCTCTCTCTCTCTCTCTCTCTCTCTCTCTCTCTCTCTCTCTCTCTCTCTCTCTCTCTCTCTCTCTCTCTCTCTCTGTCTCTCTCTCAAAGAGGTGGGGGATAGCGTGGTTTGTGCCTAGGACAGGGATCATTTCTCTCTTTTCTCCTCTCCAGAGAATAAATGTCAAGAGCTTTGAGGTGTTCCCATTAGTAATATCTTTTCCACCTTTGTTATCTACTCCTTAAGAGTAGCTGTTATTTCCTAATAATAATCGAAATGTTAGAGCATAAGTGATTTGAGAAACATTACCGTGTCACCACTGGAATTATTGTTTTTTAAAGTTTTCATCATCCACCCAGTCATTTTTCTGTCATTCTCTGCATATGCCCTATTGTGTTTTCTAAATTATAGGTTATCTGTCCTTATTATATTGAAGCCTTTTTCATTTTCCTATCGTTCTGTGATATTATCCAATATATTAGGTATTACTGATTCTCTTTGAGTCCTTCATTCTGTCCATATCTGAACAATTGGAATTTGTCTCCGGTAAACATCAGGTTACTTTCTATTGCTTACTGGAAGACTTATTTCATATCTCCTGGAAAATTTTTTGTCTTCTACCAAAATGACTTTGAAGCTAATTTTGGTGTTGTCCACAAAGGATGATACGATGCTGTGTCTTGTGTTGTCTTAGCTATGTCTGCCATGAAGAAGAGTAACAGCAGTCGCTAGCGTTTTTTTAAATCTTTCTGCTTCGAAGAAGAGGAAAGGCAATGATGCCAAAACTTTTGGTACTCAACATTTCACTCTGCTGAAGCTCAGTTGTTCACTACTACTCACTCTTTTCTATTTTTGAAAAATACTGAATATCATTTTCTTACTTTTCCTAATATACCTATTGACCTAATTTAATGTCCTCTCACTCCACGATTGTATTTACCTTAAGGAAGTCCGTGTAGACCACATCTGCGATTTCATTTTCTTTCAAATCATGATCTTCCATTCTTCAAGTTTCTTGAGTTGCGTAGGTCATGCTTTCCCATTATTATTGCTGTTATAATAATAATAATAATAATAATAATAATAATATTATTATTATTATTATTATTATTATTATTATTATTATTATTATTATTATTATTATTATTATTATTATTAATATTATTATTATTATTTTATTTTATTATTATTATTATTATTATTATTATTATTATTATTATTATTATTATTATTATTATTATTATTATTATTATTATTAAAATCAAAACTAAGTGCTAAACCCGCTAGGGCCATTTTGTCATGTAGGGGGGTGATGATTAGGGGAATATGGGGGTAAGCGGGGGGAGTCAGTAGGTAGCGGACAGGCGAGGTGGTAGGAGTGAGGTAGGTAGATAATGTAAGGTCACTGGTGACTACAACTTCACCTCTCATTACTCTACCCACCACACTACACTCCCTCTCACTACATGAAATAAAATAATGAATAAAATAGAATAACGGGGACCGTGAATATTACTATTCTACTCAAACACAGTTTATTATTAAGTCCTTGTACAATAATATATTTGGGAACAGGAGTACATCATTGGTTTAGATAAATGGGATGGTATGTATAAGCAGTGAGACAGGGAACACAATCAACTTGACCAAAATGAATATAACTTACAATATAGCACAGAGGACAGTTCACTACAGGAACTAAGCCCCAGGTCCCAAGACCTACACAGCACGAGTACTGCGCCAAGCCAGTACTCTGCCCATTGCCTCCAACAGTCTCCTCCAGAGACTTCAGCAGCCTTCTCCCGAGCCCTGCACCCCAGCAGCAGCTCCGCTCGAAGTCTCTGCTCAGGAGCTCTGCACCCCAGCAGCAGCTCCACATGAATCTCCTGATCATGCTTTTCCTTGGGCTTCTATGGTGGTCCAAGCACCCTCCACAACCACGTGTACGACCTGACGCCTAGGTCTGATGCCATCAAGAACAAAAGACCTCAGACGTGGGTGTGGCTGACAGACGTTTGTCAAGGCAAGGTGTGACCATATAATTGGTTAAATTAGGTCTCCCCAGAGACCTCACAAGCCCAGTTGAACTACATCACATCCCCCTTTCTCCCCCAATTTAAAATATCTGAGAACTAGGACAATTTGTCCTAGTTATTAGACTATTTTAATCCTAACCCCTTAATTCTATTACAATACAAAGACAAAATTATACATAATACAAAATTATTCAATTACATATATTTCCCTCAACCTCCTCAACTACCACAAGGCAGTATAATCAGTACACCTGGCAGTTGGCCAGCATAATAGTCGCTCTCTGGTGCAAAGCCTCCTTACCCGTCATTTCTCCTTAAACCTAAATATCGGGCTCTAGTGCCTTCCCTACTTCTACTAGAAATGCACTAGCCAATGCTAGTCACCCTCGCACGTTAACCATTGGGCCAAACCTCTCTAGGCTTCTATGGCATGGAAAACTGCTCCAACGGGTTGCATTCTTTCAAGTAACTGCAACTGAACCACTTCACGACCACCAAGGTCGCATTTTCGGCACACTTCGCATGCACACTACAACATCTGAAAATCGAGACAGGGCAGGCATCGCAGCTAAGACCCTCCATTATCCTATGCCACTACTAGGATTCACTGGCCTCATAAAACAAGGCGGCCATAATCACTGGACCGTATTCAAGGTCACCTTATTTCACACAGGTAACATTAACACTTCTGGCAAGTCAAAGTAGGCTGGGGACATCTCACACTCTCAATTGTCTCTCATGGCTGGCAGGGCATCCCTGCATACCGGTCGTACAAGTCGACCAGCAAGGCAGGATACGCCTCCATACCGCCCTTGAAAGCAGGCTGGTCCCAACAGCTGGAGTCCATCTCCGCGGCTCACTTCCTTCCACATCTCCGAGGATGGCAACTCCTTCATAGTAGATTCTCCTGTCCTGGCACATCACCTCTCATTACTCTACCCACCACACTACACTCCCTCTCACTACATGAAATAAAATAATGAATAAAATAGCAAATAACGGGGACCGTGAATATTACTATTCTACTCAAACACAGTTTATTATTAAGTCCTTGTACAATAATATATTCGGGAACAGGAGTACATCATTGGTTTAGATAAATGGGATGGTATGTATAAGCAGTGAGACAGGGAACACAATCAACTTGACCAAAATGAATATAACTTACAATATAGCACAGAGGACAGTTCACTACAGGAACTAAGCCCCAGGTCCCAAGACCTACACAGCACGAGTACTGCACCAAGCCAGTACTCTGCCCACTGCCTCCAACAGTCTCCTCCAGAGACTTCAGCAGCCTTCTCCCGAGCCCTGCACCCCAGCAGCAGCTCCGCTCGAAGTCTCTGCTCAGGAGCTCTGCACCCCAGCAGCAGCTCCGCACGAATCTCCTGATCATGCTCTTCCTTGGGCTTTTATGGTGGTCCAAGCACCCTCCACAACCACGTGTACGACCTGACGCCTAGGTCTGATGCTGTCAAGAACAAAAGACCTCAGACGTGGGCGTGGCTGACAGACGTTTGCCAAGGCAAGGTGTGACCATATAATTGGTTAAATTAGGTCTCCCCAGAGACCTCACAAGCCCAGCTGAACTACATCACAATTTAGCCCTGCAGGTTAGGATGTGCTAAAAGTGTAATATGCAAGATCAGAGACCAGCGAGACTGAAGAGTGCACCAGAGACAGAGTAAGGGCGGTGAGGAGTTATAAATCTGTCGCTGACAAAAAAAAGTCAAAAAGGAAATCTTTGTCAAAAGTGAGTGGCTGTCAGCGAGGAGGTCAGATAAAGTAAGGGCGTTAGAGTGATTATCATGCCGAAGCGAGTACGTACATACTCGCTGGTAGACAAGACAGTCTATAGCAAACTGAAAATTCTCATTGAGTGGGGCTGGGCACTTCTCCATGAGATACCCATGAGTGAGACGTGTGTCCAATTCGGGGAAGGGGGAGTGTAGTCTCCCAAACACGACATTGATGATAAAACGTAGATTAGAAACCTAAGCAATGTTTGAGAGAATGTAATTTGTTATGAATCAACTCAGTACATCGTTGCTACCAATGGTTCTGAAGGTCTCTAGAAGTGTCTAAGAATGGAATACCTCTATATGAAACGAGGAAATCATGAACAGATGACCGTGCAGCAGAGTCCGCCTACTCATTGCCCTGGACATCTACATACATGTCCAGAAAGCGATCTCTTTGTTTTACTAAAAATTCGGCGCAACCAAAGTTATATACGAAGAACTAGAGGATGAGGAGAATCAAACTCTATGATAGCCCTCGAAACACTAAAGGAATCTGAATCTGTTACGAATGTTGAGGAAGACAGGAAAGTAGTATATATAACAGAGAAGAGAACTGCATATAGCTCAGCTGTGAAAATGCTAGATGAGTCCAATAAATGACCTCATAAACACTGTCCGGAAACACTGCTGCAATCCCGCACACTCAGAGGATTTAGAACCATCAATGTAAACTGCAACGACACGATAAGGAGATAAGAAGTGGCTAAGAAAAAGGGAGAGAGAAGCTACTGTGGATAACTGAGCCTTCTCACATTGCAGTGGAGAGGAATTGACACGAATCCTTGGAATTTCCCAAGGGGGAAGAGAAAGGTAAGATGCTGGCTGAGCATATAAAGGGGGTAAATGAAGAGAAATCAAGAGAATATGAAGAGAAAAGGGTCGGGGTAAACAGGGGCAGCGAGCAAATAAAGGACCTCTACTAACGTCCGTTACCATCTTTTACGTTGAAGGCTAATGAAGGTTATGAGAGCGGACAAAATATCGAAGACAATGAACATCACAGCGATCGAGCAAAGATGGAACATTCGCTTCTGACCGTAGGCTCTCGTGCCCTACCTTACCTTTCATCCCAGTAAAATGGCAATCCAGAATAGCAACCTCTTATCCACCTAGCTACCTCGGCAGACAAAAGAGAGGGTGATCGGAAGTCTGCCACATCCCAGAACCTACGGGAGCGATGCACCCGTCATCCCAAGGACACCGAAAACTGCCCTCCAAGACTCCTGGAGTTTTACCTGGAGAGAGTTCCGGGGGTCAACGCCCCCGCGGCCCGGTCTGTGACCAGGCCTCCTGGTGGATCAGAGCCTGATCAACCAGGCTGTTGCTGCTGGCTGCACGCAAACCAACGTACGAGCCACAGCCCGGCTGATCAGGAACTGACTTTAGGTTCTTGTCCAGTGCCAGCTTGAAGACTGCCAGGGGTCTGTTGGTAATCCCCCTTATGTGTGCTGGGAGGCAGTTGAACAGTCTCGGGCCCCTGACACTTATTGTATAGTCTCTTAACGTGCTAGTGACACCCCTGCTTTTCATTGGGGGGATGGTGCATCGTCTGCCAAGTCTTTTGCTTTCGTAGTGAGTGATTTTCGTGTGCAAGTTCGGTACTAGTCCCTCTAGGATTTTCCAGGTGTATATAATCATGTATCTCTCCCTCCTGCGTTCCAGGGAATACAGGTTTAGGAACCTCAAGCGCTCCCAATAATTGAGGTGTTTTATCTCCGTTATGCGCGCCGTGAAAGTTCTCTGTACATTTTCTAGGTCGGCAATTTCACCTGCCTTGAAAGGTGCTGTTAGTGTGCAGCAATATTCCAGCCTAGATAGAACAAGTGACCTGAAGAGTGTCATCATGGGCTTGGCCTCCCTAGTTTTGAAGGTTCTCATTATCCATCCTGTCATTTTTCTAGCAGATGCGATTGATACAATGTTATGGTCCTTGAAGGTGAGATCCTCCGACATGATCACTCCCAGGGGGTGGATCAGCACATCCCCAGATGATTCAGATTTCATGGCTAACAACATTACCACCGAGGGCCTCAACGGAATGAGCAGATAACAATAACCTTTCCCCAACCTAGGAGCTAGAATTCCGGAGGGGAAATCCCCAAATGCCGAAAGCAGGAGAGGAAGGAGAGAGAGGGGGATGGAGAAAAGAGGTGGGATGGGGAAGGGGGGACGGGAATGATAGGGGCAGGAAAGGGGGGAGCGGGTGGCAGTTAGGTATGGTTTGAGGAAGAAGACTAAAAGGTCCAGGTCCTCAAACCAAGAACCTCTTCACCAAGGCCTGGAAACTCTCATGACCTAAACCCAATTGAGAATCTATTAGCACTAACCAAACACAAGATTGTAAAACAGGACTGCAGGTGAGGACGTTAGTGTACTCTCCTTGGATTGAACCAAGATGCCCTCCATCGAGCAACTTTACCAGCAGCTTAAGGAAGAATTGAGGGTAGCAAAGATGGAGATATGGCGATTGACTGAGGAGAACAAGAGGATTCGTAGCAGTCCCCCTGTTCTGAGTCCTCAGGTCAAGAAGGGAAACTGGACAGTGGCTGGACAGCATGGAACGAAGTTAACGATCAAGAAGACGAATGGAAAGGTAGAAACGATGAAGAAGAAAGAGACTGCTGTGGAAACTGTTGTGGAAACATCTAATGCATTCTCTGTGCTACCCGATGAATGTGAGTCGACTACTGGAAACGTCACGACGAACGACACAAGGAAGGTAAGAATATTGTTGTTGGGGATAGCCAGGTTAGGTACATGGATAGGGCGTTCTGCTTGAAGGACAGGAGTAGGAGACAGAGGGTTTGCTTTCCTGGAGCTGGGATGGAGGATATTGTTAGCCGGCTTGACAACATCATGAATGGTAATGGGATCAATCCTATTATCTGCCTCAGTGCTGGAGGTAACGATGTAGGTAAGCATAGAAGTGAGGATTTAGTTAGAAGGTTCAGGACAGCAATAGACATAATTAGGAAGATGGGGGCACCCTGTTATATGTGGCATTTTGCCAAGAAGGAGTGTTGGAAATGAATGGTTTTCCAGAGCTATTGGTATTAATTGTTGGCTGGATAAACACTGTAAGGGTAATACAATACCATTCATTGACAACTGGGACAACTTCCGAAATTACATGTATGCCAGGGATGGGGTTCACTTATCCAGGGCAAGTGTGGGCTTTCTTGCTAGCTCAGTTGAGGTTGTTGTTAGGGCTTTAAACTAGGATTGGTTAGAGGTATGGGTTTAGAAATGATAAATAATGAGTATGGATATATTGCCTTATGCTCTGATATTAAGAATCTTAATAGTAACTGTCATGGAGTAACTCTGGGCAGTGATGATTTCAGAAATTGTGCAAAAACAAAGATAAATAGGAAAAATGTGCAGAAGAAAAAACATATGACGGTATTTTATGCTAACAGTCGAAGTACAAGAAATAAGATTAATGAACTACATTTGGTAGCGTGTGCTGGGAATTTTTATGTTATTGCATTAACTGAAACCTGGTATGATTTAAAGAGTCGGGATATGATTGCCAAGTGTAATATTCAAGGGTTTAAGCTCTTCCATGTGGATAGATGTAATGGGAAAGGGGGAGGAGCTGCATTATATGTTCGAGAAAATATTAATTGTTGCATAAAAACAGATATAAAAATAGATGGAACAGTAACAGAATCTGTTTGGGTAGAGTTTGTAGAAGGTCAAGAAAAACTAATTCTAGGTGTAATATATCGACCTCCAGGCTTGGATCACGATAGAGGGAGACTTCTTTGGGACGAAATTGTTAGGGCTTCTAGACACAATAACATAATGATAGTAGGGGACTTTAACTTTAGCCAAATTGACTGGAATTCTTTGACCGGTAATCTAGAGTCCAGTGACTTTATGGAAACAGTTCAGGACTGTTTTCTGAAGCAGTGTGTAACAGAGCCTACCAGGGGTAATAATTTGCTTGACCTAGTCTTGTCAAATAAGGAAACACTCGAAAATAATCTGGAGATCACTGAAGAGCTTGGCACAAATGATCACAAATCCATCACTTTTAGCATTAACTGGGAATACAAGAATAATGATAATACAGTAAAGAATCCCTGATTTTCGTTCTGCCGATTATAGTGGACTTAGGGAACACCTGTCAGCTCTCTATTTCAACACTATAACTCACCTGGCCCTATTACAGGCTCTGATCACATCCCAGTCATTTTACACATCTCCAACCCTATCCTCATCCCAGATGCACCTTCCTTCTACAAGAACGCTGACTGGGATGCTTTCAAACAACACATAGACAATACTAATCTCACCTATGACTACAACAACAAACCTATCTCTGACATCGATACTCAACTTGATCTCATCCAGGACACCATTACACAAGCAGCGAACACCGCAATACCAAAGAAAACTCACACCACTCGTTATTCCTTCAAACCGTCACTCAGAACAAGAAGACTAATTATCTGCTACCACAACCGCTTCCTCTATAACACACATAGATTTAATCGAATCCGATTAGATCTTACTTACCTTAGAAACATTTTACACAGCCAAGACCAAGACCACAACAATCACTGGTCACAACTCATACAACAAGCGGACAAACAGCGTATTAAAAACACTAAAGCCTTGTGGAACTTTATCAAGAAAATCAGAGGCACAACTCCCACCAACAAATTCAAACACATCACCCACAACAACATACACATATGTAAAGTAAAAGGACACAAGTGTGACATTTTATTGTGGCAACGTTTCGCTCTCCAGGAGGTTTATCAAGCCATTACAAACAATACATGTATGTATGTATAATGTTCGCCAAGACCGAAGTCCTGGCACGGGTCTCAATCTTGCGATGACCCGTCTCTGACTCCCGAGGGAGAAAGGTTTCTACAAAGATGCGACGTATGCTGCTCAAACACTCTTCTGGTCAGTTCAACTGGTGCATCTCATAAGCGACAAGACCATATGTACTCCTAACTATGGACACTAGCGAGGAGGAGGATATGTCGTTATCACAGGTAACAGCTTGTCTGGTTCGTTGACTCCATGGTACACTAGTGTGGCCGCAGTCATCTCTGGGTCCTCTTCGGGAGGGAATATCACTCCTAGTTGCCTGCGGAGTGTCTCAGTAACTTCGCACTCCAGAAGATAGTGTGTTAGGGGCCGCTGGACAACGTGCTGACAGTACTGGCACATCTCCTCCTCAGCCTTGTCTACCATCATCTTGTCTGTGGGAAAGCCCAAACGAAGCCGATGGATGCCGGTACACTGCGCTCTGGACCAGCTTCTATCATATGGAGGGTGTTCTCCCTGAGTCGCTGCTCGGTACCACTGTTGAGATGGGGTATCACCTAAGACCTCCCCCATAAGTTTCATGGCTCTGGCAGCCACCAGTTTGGTCTGTCATAGGCTGATTGGGACAGTAATCCCAACATGTGGATAATCTGTTGCTGCCTTGGCTGCATCATCTGCCGCCTCATTTCCCCGGATGCCAGCATGGCTGGGGATCCAGTTCAATGTCGATCTGTTACCCTGAACTTCTAAGGCTGTCATTATGCTCAGGATCGATGTGATGAGGTGAACATTGTCCTGTGGTTGAGGATGGGAGAGGGCATTGATTGCAGAGGTGGAATAAACATGTATGACAGGTCGGAGTCGATGTCGTAGGGCATGTGACAATGCCTGCTGAATCGCCACCAGCTCAGCTTGAAGGATCGTGCAGTGGTCAGGGAGTCGCCAGCCTTGTGTGTGACCATTGTGGTACAGTCCAGCTGCTGCTCTCTTCCTGTCAGGGTCGACAGAACCATCTGTGAAATACACTGCACATGTGCCTCCCTCTGCCAGTGCCATGCTTGTCTCAGCATGATTGCTGAGGGTGTCTTGACTGCAGAGACGCTTAGAGATGGGTAGCTGCATGATGCAAACATCGGCTGGATCTGGGCGCCAGGGAGGTGGTGGATGGTACCCAGCAACAGGAAGGTCACAACTCTTCTCAAGGAGTAGTTGTATAGGCAGCAGCTTCGGCCCAGCAGCACAAAACGAACGAATCCAGGAGTAGTCCGTGAAGAGTGTGGGATACTGTGCCATGGTTGTCAATATCCATCTTCTTAGTGGGGTACCTTGCTGCCGGTGCAGAATCGTGGCCACTTTGCAGGCGTTTATGTATCTTACTCTGTCAGCCAAGGAAGGAAGCCGAGCCTCAGATCTGATACATACTGTGTTGGTCCAGATGGGGGCCCCAAGCATAGTTCTTATCGCCTGATTTTGTACGACCTCCACCCTTTGCCTGCTCCGCGGGAAGAGATGAGCTAACGCCGGTGCACCATAGTCAATGAGCGAGCGTATAGCTTGTATATAGTACAAGCAAAGTACATCTTTGCTTGCCCCTGCATGGTGCCTCGTCATGGCTCTCATGGCGTTGAGTCTGAGTAGAGCACGTGACCTGACATACTCGGCCTGTTTCTGAAAGGTCAGCTTTTTATCAATGAAGATTCCCAAGTACAGGTAGGAGCCTGTCCACTCAAGTTCTATATCCTGAATACGTAATCTATTCACAGGATCTGGTCCCTTGAACATCATTGCAAGAGATTTCTCGGCCGAGATCTTGAGGCCTAGTTCCTTGCAAGACTGCGTAATTAGGTCCAAAGCTCTCTGAGCCTGTCGTTCTAAATTGCCTTTCCCATTCACTACGAGTGCAAGATCATCAGCATAGCTGAGGAGCTTTGTACCACTATCAAAGGGAAGGCTCACAAGTTCCTGCATAAGGATGTTAAACAGGGTAGGACTGAGCACACCTCCTTGTGGCGTACCATTTTCCAGGGATTTAAAGGAAGAGTAGTGTCCCTGAAAGCTGACACAGGCCTGCCTGCCCCGAAGGTAGGACTCTATCTAGGCCAGGAGGCGTCCTTTGATTCCCTTCCGAGCTAGTATTGCCAGAATTGCTGTGGGGCTGGCTAGCTCAAATGCCTTTTCAAGGTCGAGGTATACGACAATACTAGGTTTTTTGTTACTATCAGCAATCTGGCTTAGTAGAGTGGTTATGCACTCTGCTGTACCCACTCCTTTGGTGAAGCCAAATATGTGATGATGAGAGGGTCCAAGTTTCCATAGGAGGTGGTTTAACACCATCCTCTCAGCAGTCTTGGCTAAGCAGTTGGTCAGTGATATGGGTCTCATACTGCCTGGGTCCTTGAGCTTTGGAATTGGTACCATGGTAGCTTTCTTCCAAGCTGCTGGGAGTGTCCTGGCCCTCCACGACTTGTTAATGACTTCTAGTATGGCCTCCCATCCACTCTGCCCAGCCCGTGCAATCATGGAGTATGTAACACCATCGATGCTCGGGGCAGTGTCACCTGTGTTCTTAATGGCACGTCGGAGTTCCAAGTCCGTGAGGTCTTCATCAGTCACATCTTCCGACTCACATGCAGCGTGTATCGTTAGCTGGCGCTGTGGCAGAAGATCTGTCTGTATATTCCGGATGTCCTGTGGGAGCTGAGTGGAGGCTCCCCTGGAAGTGAAAAGCTCCACTAGTTTCTCAGCTTCCTGGGTTCGGGTGTGCTGGTGGCCTCGGCTTGCTCTTGCCAATTGCTATGTTGAGCTTGCCCCATATCTCAGATAAAGTGGTGTGATGCCCGAATGTTGAGCACCACTCCAGCCATTTCTCAGTTTTTACTCTGAGAGAGACTCTGCGGGCATGCTGCACAATGGCTCTCAGAGTATTCCTGTTCTCTGCCGTAGGGTTACGCCTGTATAGCTTCCTAAAAGAGTTGATGCGGTGGTTCTGCTCCCGCACCTCGTCGTTGCAGAACCACCAGTCACTTTTGTGAGTGCGTCCTGCGTACTTCTTTGGAATTGCGCGCTCTGCTGCCTGGGTGAGAACAGTGATTAGCTCCTGTTCAGCCGTATCACAGTCTTCAGATAGAGAGTATGTGGACCACCAGTCATGAAGATAATCCTGGAACACCTTCCAGTTGGCCCTCTTTACGTCCCATCTAGGAGGCAGCACAACTGTGGGAGGCCTGTTGATGTTGAAGGTGATGATCACTGCAAAGTGGTCACTGACAAGGTGAGGATGAGTTTCCCATGTGGGTCCTGCTGCGAGTTGTCTTGACCCGAAGGTAAGGTCGAGGCAGCAACCCAACAGGTGTGTGGGGTCTCCATTGTTTAGCAACTTTACCTCTGGAATATTGTGTAGGAGCATTGCTATGTGTCTGCCAGCAGCATTGGTTGCTGAGTGAAAGTGCAGCATTGGGTGATGTGCGTTGAAATCTCCACCCACAATAATACACTCAGTGCGTGCTAGTGCGAGGAGCTCTGCGATGTCGAGGGTGTGTCTTGGGTTCTTGTAGATGTTATAGATGGTAATGGGCGCCCCAGGTATGTGTGCAAGGATGGCCTGTACCTCGACATCCTCCCCACAGTCCACATGGTTGGCTATAACCTCGTGAGGTATTGTATTGGATACAAATACAGCTGTGCCTCTGCAGTGAACGCCCGGGTCCATGTGCCGAAAATACCCAGCAAAACTGGGTAGTCTTGGGCACATAGTCGGGACAGTCAGAGTTTCTTGTAGCAAGACGATGTCAACCCGATCCCGAATTAATGCTTCCAGCAAGAGATGCTGTTTGCCCCTCAGGCCCTGAAAGTTCCATTGTAGGACCTTGAGGGTGTGATTTGGTACCGAGGTTATTCCATCACTGTTGTTTCCTGAGCTGGAGACTGAGTCCTGCCCGCTCTGAGAACCTGCAAATTCATGGCATCCACTGTCTCCTCTTCGGTCAGAAAGCACACTCTCAGGAGCGTATTGACCATCTGCCGGAATGCGCTCTGTTGTTCCGTGGAGTTGATTGTGTTGCAAATAAGATCCGTGAACACCTTGATGAGTGCTACGAGATCCTCCCTGGTGAGGGCCTGTTTTGGGGTTCGGCTCGAAACAGTGGATATTATCTGGGCTGTTGTGGTCTGTAGGGACTGCTGAGGGTTGGATTTCTTTATTGTATGCATCATGGTCTGTTGCTGTATACCAGGTTGGGTAGCCGGGATCTGCTGGTGAGGTGCCAGTTGAGTCTGCAGAGTGCCTGTGCCGGGTAAGGAGTGCCTGCGTTGTCGTGCTATGGCCGGTGGGGGCTCGTTTAGTGCCGCCTGCTGATTGCATTGACCAGATGCACCCTGTTGACGCCTCCTGTTCCTCTTGTTTCTGTTTCTTCGTTGAGGTAGGGGTGCAGGAAGTTCTTGACCTTGACGCCTGGTTGAGGCTTCGAGGGTTGGGAATTCCTGGGCATTGACTTGGGTTAGCTGCTGAGAGATCTGCGGTATGGCAGGGTTCTCTGCACCCATCGTTTGCTGAGACTGACGATCCGTCGTAGCCTGTTGCCGAGATTTTGGCGTCTTCCAGACTTCTTGAATTCTGGCGAGCCTCTCGGGGCATCGAGGATTTCAGGCATGGTGTTTCTGCCTGCAGTTCGGGCATTGTGGAGTGGGTGGCGATGCATTTTTCAGCTTGGTGATGCATTCCTCGGTAGGGTGCTGCTGGCTGCAGACACCGCAGATTACTCTGTTCGGACAGAGTGCACCCAGGTGTCCATAATGCTGACACTTGAAACAGCGTACTGGTTCTGCTGTGAAGGTCCTGACATCGTACCTGCCCCAAGAACCGAGGTCCAGCTGGGATGGCAGTGGTCCTACATGCTGAATGAGGACCTGTCGGGTTGGTGCATTGCCTGCTGTCTTTGCCTTGAGACGTTGAGCTGACACCACACTGGGGTGAGCTGCTACTGCCTCGATGGGCATCATCAGCGGGTATCGCATCACTACACCCTTGGTGATTTTCTGCCGAGAGTCCAGTTCCTCCAGGGTGAATGAGCGATCTGTCTCCATGACTCTCTTCAAGGTGGTATACATTTCCTTGTTGAGAGGAGTCAATATTGGTTCTCCCCTCAAGTTGAACCATATCTTGAACTTCAGGTTGTGTCGTGATTCCAGGTATGAAACAACGCCGTAGTGGGTTCTGTGGTCCCCGTAAGACTTCACCTTGAATTTGACAGGTCGGTTGAGCTGGTTTGCCTGCTCCTTGGACGGACGGCGCTCCTTCTTGTTGTCCACAGTGTTCCATCCCTCCTGGTTTTCGGCGGGTGGGGTGTTTATTTCCTCCCCTGTTTCTATTGTCGCTGGTTCCATGGTTGGGACTGTCAGATCTGCTACAATGTGAGCAGGATCTTCCTCTTCCTCTCGCAACTTCTTCGCAAAAAATTTCGCCCCGTATTTCCGAATCTGAGTCCTCCGTCGTGTTCATGGAGCATCGTGGCCTCTTCTTTTCGGCAGAAGCCATGTGCCTATCTTGTGATAAGGTAGTGAACTCCGTGAACTGAGTGTGTGTCAGCTGAGTGGTTGTAGAGATTCTGCAAGCAGAAATGATGACCGCAAAAACGCATGTGTTCAACATAGAGACGATGTTGGCCCCCTCATGAAATTCAATGAAGCTAAACTAGTTATTAAAGAAGACGACTTAAGACGGAGAAAATGCATTATAGCTGCACTAATTTCTGTCAGTAACACTATAAAGCAAAAATCCGGTAGTTACAGTATTTCAAAAATACTAAGCAAGAGGATATTACCCATCCTGGGAACTGGTGTTACTTGATGCCAGCAGGTCCCTCTCTAGCCTCACCTCCTTAGTTCCGTTACTACTACTACTACTACTACTACCACCTCTACCCACGCGTCACCTCACCTAACTCCTGCCACTATATATATATATATTTTCTTAGTTTTCTCTGTATTAGGACTGAAGAAGCCACTCGTGGCGAAACGTTTCCTTTAATAAATGTCCTGAACTGTACATAAGTGAGAACATTAAAATGGTAAAATGTACATAAGTGTCTTTTTCCACATACCCAGATGTTGCACATGTGTCTTAATTTCATCTTGTCGGTATTATATGCCATTCTTGCACATCACAGGAGACTCTTGAAAAAAGTGGCAGCTCATGGTATAGGAGGTAAAGTTCTAGCATGGACTGAGGCATGGCTTACCAATAGAAAGCAGAGAGTTGCCATTAATGGGGTGAAATCTGAATGGGGAATAGTCACTAGTGGCGTTCCACAAGGATCAGTTTTAGGCCCTCTCTTGTTCATAATTTACATTAATGACCTTGATGAAGGGATTACGAGTGACATGAGTACATTTGCTGATGATACAAAGATAGGCCGTATAATTCACTCTGAGGAGGATAGCAATGAACTCCAGGAGGATTTGGACAAATTAATGTCCTGGTCTGAAAAGTGGCAGATGAAGTTCAATGTCGATAAGTGTAAGGTACTAGCCCTTGGTAATGAAAATAACCCTCGAAGCTATAATCTAGGTGAAGTAGAGCTTGATCATACAGAATGTGAAAAGGACTTGAGAGTCATGGTGAGCAGAAATCTAAAGCCAAGACAGCAGTGCCTTAGTGTGCGCAACAAGGCCAACAGATTACTTGGATTTATACACAAATAACCCGCACATAAAAGAGAGAAGCTTACGACGACGTTTCGGTTCGACTTGGACCATTGACAAAGTCACACTAACAGAGGTACGAACGAACGAACGAAAGTTCAGGTGGTAAGATCCCAAATGGGATGAGCGGTGAAGACGGGACAGACGAAGAATAGTGCTGGAGGGGAGTGTTCTTAGTCGTAGAAAATGAGCCCAGCAGCGAAGGCGATCGTGGGACAGATATTGAGAAGAGAAATTCAGGCTCTTCTGTTAGGACTCCAGTGGGGTGAGCGAGGAGGAAGGGACATGCGACGTCTAGGGCTAGAGAGGAGTGTAGAACTGGGCCATGTCTTTACCCAAAAATGCTAAGGCAAACGTGGGTCAGAGAATGGTACCTGTCATAGAAGGTACCTGTCAGCGGATCCAAGGTTATTTGTAAGTAGGGTTAGGAGCAGTATCATGCAAGGAGTAGAAAAGGTTGTGTTGGTTTGTGGGTCTGCGAATGTCTTCGTCAAGGAGAGAGGTCCAGTAGTCATGTCGTGTCTCAAGTTTGTCTATCTGTCTGTCACTGAGCCTCTTCCAGTACAGATTCAGCGCAGGGATGTCTAACTGGGCATGGAGAGACTCGCTTGTGGCGAACTCCTCCCATCTGACATCAAGCACCCAGCGCAGCGCCTTGTTCTGGACACGCTGCAGTTTAAGTAAGTTTGTTTTTGCTGCAAGAGAGAGGGCTAGAGGAGAGTAAGTTATCAGAGGACGTATTAGGGATTTGTAGAGGTGTAGTTTGGTGCGTTGAGAGGCATGTTTCAGCTTGTAGAGGCCCGCAAGGGCCTTACTAGCTATTGCATGCCTTGAGTGAATGTGTCCGTGTAAACGAAGAAGGTAGTCAAGATTAACGCCAAGGACAGTGACAGATTGTGTGATAGGGAAGTAAGTGCGGGTGTCAGCTGTTCTGAGTTCGACAGGTAATGGAGGATCACGTTTCCTGTAGTTAAAACCTGTAATGCTGGAGTTAGCTGCATTGGTTTTGATCCTCCATTTTTGTTCCCAGATGGCTATCCTGTCGACCTCATTTTGTGTTTTGTGTGTGAGTGTATCTATACTGGCATGAGTGATAAGTTGTGTAATGTCGTCTGCATAGGCTAGTGTGATGGAGTTGTGGTATACAGGTGTTGGAACGTCATTAGTGTATAAAATGTAGAGGGTAGGGGAGAGGACAGATCCCTGGGGTACTCCGGCTTTTAGTGTGAAGTAGTCAGAGTAACAGCCTTGGAATTTGATTCTCATGGTACGGCCGTCTAGGAAGTTGCAGAGGAGTTTACGAGTAGTGAGAGGCAGGTTGAAGTTAGTGCAGAGTTTGTACTTGAGCCCTTCGTGCCAGACAGTGTCAAAGGCCTTTTCAACGTCTTTTGCAACCAGGGCTGTCCTGTTTCTTTGTTTTGTGTTGATGTGGATGTAGTTGAGAATGATGTTAATGGCATCCTGTGTGGATCTGTGTGTTCTGAAGCCAAACTGGCCATCAGAAAGTAGAGAATTGTGTTCCAGGTATCTGCGAAGGCGATGATTGATGAGTTTTTCAAAGAGTTTTCCTAAAGTTTCGAGGAGGCTGATAGGGCGATAGTTTCTAGGGTCAGAGTGGTCTTTATTGGGTTTAGGAAGGAGGATAGCAGTAGCAGCTTTGAAGAGGGAAGGGAAGTATCCAGAGGCAAGGGAGGCATTGAGGAGGTTTGTGTAGGCAGTAATGATAGAGTCAGGAAGGTGTTTCAGGATAATATGGTTTAGGCCAGAAGCACCAGGAGCCTTGGGAGGAAGGTGTCTGAGGAGAGTTTTAATGTCTGTGTTGGTGAAAGGAGTGTCGAGTTCTTGGGAGGAGGTAAGAGAGTCTAGATGTATGTGGCTGTCTGGTGTTGTTTCTTGTGTGTGTGCAGTGTTCCAGTGTTCTATGTTCTGATTTTCGAAAGAGAAACACGTAAAGCCAACACATAGTTCAACAAGGTCGATGAAATCGCTGGCTGGAATGGGAAGATCAAGTGAATCGTCAATTTTCCTGCGCAAGAGATCGATGGCTTGTGTAGTAGGTACTTTGGTGAATAGGGAAGTCACGTCAAGGCTGGAAAGTTTCTTGTTCCTGATGTTGATGTTGCGAATGCGATTGAGAAGATCACCCACATCGCAACATCAACATCAGGAACAAGAAACTTTCCAGCCTTGACGTGACTTCCCTATTCACCAAAGTACCTACTACACAAGCCATCGATCTCTTGCGCAGGAAAATTGACGATTCACTTGATCTTCCCATTCCAGCCAGCGATTTCATCGACCTTGTTGAACTATGTGTTGGCTTTACGTGTTTCTCTTTCGAAAATCACCTCTTTCAGCAGACTTTTGGACTACCCATGGGTTCGCCACTCAGTGCGGTCCTGGCGAACCTATACATGGAACATCTAGAAGCCGAACGTTTCTCCACCATTATTCCTTCGTCTGTCACCTGGCTCCGTTATGTTGACGACATTCTCCTCATAACTCCTAAATGCTTCAACGTTCAAGCTCTCCAAGACAAGCTCAACCAGGTCGAGCCTTCAATCCAGTTCACACTTGAAGAAGAAGTCGACAACACTCTTCCTTTCCTTGATGTTCTGCTCTGCAAAGCTGACCACGAACTTCGTTTTAAAGTCTATCGAAAACCCACCAACCAAAACGATCTTCTCCACTTCTACTCTCACCACGACACCAAAACCAAACGTGGTGTAGTTATAGGCTTCTTCCTGCGTGCACTCAGAATCTGCAGCAATGAGTTCCTTGAGGAAGAATGCACTATAATTGAACAAGTATTTTCTAAACTCCACTATCCTCGTCACTTCATCAGAGACTGCAGACGGCGGGCATTAAACATCTTCAACACACCCAGAGAAGACACTGCCGAGAAGAGATACATAGTCCTCCCCACCAACTCCATTGCCAAACATGTTTCCAACATCTTTTCCAATACATCATTCCAAGTATCTACCTCCACAACCACGACCATCAAGGACATCACCAGTAGTAGACAGGACAAGCCTCCATCCTCTGCAGGGGTATACATAATCCCTTGTAATGACTGCAACAAATTATATGTGGGCGAAACATCAAGAGACCTCCAAACACGTATTTCAGAACACCAATATGCAAGCAGGACTGACGATACAAGGAATGCCTGTGTACAACATCGCAATTCACACAACCATTTATTTAACTACAGAAACTCAAGACTTATCGCCACAGAAGACAACACTCAATACCGAAGAATCCTGGAATCATCGCTTATCTCTATAACCAACAATTTCAACCAGAACAACGGCTTCTATAACATAGCTGAACCACTCGCCAAGAAACTTCTTCATCGCTATCCCACATAAGAACATAAAACACTACAGAAGGTCTACTCACAACTTGTCTAATACCCCTGCCAAGCTACCCAAGACTCTATAACCCCACCCGGTAGATCATCAGACGCAGCATTCTCCACCTGACCTCAACATTCTGAACATGACTGTAAATACTCCCGTACCTTCCACCCCAGGTAGATCTGTGTGTGACTTGAAAAAGCCCACTGTGTGGGTGAAACGTTGTCAATAAAGGATCACATTATACTGCATATGTGTTTATATTTCCATTGTGTCGGTATTTTATACCATTTATTTCCAATCTGATTAATGATACTCAGCATGGATTTAAGAGAGGCCGTTCTTGTCTAACTAATTTATTAACTTTCTTCAGTAAAGCTTTTGAGGCTGTTGATCACGATAAAGAATTTGATATTATTTACTTAGATTTTAGTAAGGCTTTTGATAGAGTTCTGCACCAAAGACTGTTAAAGAAAGTGGCAGCTCATAGCATTCAGTGAAAAGTGCTCTCATGGATCGAGTCATGGCTCACAGACAGGAAGCAGAGAGTGTCCATAAATGGGGTTAAATCCGAGTGGGGATCTGTAACAAGTGGCGTTCCACAGGGATCAGTCTTGGGCCCGGTGTTGTTTATAATATATATCAATGACCTTGATGAGGGTATTACTAGTGATATGAGCAAATTCGCCGATGACACAAAGATAGGTAGGATAATTGATTCAAACGTAGATGTTAGGGAACTTCAGGAGGATTTAGACAATCTCTATTCTTGGTCAGAAAAGTGGCAGATGCAGTTCAATGTAGATAAATGCAAGGTTCTGAAGCTCAGGGGTGTCCATAATGTAGAACTTAGCCATACAGATTGCGAAAAGGACTTGGTGGTTATGGTGAGCAGCAACCTTAAACCAAGACAGCAGTGCCTAAGCGTACGTAATAAAGCAAATAGATTATTGGGATTTATATCAAGAAGTGTAAGCAACAGAAGTCCAGAGGTCATACTGCAGCTTTATACATCATTAGTAAGGCCTCACCTAGATTATGCAGCTCAGTTCTGGTCTCCATATTACTATGGACATAAATTTGTTAGAAAACATTCAGCGTAGAATGACTAAATTAATACATAGCATTAGAAATCTTCCTTATGAAGAAAGATTGAAGACTCTTAAGTTACATTCACTTGTTAGACGAAGAATGAGGGGAGACCTGATCGAAGTGTATAAGTGGAAGATGGGTATTAATAAAGGGGATATTAATAAGGTCTCGAGGATATCAAAACTGAACGTGGTGTAATTATAGGCTTCTTCCTGCGCGCACTCAGAATCTGCAGCAATGAGTTACTCGAGGAAGAATGCACTGTAATTGAACAAGTATTTTCTAAACTCCACTATCCTCGTCACTTTATCAGAGACTGCAGACGACGGGCATTAAACATCTTCAACACACCCAGAAGAGATACACAGTCCTCCCCACCAACTCCATTGCCAAACACATTTCCAACATCTTTTCCATTACCTCATTCCAAGTATCTACCTCCACAGCCACGACCATCAAGGACATTACCAGTAATAGACAGGACAAGCTTCCATCCTCTGCAGGGGTATACATAATCCCTTGTAATGACTGCAGCAAATATATGTGGGCGAAACATCAAGAGACCTCCAAACACGTATTTCAGAACACCAATACGCAAGCAGGTCTAACGATACAAGGAATGCCTGTGTACAACACCGTAATTCACACAACCATTTAATAAACTACCGAAACTCAAGACTTATCGCCAGAGAAGACAACATATATATATATATATATATATATATATATATACATATATATATATATATATATATATATATATATATATATATATATATATATATATATATATATATATATATATATTTTTATTTATTTATTTACTTATTTATTTATTTATACATAGTTTGTCACGGCTTGATAAAGCTCCTGAAAAACGATAGGTTGCCCCCCCCCAAAAAAATGTCTCATTAGTGGCTCATGTTTCCTTTTAACTAACATTATTATTATTATTAG
The DNA here is from genome assembly GCF_038502225.1 of Cherax quadricarinatus. Classification (NCBI taxonomy): domain Eukaryota; kingdom Metazoa; phylum Arthropoda; class Malacostraca; order Decapoda; family Parastacidae; genus Cherax; species Cherax quadricarinatus. The sequence continues at coordinate 25,711,962 of NC_091345.1, forward strand.
TAGTAGCAGTATTATGATTATTATTATTTTTGTTATTGTTTTTAGTATTATTGTTGTTGTTGTTATTATTATTATTATTATTATTATTATTATTATTATTGATGTTATTATTATTACCATTATTAATCTGTCCCGATGCAGTTGCAGCAGCTAGCATCGCAGGCCCCAGCGAGCTCTTCATCAAGAGTGGCTCCACCCTTGTGCTGAGCTGCATCGCCCTCCTCCACCCTGACGCCGTCAGCAAGGTGAGTGTGCACCCTTGTATTGGATACAAATACAGCTGTGCCTCTGCAGTGAACGCCCGCGTCCATGTGCCGAAAATACCCAGCAAAACCGGGTAGTCTTGGGCACAGAGTCGGGACAGTCAGAGTTTCTTGTAGCAAGACGATGTCAACCCGATCCCGAATTACTGCCTCCAGCAAGAGGTGCTGTTTGCCCCTCAGGCCCTGAATGTTCCACTGTAGGACCTTGAGGGTGTGATTTGGTACCGAGGTTATTCCATCGCTGTTGTTTCCTGAGCTGGAGACTGAGTCCTGCCCGCTCTGAGAACCTGCAAATTCATGGCATCCACTGTCTCCTCCTCGGTCAGTAAGCACACTCTCAGGAGCATACTGACCATCTGCCGGAATGCGCTCTGTTGTTCCGTGGAGTTGATTGTGTTGCAAATAAGATCCGTGAACACCCTGATGAGTGCTACCAGATCCTCCCTGGTGAGGGCCTGCTTTGGCGTTGGGTTCGAAACAGTGGATATTACCTGGGCTGTTGTGGTCTGTAGGGACTGCTGAGGGTTGGATTTCTTTATTGTATGCACCGTGGTCTGTTGTTGTATACCAGGTTGGGTAGCCGGGATCTGCTGGTGAGGTGCCAGTTGAGCCTGCAAAGCGGCTGTGCCGGGTAAGGAGTGCCTGCGTTGTCGTGCTATGGCCGGTGGGGGCTCGTTTAGTGCCGCCTGCTGATCGTGTTGACGAGATGTTCCCTGTTGACGCCACCTATTCCTCTTGTTTCTGTTTCTTCGTTGAGGTAGGGGTGCAGGAGGTTCTTGACCATGACGCCTGGTTGAGGCTTCGAGGGTTGGGAATTCCTGGGCATTGAGTTGGGTTAGCTGATGAGAGATCTGCGGTGTGGCATTGTTCTCTGTACCCATCGTCTGCTGAGGGTGATGATCTGTCGTAGCCTGCTGCCGAGTTTTTGGCGTCTTCCAGACTCCTTGAATTCTGGCGAGCCTCTCGGGACATCGAGGATTCCAGGCATGGTGTTTCAGACTGCAGTTTGGGCATTGTGGAGTGGGTGGAGATGCACTTTTCAGCTTGGTGATGCATTCCTCGGTAGGGTGGCGCTGGCTGCAGACACCGCAGATTACTCTGTTCGGATAGAGTGCACCCAGGTGTCCGTAACGGTGACACTTGAAACAGCGAACTGGTTCTGCCGTGAAGGTCCTGACATCGTACCTGCCCCAAGAACCGAGGTCCAGCTGGGATGGCAGTGGTCCTATATACTGTATGAGAACCTGTCGGGTTGGTGCATTGCCTGCTGTCTTTGCCTTGAGACGTTGAGCTGACACCACACTGGGTTGAGCTGCTACTGCCTCGATGGGCATCATCAGCGGGTATCGCATCACTACTCCCTTGGTGATCTTCTGCTGAGAGTCCAGTTCCTCCAGGGTGAATGAGCGATCTGCCTCCATGACTCTCTTCAAGGTGGTATACATTTCCTTGTTGAGAGGAGTCAATATTGGTTCTTCCCTCAAGTTGAACCATATCTTGAACTTCAGGTTGTGTCGTGATTCCAGGTATGAAACAACGCCGTAGTGGGTTCTGTGGTCCCCGTAAGACTTAACCTTGAATTTGCCAATTCGGTTGATGGATGGATGGATCACTGTGGACAACAGTGATCCATCCATGAAGGATGGATCACTGTTGTTCACAGTGATCCATCCATCTTATTTCTCGGGGGGTGGGGTGTTTATTTCCTCCCCTGTTTTCGTATTCACTGGCTCCATGGTTGGAGCTGTCAGATTTGCTATAATGTAAACAGGATCTCCCTCTTCCTCTGATGACACGGAGTGGTCTAGCAACTTCTTCGCTAGAATTGCTCCCCACATTTCCAAATCCGAGTCCTCCGTCGTGTTCGTTGAGCATCGTGGCCTCTTCTTTTCGGCAGAAGCCATGTGCCTATCTAGTGATAAGGTAGTGTACTCCGTGAACTGAGTGTGTGTAACTCTCTGAATGTGTCGGAGATCTCGTTGGATTCAGCTGAAAGGTACACGAGTATTTATAGGATGGAGTCAGGTGGAGAATGTTGATTAGGATGGATCTGAACCTGCATGTGACAATCATCCGAGTAGGGTAATAGAGGCTTTATTGATTAAATGGTTGTGTGAATTTCGGTGTTAAACAGGCATTCCTTGGATCGTCAGATCTGCCTGCGTACTAGTGTTCTGAAATACATCTTTGGATGTCTCTGGACGTTTAGTTCACGTATATTTTTTTAATTATTCTCAGTTTCTAGTTTCCGCCCTTTTGAGGCAGGAAGATGTAATTTCATTCAGGTGAATCTTATTTGGTATGTTGAATTGGAGTTCCACACTCCTCATTCGTATCATGCCTGCTTTTTCCATCACTCATTCCATTTCCTGGCTCTGTATGACTTATGTAAGTTTAATGCTTTCCATGAATATAAAAATAGTAATTATCTTTTCCAATCTTGAGATAACGAACTGTGATCGTATGTAAGTCAGCGAATGTTTTCACTCTTCGTGAACTAAATTTATACAAAAGAAATTAATCTTTTATTCTTAATAAATATTCTTAATAAATATTCACATGCTGAAACTCGCTGCTGCTTTCCAGGAATATTACATTATCTGTTTTCAATCCTATCTTTTGACCTTTACCCGAGGATCAGGTAATATAGTTACGTGCTTGCAACAAGCTGGCATCTCATAGTTCTTATAGAGATCGAGTCTCAGCTCCAACACGAACCAAGCTGTGCTCTCATAGATGTATTTGTGGAGTCGACATTCTTGTTTTGCAACAAGTTCTAATCTTAGAGTAGTGTTTCTGGACTCGAGATTCTCGTCATGTAACAAGTTGTTATCTTAAAGTAATTATGTGTGAAGTCGACATTCTCGTCTTGCAAGAAGTTATTTTCTTAGAGTAGTGTTTGAGGAGTCGACATTCTCGTCTTGCAAGAAATTGTTATCTTAGAGTAGTGTTTATGGAGACTTGCAGCAAGTTGTTATCTTAGATTAGTGTTTGTGGATTCGAGATTTTCGTCTTGCAACAAGTTGTTATCTTAAAGTAATGTTGATGGGAGATCAAACCTTAGCGTTTACTTAGCAGTTCACTATTTTATTAGTGTCTAGAAAACTGGGACAAACACTTTTACGTTTGTTGTGATGCATATGTTTTATTTCACTGTTTCCTCATTCATCTTGAGTGTGTGTGTGTGTGTGTGTGTGTGTGTGTGTGTGTGTGTGTGTGTGTGTGTGTGTGTGTGTGTGTGTGTGTACTCATCTAATTCACCTAATTGTGGTTGCAAAGATCGAGACTCAGCTCCTGGCCCTGCCTCTTCACTGATCGTACTAGATCTTCTCTCTCCCTGCTCCATGAGCATTACAATACCTCGTCTTAAAATTATGTAAAGTTCCTGCCTCCACTACCTCACTTGCTAGACTATTCCGCTTCCTAACAACTGATGACGTAGTCGTCATACATAGGCCGTCTATCACTATTTTGATGTTTATAAACATATATGCTCCTACATCCCGCGTCCCTCAAGTGATTTCACTTTTCACTTATGATAGACTACACTTCACATTCGGTGTTACACTTTATATGTATGTCACACAACTGTTGTGACGTCACTGCTTCAGCAGGCCTACTGCCACCTTCCCTTGTTATATATTTTATTTTTCCTTTCTACTTTTGCTTGTTAACTTTTTCACTCTCACTGTATGCTGCCTCACATTTCACTTGTTATTCAATCTCTCGAAATTCTTGAACACCCGCTTCTACACTCACTTGGATCTTTGTATATTTGAATCTGTGTGGCATCAGGAGCCTACTAGCCCCCTAACGGTTTGGCACTTTGAAATATTAATGATTTCAGGCTTCCTTTCGACTTTTTTTTAACTAATACCTTTGGTTATCACTCGTAGTATTGTTCACTGACGTTGTCACTACCACTGATTACTGTTAGCAGTTACTGCACGCCTGAAAAACACTAAAGTTCTCGGAGCCTTGTGCCCCCACGTCTGCTGACTGACTGTGTGTGTGTGTGTGTGTTTGTTTGTGTGTGTGTGTGTATGTGTGTGCGTGTGTATGTGTGTGTGTGTGTGTGTGTGTGTGTGTGTGTGTGTGTGTGTGCGTGAGTGTGTGTGTGTGTGTGTGTGTGTGTGTGTGTGTGTGTGTGTGTGTGTGTATATGCATGTGTATATGTGTGTGTGTGTTTGTGTGTGTGTGCGTGTGTGCGTGTGTGTGTGTGTGTGTGTGTGTGCGTGTGTGTGTGTGTGTGTTTGTGTGTATGTGTGTACTCACCTAGTTGTACTCACCTAGTTGAGGTTGCAGGGGTCGAGTCCAAGCTCCTGGCCCCACCTCTTCACTGGTCGTTACTAGGTCACTCTCCCTGAACCGTGAGATTTATCATACCTCTGCTTAAAGCTATGTATGGATCCTGCCTCCACTACATCGCTTCCCAAACTATTCCACTTCCTGACTACTCTGTGGCTGAAGAAGTAATTCCTAACACCCCTGTGATTCATCTGTGTCTTCAACTTCCAACTCCCTTGTTCCTGTATCCCATCTCTGGAACATCCTGTCTTTGTCAACCTTGTCAATTCCTCTCAGTATTTTGTGTCATTATCATGTCCCCCCTATCTCTCCTGTCCTCCAGTGTCGTCAGGTTGATTTCCCTTAACCTCTCCTCGTAGGACATACCCTTAGCTCTGGAACTAGTCTTGTTGCAAACCTTTGCACTTTCTCTAGTTTCTTTACGTGCTTGGCTAGGTGTGGGTTCCAAATTGGTGCCGCATACTCCAATATGGGCCTAAAGTACACGGTGTACAGGGTCCTGAACGATTCCTTATTAAGATGTCGGAATGCTGTTCTGAGGTTTGCTAGGCGCCCATATGCTGCAGCAGTTATTTGGTTGATGTGCGCTTCAGGAGATTTGCCTGGTGTTATACTCACCCCAAGATCTATTTCCTTGAGTGAGGTTTGTAGTCACTGGCCCCCTAGACTGTATTCTGTCCGTGGTGTTCTTTGCCCTTCCTCAATCTTCATGACTTTGCACTTGGTGGGGTTGAACTCCAGGAGCCAATTGCTGGACCAGGTCTGCAGCCTGGTCTTCGATCGAATGAATTCTTCTCATCAACTTCACATCATCTGCAAACAAGGACACTTCGGAGTCTATTCCTTCCGTCATGTCCTTCACAAATACAAGAAACAGCACTGGTCCTAGGACTGACCCCTGTGGGACCCCGCTGGTTACAGGTGCCCATTGTACCGCCTTCCCTGTTATCCTTGCTTGGTCCTCCAGTTTTTGCACTAATCCTTTGTGTGGAACTGTGTCAAATGCCTTCTTGCAGTCCAAGAGAATGCAATCCACCCACCCCTCTCTCTCTTGTCTTACTGCTGTCACCATGTCATAGAACTCCAGTAGGTTTGTGACACAGGAATTCCCATCCCTGAAACCATGTTGGCTGCTGTTGATGAGATCATTCTTTTCTAGGTGTTCCACCACTCTTCTCCTGATAATCTTCTCCATGACTTTGCATACTATACATGTCAGTGACACTGGTCTGTAGCTTAATGCTTCATGTCTGTCTCCTTTTTTAAAGATTGGGACTACATTTGCTGTCTTCCATGCCTCAGGCAACCTCCCTGTTTTGATAGATGTATTGAATATTATTGATAGGGGTACACATAGCGCCTCTGCTCCCTCTCTCAGGGCCCATGGAGAGATGTTATCCGGCTCCATTGCCTTTGAGGTATCTAGCTCACTCAGAAGCCTCTTCACTTCTTCCTCGGTTGTGTGTACTGTGTCCAGCACTTGGTGGTGTACCCCACCTCTCCGTCTTTCTGGAGCCCCATCTGTCTTCTCTGTGAACACTTCTTTGAATCTCTTGTTGAGTTCCTCACATACTTCATGGTCATTTCTTGTTGTCTCTCCTCCTTCCTTCCTTAGCCTGATTACCTGGTCCTTGACTGTTGTTTTCCTCCTGATGTGGTTGTATAACAGCTTCGGGTCAGATTTGGCTTTCCCTGCTATATCGTTTTCATATTGTCGTTGGGCCTCCCTTCTTACCTGTGCATATTCATTTCTGGCTCTAAGACAGCTCTCCTTATTCTCCTGGGTCCTTTGTCTTCTATATTTTGCCTCCCTGCACCTTTGGGTGAACCATGGGCTCATCCTGGCTTTTTCATTATTCCTGTTACCCTTGCGTATAAACCTCTCCTCAGCCTCCTTGCACATGGTTGTTACATATTCCATCACCTCATTAACTGGCTTCCCTGCCAGTTCTCTGTCCCACTGAACCCCATTCATGAAGTTCCTCATTCCAATATAGTCCCCTTTCTTGCAGTTTGGCTTCATTTGCCCTGGCCATCCTGCTTCCCCCTCCACTTGTAGCTCTACTGTGTATTCGAAGCTTAAAACCACATGATCGCTGGCCCCAAGGGGTCTTTCGTATGTGATGTCCTCAATATCTGCACTACTCAAGGTGAATACTAGGTCCATTCTTGCTGGTTCATCTTCTCCTCTCTCTCTTTTGTAGTGTCCCTTACATGTTGGTACACAAAGTTTTCTAGTACCACCTCTATCATCTTATCCCTCCATGTATCTTGGCCCCCATGTGGCTCCAAGTTCTCCCAATCGATTTCCTTGTGGTTAAAGTCACCCATGATCAGGAGCTTTGCCCTGCATGCATGAGCTCTTCTGGCCACTGCAGCCAGTGTGTCAACCATCACTCTATTGCTCTCATCATACTCTTGCCTTGGCCTCCTGCTGTTCTGTGGTGGGTTATACATCACTGCAATTACCACTTTAGGACCTCCAGAGTGAAGCGTTCCTGCTGTGCAATTGCTTGCTTCTCCGCTGTCTTCTCTCTCTAGCTCATCAAAATTCCGTCAGTTTTTGATCAGCAGTGCCACTCCTCCATCCCCACTGTTCCCTCTGTCTTTCCTCAGGATCTGGTATCCCGTTGGAAAGATGGCATCTGTTATCATACCTGTAAGCTTGGTTTCTGTGAGAGCTATGATGTTCGGTGATGCCTCTTTGACTCTTTCGTGCCACTCCTCCCACTTATTTGTTATTCCATCAGCGTTTGTGTACCATACCTTCAGTTTCTTCTCCAACACTGTGGTTTGGGGGGCTTGTGAGGGTGGGAGACCTGGTAGCATACTGTGGGATTCTATAGCTGGGTGTTGGGTGGAAGCTGTGAGTATGGAATGTAGATTGTAATGTTGGGATGGTGTGATATGTTGTGGGGTTCTGAGGATGGTTCTGTGTGTGCTTGCCCTTGCTGCTCTGTCCTGCTCTGATTGACCTCTGCTGGTTCCTTCCGTGTCTCCTTTCCTATCTCCTTTCGCTTTTTTGTCCTCTCCCTCAGCTGCTGTCGTTCTGTTTGTGTTCTGTCTCTGTCTAGGAACACCCTCTTGTACTCTTCTGAGTACTTCAACCAAGATTTCCCTTGGAGGATTCTGTTCTGCACTGTTTCTGTCCTGAGAATCAGTCGTTTTCTCCCCTTCAAGTACCCCCCTATTCTCTGAAAATTTACAATCTTGTCCATGTCTTCTTCACCTATTTCTGAGATGATGTTCTCAATCTCCTTTCTTTCTACCTGCCGTCTTTCAGTGTGTGTCCTTTCCTCTCTCTCCTGAAGCCCATGGATAAACACTGATTTCGTCCTTTCCTCCTCCCATTGCCTCTCCCTCTGTGACTCTGGTTCTTGTCTGTACATGGTCATTTTTCTCCTTTGTTTTTTCCAGTGGCTCTTGGTAGCATGGATGTGCCTCTGCATTTGACCTATCACCCTCTCTATCTACACCCAGCTGCTTTCTCCTTTGAATCCTTGGCCCTTCTTGGCAGGCTGATATGACCTTAGCATAATTCATATCTCCTTCCTTCCTGTTCGGCGTCTCAGCTTCATATACTGTGTCCAATGACCCACCCAGTCTGGTCATCCCCACTCAAGGATGCAGCACTGTACCAGACCCAGCAGCACAAGCTAGTCAGGTCCAACTCACACCCACCCACACCCACTCATGTATTTATCTAACCTATTTTTAAAACTACACAACGTTTTAGTCTCAATAACTGTACTTGGGAGCTTGTTCCACTCATCCAAAACTCTATTACCAAACTAGTGCTTTCCTATATCCTTCCTAAATCTGAATTTTTCCAACTTGAAACCAATGCTGTGAGTCCTGTCTTGGCTGGAAATTTTCAGCACACTATTTACATCCCCTTTATTTATTCCTGCTTTCCATTTATACACCTCGATCATATCTCCCCTAATTCTACGCCTTTCGAGAGAGTGCAGATTCAGGGCCCTCAATCTATCCTCATAGGGAAGATTTCTGATACATGGAATCATCTTTGTCATCCTCCTTTGTACGTTTTCCAGAGCATTTATATCCATTCTGTAATACGGTGACCAGAACTGAGCAGCATAGTCTAAATGAGGCCTAACCAAGGATATATAGAGCTGAAGAACAACCTGAGGACTTCTATTATTTATACTTCTAGATATGAAGCCAAGAATTCTGTTAGCTTTATTGCTAATGCACTGTTGCACTGTTGCCTTGGTTTTAGGTTACTGCTAACCAGAACTCCTAAATCCTTTTCGCAATCGGTAGTATTAAGATCTACATTATTTAGTTTATATGTGGCATGGTTATTTAACTGTCCAACATTTCGAACTTTGCATTTGTCAATATTAAACTGCATCTGCCACTTCTCCGACCATTGCATTAGTCTATTCAAATCATCCTGGAGTGCTCTAATGTCCTCATTAGAATGAATTGGACTGCCTATTTTGGTGTCATCAGCAAATTTGCTTATGTTGCTATTTATTCCCTCATCTTTGTCGTTTATGTAAATTGTGAACAACAACGGGCCCAACACTGACCCCTGAGGAACACCGCTTGTGACGCTGCCCCCATTCGGATTTCTCCCCATTTATGCAAACTCTCTGCTGTCTATTTGTTAGCCATGCCTCTACCCAGGAAAAAAATTCTCCTCCTATTCCGTGTGCCCTAAGTTTCCTCAATAGCCTCTGGTGTTTAACTCTATCGAAAGCCTTACTGAAGTCCATTTACACAATATCATATTCATTACCATGATCTACCTCCTCAAACACCTTAGTGAAAAAAGTTAGTAAATTCGTAAGACAGGAACGCCCCTTTGTAAAACCGTGATGAGTATCATTAATCAATCTGTGCCTGTCAAGATGGCTACGAATTGCTTCAGCAATTATTGATTCCATAAATTTTCCCACTATGGAGGTAAGGCTTATTGGTCTATAGTTCGAAGCAAAGGGCCTGTCACCTGCCTTGTAAATAGGTATTACATTTGCCATTTTCCACTTATCAGGCACTATGCCAGTTTGTAGTGATATGTTAAAAAGATTAGCCAAAGGTATGCTAAGTTTCTCTTTACATTCCTTTAACACCCTTGCAAACAGTTCATCAGGACCTGGGGATTTGTTAGGTTTTAGTTTCTCTATTTGTCTGAGGATCATGTCACTAGTTACAGCAATTGTACATAGTTTATTATCATCCTGTTCTACTTAATCTATTATTTCAGGAATATCGCTAGTATTTTCGTGGGAGAAAAATGAGAGGAAGTAGGTATTTAGAATTTCACACATATCCTTATCACTGTCATTGATATGTCCAGAGTTACTCTTAAGTGGGCCAATCTTGTCCCTAATCTTACTTCTGTATACCTAAAATAACCCTTTTGGGTTAGTCCTTGAATCCCTTGCGACCTTAGCCTCATAATCCCTTTTTGCTTTTCTTATTCCTTTCTTTATTTCTCTCTTTAATTGAATATATTGATTTCTTAACTGCCCATCCCCTCTTTTGATACGAAAGGTAGAAGGAGAGAGGGGGGAGAGGATCCCTAGCTTTATTGACAAGCTATTTACAGGTTAAGGATTCCTAACTCTATTGGCAAGCTAAGAGCTGTTACCTACATCAGCTCATTTGAAAGCATTTTTATTGTTATGATACATACAAGTAGGGAACAGGATGAAGTTGGAGCCATCTGTGGGCCAGCATTTTCATTTGATCAACTGACTTTATCTCGTTGACATCATTATGCTGTACGAATGTGTTCCATACTCGAGTCATCCTGGGTATATATGATCTCAGATGGAGTGATGTGCTGTACCCTTCTCCAGAACATCACTCCATCTGAGATCATATATACCCAGGATGACTCGAGTATGGAACACATTCGTACAGCATAATGATGTCAACGAGATAAAGTCAGTTGATCAAATGAAAATGCTGGCCCACAGATGGCTCCAACTTCATCCTGTTCCCTACTTGTATATCTCATAACAATAAAAATGCTTTCAAATGAGCTGATGTAGGTAACAGTTCTTAGCTTGCCAATAAAGTTAGGAATCCTTAACCTGTAAATAGCTTGTCAATAAAGCTAGAGATCCTTAACCTTGTCAAACCCTGTGTAAAAAAAAGAAGAGAGGGGGAGAGAGGGAAAAGAGGAGGCAAAGAGAGGGGAGAGGGGGAGAGACAGGGGAGAGGGGGAGAGAGGGGGAGATGGAAGAGAGGGGAGGGGGAGAGAGAGGGGAGGGGAGAGAGAGGGGAGAGAGAGATGGGAAATGGGAGAGGGGAGAGATAATGAGAGGGGGAGAGATGTTAGAGGCGGAGAAATGTTAGAGAGGGAGAGATGTTAGAGGGGAGGGATGTTTGAGGGGAGAGATGGGAGAGGGGAGAGAGAGATATGAGATAGGTAAAGAGAAATAGGTAGAGAGAGATAGGTAGAGAGAGAGATAGGTAGAGAGATAGGTAGTGAGAGAGAGAGAGATAGGTAGTTATAGAGAGAGATAGGGAGATGGAGAGAGATAGGTAGAGAGAGAGAGTTAGGTAGAGAGAGTTAGGTAGAGAGAGAGATAGGTATTGAGAGAGAGAGATAGGTATTGAGAGAGAGAGAGAGAGAGAGAGAGAGAGAGAAAGAGAGGGGGATAGCGGATAGTGAAATGTTAGAGTGAGGGTTATCAGGTCAGTTTACAGGAAGGTGTGAAATTCTGTATATGTGTGTGTGTGTGTGTGTGTGTACTACAGCTTTTACAAGTGCCTGACCGCTTGTTCTTGTGTGTGTGTGTGTGTGTGTGTGTGTGTGTGTGTGTGTGTGTGTGTGTGTGTGTGTGTGTGTTTGTGTGTGTGTGTGTGTGTGTGTGTGTGTGTGCATGTGTGTGTGTGTGTGTGTGTGTGTGTTTGTGTGTGTGTGTGTGTGTGTGTGTGGGCGCATGTGTGTGTGTGTGTGTGTGTGTGTGTGTGTGTGTGTGTGTGTGTGTGTGTGTGTGTGTGTGTGTGTGTGTGTGTTTGTGTGTGTGTGTGTGTGTGTGTGTGTGTGTGCATGTGTGTGTGTGTGTGTGTGTGTGTGTGTGTGTGTGTGTGTGTGTGTGTGTGTGTTTGTGTGTGTGTGTGTGTGTGTGTGTGTGTGTGTGTGCATGTGTGTGTGTGTGTGTGTACTACAGCTTTTACAAGTGCCTGACCGCTTGTTCTTGTGTGTGTGTGTGTGTGTGTGTGTGTGTGTGTGTGTGTGTGTGTGTGTGTGTGTGTGTGTGTGTGTGTGTTTGTGTGTGTGTGTGTGTGTGTGTGTGTGTGTGCATGTGTGTGTGTGTGCCTCCACTTCTAAGTATTCATACTGCTAATAAATACCAGTAGTAATACCAGTAATTCTAAAACTTACCAATGGTAATTCTAACACTTATCAATTCTACTTATAAAATGCAGAAAGTAGCTAGGTTGTAAAATTTAGCTTGTCTCAACTTCAACAAGTGTCTGACGTTATCCCTCGCTAGACCACTTTACTCCTCACACTCTCCTCAATCCTATCTTCACATTATCTACGCTATTTCTACTCTAATTCTGGTAATAGCTTGCAGGAGTGAGTGACCAGTATCTAACAGTGGTGCAGAGACCAAAATCTGACAACATGCAACCTCAATAGGTGAGCAATACTTGCGAGGTTGCCAGATGCTGATGACATAGTCGTCGTACATAGGCCTTCTATCACTATTTTGAAAATCCTTCACCCGTGATGTTTATAACCATATATCCTCATACATCCTGTGTTCCTCAAGTGATTTCACTTTTCACTTATGATAGAATACACTTCACATTGCAGTGGTTACACTTTATATGTATAATGGCACCCAACTGTTGTGACATCACTGCTGCAGCAGGCCTACCCCTGCTGCCTTCTCTTGTAATATATTTTATTTTTCCTTTCCCTTTTGCTTATTAACTTTTTCACTCTCACTGTATGCTGCCTCACATTTCACTTGTTAACCAATCTCTCGGAATTCTTGAACACCCGCTTCCACACTCACTTGGATCTTTGTATATTTGAATGTGTGTGGCATCAGGAGCCTACTAGCCCCCTAACGGTTTGGTACTTTGAAATATTAATGATTTCAGGCTTTCTCTCGACTTCTTATAACTAATAACTTTGGTTATCACTCGTAGTATTGTTCACTGATGTTGTCACTACCACTGATTACTGCTAGCATTTACTGCGCACCTTAAAAACACTAAGGTTCTCGGAGCCATGTGTGTGAATGTGTGTGTGTTTGTGTGTGTGTGTGTGTGTGTGTGTGTGTGTGTGTGTGTGTGTGTGTGTGTGTGTGTGCATGTGTGTGTGAGTGTGTGCAGGCATGCACACGTGTGTGCACGTGTGTGTGTGTGTGTGTGTGTGTGTGTTTGTGTGTACTCACCTAGTTGTACTCACCTAGTTGAGGTTGCAGTTGCCGAGTCCAAGCTCCTGGCCCTGCCTCTTCACTGGTCGCTACTAGGTCACTCTCCCTGAACCATTAGCTTTATCATACCTCTGCTTAAAGCTATGTATGGATCCTGCCTCCATTACATCGCTTCCCAAACTATTCCACTTCTGTAGACAGCCTGTACTGTCTGCACAGACAGCTTATGGTGTCTGCCAGCTTAGTTCATATTTTGCGCCACTCAGGTGCTGCCCTCTGGGCCTGCCCAGGTCTGTGGGATGCTGGGCCCACACTCTCTCACACAGCAGGCTGGCAGGAAGACACAAGGCCTACTAGTAGCTCTCTCTCGTGGGATGGCCTTCCTGGGCCATGGGCACAACACACAAACCTGTGTACCCACCACGACATTACAAATAAACAAGAAGCCTCCGAAGACGTTCATAATACACACCCCGCTTTCAGTTCACCAAATAATCATGTTATAATTGGTGGGAAGCAGTGATTGCAGCAGTTGTGTTTGCCCGGAGAGAGGAAGGAAGAGGGATGAAGTCATCTTCACTTTATCACCCTATACAAGAAGCATCTGTCTCTCAACGAGTTATCCTGATGTTGTGTCTGCACGTTTGAGCATCCAGACACAGGTACAAGTAGGATCTAGCCGAAATTTGCCGAATTTCTTCGAGAATTGTAAGTGGCATCCTAGTGACCCCACGCTACAGCGTCCCACGCTGTTTCTCAAGTCACGTGTTCAGCGTCACTTGTATGTTCTGCTGTTGTTGTTCAGCTCAGCACAGCTACTTCAGCAAGCCACGTGCATCAGCAAGCCACGTGGATCAGCAAGCCATGTGGATCGGCATGCCATGTAGCTCACTCGAAGCCATGTGGATCAGCAAGCCACGTGGATCAGCAAGCCATGTGGATCAGCAAGCCATGTGGATCAGCAAGCCATGTGGATCAGCAAGCCATGTGGATCAGCATGCCACGTAGATCACGACACCACATGGATCCCGACGCCACGTTGGGTGTGGGGTATGTCACATGGATCTACAAGCCACGTGGGTTACCAAGCCAGATGTCCCAGGCCTCATGCTGTGGTCTGCTGCCCGCATCACATTGACGTCACCAACGATGCTGCCCGACTTCATGACGTCACGATGTCTGCTGATGTCACAGTGCTGCTGACGTCATCTCATGACATCACACCTGACATCACATGATGTCACATTGAGTGTTTCAGTAAATATTTCAGTACTGTCGAGAAAATTGAGAGAAGATATATGTCATGTGTTAAATAATTCCTCTCATTCAGTGTTCTCACATGTTAGTATATAGCTTAGTGTCAGGTTTGTGCACAGAAAAGCATCTTTTGCTAGTTTAAGCCATGTTGTACCGCATGTACCACGGGTGTGTGTAAAGCTTTCTATGAGTCCAGTGTCAGACCTTGTGTAGCACCACTGTGCTAAGTCACCCAGTGTGACCAGTGCATTTGACAGCTGTTATCAGTCAGCCCCTGAGCATATGAGCCCCCTTGTACAAAAAGGTCTTATGCTCGTCACTCATAGATGTTCTGCAGAATCGTACCTGCTACGATTCCCATCGAGATTTGTTTCACTTCACCTCCAGACCTTCAGAATGCAGTTATATGTAGAGAAACAAGTCGGGGGATGCTTAGACTAACCTCTGCTATAACTCCAACTGCCGAGAGAATGACACTCGTCAAGCCGCAGTTAGCCCTGTCAGCAGGTGCTGTGTCAGCCTCATGTCACAAGCTTCAGTGAGCAGCCTGCACAAAGATGATGTCACTTTGACTGCTAGCTCGCTCACTGCAGTCTGGTGTATGATGTTACAACTCCCAGATGTTTCGCCCAGCCATCTCTGCCATGACTCGCTCCACAACTCACTCCACGCTCGCCGGCAGTGACAGCCCAGTGACAGTACCAGTCGAGAAGTGTCCTCCTGAGTCGCTTGCCAGAAGTCCTGCCCAGTTGCCGAGTTTTGTCGATGCCTCACTCGAGGGCACCAGCATGTCATGCCCCAGGTTGAGTGAAACCTGTAGCGACTCCTACGATGACTGCTTCACCATTCCAGAGGAGACCGTACCCTGTTACGTCACAGCTCAGCTGCAGCAATGTCTCCTGTGTTGCAGTATCTGTCCAGACGCAGGAAGGTGTGCAGTGATGCCCTTCGATGCTCACTGCCTATGACCACGATGTTTAGCACACCTCACATGTTTTTTTCTTCCCTCCCTGTAGGAAGTTTTTTTTTTCCATGTCCATATGTATATACATGATTTTATTTTGTGTTCTGTGCCCTGTTCCTACGAGAGAGAGACCGAGTTTTTTTTACCACTAGTCATGGTCGGGACGACCATATGGCAGGTGGCCGAGCGTATGTAGACAGCCTGTACTGTCTGCACAGACAGCCCATGCTGTCTGCCAGCTTAGTTCATATTTTGCACCACTCAGGTGCTGCCCTCTGTGCCTGTCCAGGTCTGTGGGAAGCTGGTCCCACACACTCGGACTCTCACAGCGGCCTGGCAGCAAGACAGAAGGCCTACTAGCTCTCTCTCGTGGGATGGCCCTCCTGGGCCATGGGTACAACCACGACTTTTCAATAAAGAAAGAAGCCTCCGAAGACGTCTATCATTCACACACCCGCTTTCATCATACCAAATAATCCGTTATTCTTCCTGACTACTCTGTGGCTGAAGAAATACTTCCTAACATCCCTGTGATTCATCTATGTGTGTGTGTGTGTGTGTGTGTGTGTGTGTGTGTGTGTGTGTGTGTGTGTGTGTGTGTACTCACCTAATCGTGGTTGCAGGGGTCCAGACTCAGCTCAGTGTGTGTGTGTGTGTGTTCTCACCTATTTGTACTCACCTATTTGTGGTTGCAGAGGTCGAGTTATAGCTCCTGGCCCCGCCACTTCACTGATTGCTACCGGGTCCTCTCTCTCCCTGCTCCATGAACTTTATCAAACCTCGTGTTTAAACTATGTATTATTCCCGCCTCCACTACATCACTTTCTAGGCTATTCCACTGCATGACAGCTCTATGACTGAAGTAATACTTCATAACATCTCTTTGACTCATCTGAGTCTTCAGCTTCCAATTGTGACATCTTGTTTCTGTGTCCCACCTCTGGAACATCCTGTCTTTGTGTATTCCTTGTCTATTCTGCACAGTATTTTATATGTCCTTATCATGTCTCCCCTGACCCTCCTGTCCTCCAGTGTTGTCAGGCCAATTTCCCTTAAGCTTTCTTCGTAGGACAATCCCCTTAGCTCTGGGACCATTCTTGTTGCAAACCTTTGCACTTTCTCTAATTTATTGACGTGCTTGACCAGGTGTGTATTCCAAACTTGTGCTGCATGTTCCAGTATGGGCCTGACGTAAATGGTGTACAGAGTCTTGAACGATTCTTTACTGAGGTATCGGAATGCTATACTTGGGTTTGCCAGATGCCCCTATGCTGCAGCAGTTGATGTGCTCGGTATTATACTCACCCCAAGATCTTTTTCCTTGCGTGAGGTTTGCAGTCTTTGGCCACCTAGACTATACTGTGTCTTTGGTCTTCTTTGCCCTTCCCAGATCTTCATGACTTTGCATTTGGCAGGGTTAAATTCAAGGGGCCAGTTGCTGGACCTGGCTTGTAGCCTGTCCAGGTCTCTTTGTAGTCCTGCCTGATCCTCGACCGATTTGATTCTCCTCATTAACTTCACATCATCTGCAAACAAGGACACTTCTGAGTCTATCCCTTCTGTTATGTCATTCACATATACCAAAAACAGGACAGGTCCTAGGACTGACCCTGTGGAACCCCGCTTGTCACAGGCGCCCACTCTGACACCTCGTCACGTACCATGACTCGTTGTTGCCTCCCTGTCAGGTATTCTCTGATCCATTGTGGTGCCTTTCCTATTATGTGTGCCTGATCCTCTATCTTTTGCAGTAACCTCTTTTGAGGAACTGTGTCGAAGGCCTTCGTGCAGTCCAAAAATATGCAGTCTATCCACCCATCTTTCTCTTGTCTTATTTCTGTCACCTTGTCATAAAACTCCAATAGGTTTGTGACACAGGATTTTCCTTCCCTGATTGTGCGGATTGTTGATTATACACTTGTTTCTTTCCAGGTGCTCCACCACTCTCCTCCTGATGATCTTCTCCATGTCTTTGCATACTATACACGTTAGTGACACAGGTCTGTAGTTTAATGCCTCGTATCTGTCTCCTTTTTTAAAACTTGGGACTACATTTGCTGTCTTCCATACCTCAGGGAGTTGCCCAGTTTCAGTGGATGTGTTGAAGCTCTTTGTTAGTGGCACACACAGCATCTCTGCTCCCTCTCTAAGGACTCACAGAGAGATGTTGTCTGGTCCCACCGCCTTTGAGGTATCAAGTTCACATAGCAGCTTCTTCACCTCCTCCCCGATTATGTGTACCTCATCCAGCACTTGTTGGTGTACCTCCCTGTTCTTATTTCCTGGAGTCCTACCGGTTTCCACTGTAAATACTATGAACTCTCCCTCATCCTTCCTCAGTCTGATTACCCGGTCCTTGACTGTTGTTTTCCTCCTGATGTGGCTATACAACAGCTTCGGGTCAAACTTAACTTTCGATACTATGTCATTTTCATATTGTCGCTGAGCCTCCCTTCTTATCTATGCATATTCGTTCCTGGCTCTTCGGCTGATCTCTTTATTTTCCTGGGTCCTTTGTCTTCTATACCTTTCCCATTCTCTAGTACACCTAATTTTAGCCTCCCTACACCTTTGGGTAAACCAAGAATTTGTTCTGGTCTTCCCATTATTTCTGTTTCCCTTGGGAACAAACCTCTCCTGTGCCTCCTTGCATTTTGTTGTCACATAGTCCATCATTTCTTTTACTGGTTTTCCTGCCAGTTCTCTCCTCCACTGAACGTCTTGCAGGAAGTTCCTCATGCCTGTGTAGTCACACCTTTTGTAGTTTGGTTTCTCCCATCCAGTTCTTGCTACTCTCTCTACTTGTAGCTCAACTATGTAGTCAAAGCACAGAACCACATGATCACTAGCTCCTAGGGGCCTTTCATACATGATATCCTCGATGCCCGAACTACTCAAGGTGAACACAAGGTCCAGCCTTGCTGGATCATCCTCACCTCTCTCTGTGGTAGTGTCTTTAACATGTGGATGCATGAGGTTTTCCAGTACCACATCCATCATCTTGGCTCTCTATGTTTTGAGACCCCCATTGGGCTCCAGGTTTTCCCAGTCAATCTCCTTGTGATTGAAATCACCCATAACTAGTAACTTTGCTCCCCCATGTGAGCTCCTCTGGCTACCTTGGCTAGTGTGTCGACCATTGCTCTGTTGCTCTCGTCATATTCTTCTCTTGGCCTCCTGCAGTTCTGTGGTGGGTTGTACATTACTGCAATTACAACCCTATGCCATCCATTCCTTCTATTTTCTCAAATCATAACCAGTTTTTAAAGAGCAGTACAACTCCTCCTCCCCCTCTCCTCCCTCTATCTTTCCTGAGGATTTGATATCTGGGTGGAAAGATTGCATCTGTTATCATCCTGGTGAGTTTTGTTTCTGTGAGTGCTATTATGTCTGGGAATCTCTCCTTGATTCTTTCATGCCACTACTCACACTTATTTGTTATTCCATCTGTATTTGTATACCACACCTTCCACTTTTCTAAAACTGTGGTCTGGGAGCTACATTGGGGTTGGGGAAGTGGGAGACCTGATAAGGAACTATTGGTGGTTGCTGTGGGGGTAGAGTTTGTAATGAGGTGGGTGGGGGCATTGGATATGTGATGTGTATTTTGGGTTAGAATGTTTGGTTGCACTGGGGTTGTCCTGGTTGGGGGGCTTCTGTAGGTGGTTGTGAGGAAGGCTGTCTTTGATCCCCTTCCTGAGTCTGAGTTCTGTTTATCTCCACCTTCACCTCTCTCCTCCTTTTTTCTTTGTACCATCTCTCTCAGTTTCTGCATTTCTTCTTGTGTTCTGTCGTAGTCGAGATACACCTTCCAGCATGCTGGCATGCCCCTTAGTCTTGCTTTCTCCTGCAGGATCCTGTTCTGAGTCAATTCTGCCTTGAAAGTCACTTTCACTGGCTGGGTTCTTCTTGCAAACCCCTCTATTCTTCGAAAATTTGCCAGCTGGGTCATGTCATCTTCTCCTGTTGCTTTTAGTATGCTTTCAATCGCATTTTTCTCCCCTTGTTTTCTTGCTCCGTAAGTTTTCCTTCAACGTCCTAGAGCCCATGAACAAAGACTGACCTCTCTCTTTCATTCACCCACTGCATATCCTTATGTATCCACTGATTCGATTTAGTTTCCTCCATTGCAGCTTTCCTTTCTTCAGTTTCTTCACTATCTATTGTCCTTGGGCCCAGTGGCCTGTCAATTTCCCTTCTCGGCTTTCCCTGGGCTCTGCTGTTGTCTGTTAGGGCCTCCACAAATAGCTTAGTTCTTTCAGTTTCTTCAGTTCCCTCGATGGCTCCTAGTGTGTGTGTTTGTGTGTGTGTGTGTGTGTGTGTGTGTGTGTGTGTGTGTGTGTGTGTGTGTGTGTGTGTGTGTGTGTGTGTGTGTGTGTGTGTGTGTGTGTGTGTGTGTGCGTGTGTGTGTGTGTTTGTGTGTGTGTGTGTGTGTGTGTGTGTGTGTGTGTGTGTGTATGCGTGAGTGTGTACTCACCTAAGTGTGGTTTCAGGGGTTGATTCATAGTTCCCTTGTGTGTACTCACCTAGTTGTGGTTGTGTGTGTGTGTGTCTGTCTCTCTGTCTACCTGTTTGTGCGTGAGTGTGTGTTTTTTGTCAGTGTATTTGCACAATCATGTGCTTATTGTGAGTGAGCACTTGAGTCGAATACACTTTTAAAACTGCAGTTTTATTTCTCTCATCCCTATAACGGTCAGGTGGACTGGCTACACAACCTTACCAAACTCTCCGTAGCGGGTCCACGAGGCGGTGTAAGCGTCCACACGGAGAAAGCTGGTCAGCTGCTCTCCTCCAAGCTGTCTGTGGTGAAGGTAGCAGCCAGCGACGCCGGCAACTATACTTGCCATCCAGATTCTGTAGAACCAGCCTCCGCCACCGTATTCATTGTTGACGGTTAGTTGTATACATACTTGCACAGTCATCATTCCTATACATACAAGAACTCTTGTAAAATAATACACATGGATTAGG